>NC_059128.1:27125213-27427198 GCF_020740605.2 Lemur catta
ACACATGGTGCAAAATGAATGTCCCATGGCACCCAGCTCCAGGAAAAATGACCCGCAGAGACTGAGTCAAATGTCTGTTGGGGCTCGACGCAAAGCAATGATAACAGTTTGAGATGATGGGTACGCTGGGTATGCTAATTACCTGATCACCATACATTGTAGGTACCGAGACACCACTGCGTGCCCCAGAAATATGTGCAATTATTATGTGTCAGTTAAAAAAATGTCTGGTGGAGGCCTGATTCCATATAACTGGGAGAAAACAGCTATAAAATTAATTTGGCTTGAGTCAAGTGACCACTTCCGTCCACTCAGGCACGGCCAGGAGGCCAGGGACACGCGGGAGAAACATGGCTGCCTGAGGCCTGTCACCCTGGCTCCTGGAGGAGGTTTCACGTGCTGGGCAGACACCCAAGGAGTCCACCACATCCTGCTAAGCTGCATTACAGGGACAGCCACTGAGCCTTTACAATGAGCCATATGCTGTACTAAACACATTTCACACAGTAGTCAACAAACTGATGAATTAGATGCCACTATTATCACATTCCATCCCTCCTTCAGCTGGGTTCCATTATTCTACCCATTTTATGGATGAGGAACCTGAAGAGTGAGGTTAAGTAATTTGCCTAAGGTCATACGGCTAATACCAGGCAGAGCCGGAACTCTCACCTGAGTCTCTCTGAGCATCACGTTATCTTCTCTAAAATAATAACTTCTGTTGAGTAGGACTCTCATGGAGATTAACTGATGTCAGATATGGCAAGTGCTTATCAGAGTGTTTGTCATGGAGTAACCACTTGTTTATGATGAAGTGGCTCTTTGGCCTATGCTTGAAATCCTCTAAGAACTAGGCATTTGAGACCTTCTAATAGCAGCCAATTCTACCTGTAGGCAGTTCTGACTATTAAAAAATTCTTTATTTCCTGAACTTTTGGATTGGACTGAAATCGAACTCTCAGTAACTTCCATCTACTGGCCCTAACCCCACTGGACAGAGGCTGCAGTTGTGGCCCCTCAAAAACACTCATGTCCTAAATCTCAGAATATGTTATGTTACAGGATGGGGGAATTTAGGTTGTGGATGGATTAAGGTTTCTAATCAACCAGCTTTAAAACAGGAAGATTAATCTGGGTTACACAGGTGGTTCCAACATAATCACAAGGGTCCTTAAAAGATGGAAGAGGGAGGCCCAAGAGTCAGTGTCAGAGTAATTGGATGGGAGAAAGGCTTGACCGGCCATGGCTGGCTTTGGAGATGGAAGGGGCCCGTGAGCCAAGGAATGCCGGCAGCCTCTCGAAATCAGAGAGGGTGAGAAAGCAGATTTTGCCCTGGAGCCTGCAGAAAGGAATGCAACCCTGCTGACACCTTGACTTGAGCCTCAGAACTGAAAGATAATAAACTTGTGTTGTTTTAAGCCACCATATTTGTTAAGCAGCAATGGAAAAACGAATACACTTGGAATGCACTCCGAGCACATCAGATCCTCGAACACGGTATTCCATTCCCCTGAATGTCTTCTCTAGGCTCTACAACCCTGGTTTCCTCAAGTGCCCCTCACACGAATGTTTTAGAGTTCAAACTCTATCAGAACCAAGATGAGATCATTAAGTTTGGTAATTAGTGGGTCACTGGGGACTTTCCACAGAGGTAAGCAATTTCAGCAGCACCTAATGGACGGAGTGTAGACTGTACAGGTTTGCAACTGTGTGATGGCCGCGGTGTGGGGAAGAGGAAATGCAGGTGTAATTCATCACTTCTCAGGCTCTCGCCACACCCTGCTAAATACCAGAGTAACCTTTAAAGAAGGCAGAGGCCATCAATTAAATAAACAGATCCCTTGATGGAGAATGGAAGTGTAAACACAGGCACCATCTCATAATTTACCGATGGCAAATGGGCTTTATCCACTCGGTGGGCTGTTCTCCGTCCGCACTGAAGAAAGAGGAGGGCATTCATCACAACAGTGTGAGGACCTTCATGAGAACAGCTAAACACCAAAACAGATTACAGACAAAGGCTTGGCATCCTCTTCCTGGGGTTAAAAAAAATTTTTTTAACCAAGAGGTTGCATATGAATCTGCCTGGAATGATTTAGGCAATGCCTTTGGAGATGCAAGGGTATGTACGGATTAGATGATCTTTGAATGGTTCGTCCTGCCTTTTCATTCTGGGATACAAAGGTTGTGATTTATGTCTGCACATTCACACTCATGATTAAACCATATATACAGGTTGCTTAATACAGATAGAAAAACACACTGAACCAGTGTATTTAGTTCCAGTGACCTGAGGATGTGTATGACATATTCAGCAAAATTGGGCCAGGGATTAATATTGCTAAGGTCAGGGTGGTCATTTTGGGCACACAGAGGGTAATCTTTCATAAGGGTTCACCACTCTTCCATATCTTAGTTCATCTGTAATGGACTGGCAGAGAGAGATGGTTATTAGAAAATAAAATGCACTTAAGAGTCCCCCCATGAATCATTTATGGAAGACACCATGCTTAGCAAAGACTATGAAAATATGGCTGTTAAGGGCAACTCGGGCACTATTTCTGGATGGCTTTCAAGCATGACCACGGGCCACAGAAAAGGGCCTGGACATACTGGCAAGATTTAAGCCTTCAGGATGGAAGGGAAAATATGTGGGGAGAGGCTGAGTCCAAGAAGGAGGCCTTCAGAAGTCACCGTGTGGTGGTGGCCACACTGCAGTCATCCCCTAGCTGAGGAGGAGCCTTACTTTCTGCACGGGATGACTCTGCTGGTTACCTTGGCACGTTCCCACCACGGACCAGAGGAGGAGAGGTCGGCTGGAGAGGCAATTAATTTAACAGAACGGAGGTTTGGCAATTAACTTTTAAATACACAAGCAGTTCAGGAGGGAGGGAAGTGGTTTTCTCTCAGCACAGCCAGCGAAAGATGGTGTGATGTTATCAAGGCTTTTGGGCAACCGGCAAAAAGTTTTTTAATCCCAACTTTGCCCACACTCAGAGTATCAGAGCTGTGATAGCTCTGATAGGGGCCTCAGAGCCCGAAGAAGGAGAGAATTGGTGCTCTCTGGGTCAACTATAAATAGAACTTGTTAAGATCTTTCTAGAAGGCTGGGGGGAAGCAATCAGCTAACTAAAGAATTATGCAGGAGCTTGCCCAAGGGTACAGTTTGACCTAGGCTTTTTATTTCCTTTACAGCTGGTAACTGAAGGGAAATGCACGTGATTCCTGCAGGTGAGTTTGAATCCCACCGGGCTGCCTGCTGGGAGAGGTCCCTGGTGGAAGGCGAGGAGGACCCTGTGCTTGGGGCAGGAACCTGTGCTTTGAATCTCTGCTCCACCATGTGAGTTGTTGGACCCAGGAAAAGTCATCTTACCTGCTCTGGGCTCCTCTGCAAAGTAAGGGTCAAAATACTTACCTCCCAAAATACTTACCTTTTATGAAGATTAATCAATGTTTAATAAATCCACATCATCTTTGGGGGCTTGTGGTGAGACAGAAACTACTGTACTGGGAGTTAGGAGATCTTAGTTCAGGTTCCACCTTCTCCACCAACCTATTGGTAGGTTTTAGGAAAATCACCCCCATCTCTAGTGAATCCTCAGCTTCCTCTAACATAGAACGAAGGGGTACACCAAGTGGACCCACACTTTGCTGACAATAAGTATCACCTTGATGACTCAGCTTCCCTAGAGAGTCTAACTCAGAAGGTGTGGGGAGGTACAGGAATTTGTTTCTTACCATTGGAGCTGTTTGGGAAACACTGGATGGGATTACCATCTTCTGGATATATCAGATCATAAGAGTTATAGAGTGGATATAAAAATTCAGACTTGCAGTATCTCTAGTAATGGGCCTAAAAAGTCGAATTTCTTGTGATTACCATGATCAGGTGATTCACATAATCAGTATGTTTGGCAAACACTAGTCTAACTGATCTTAAGGGTCAAAGTCTGTGAAAATTTGCTAAGATGCACAGGTCTGAAGTCTTACTTGACTGACAGTGTGGAAAGGTGGCCTCTGGGCCCCCGGTGGTCTTTTTGGGTGTGGCTGTGGGTCCTTAGGAGGCTGTCCATCTGCCCTCCCCTGCAGCTCCCTTGTCCAGGATGGTCACTCTCCTGTGGCACATTTACGAATACAACACTCCTCCCACAGTTCATAGGAACTGGAGATTATTTCAGCTTTTCTCTTTTGAGGATGGTTCACCCCTTGAGGTGGCCCTTCTTGGACAGGGCCCAATGTGACCACAGCAGCTCTGTATTGTACTGCTGGCTCACATCTGGTCCAAGGAAACTCTCAGGTGTCCTGCCCAGACACACTCTGAGAGTTTGCAGGTCAGTCCCAATGCTGCAGAAACATCTCCTTCCTTCCACAGCGGGAACAGCCAGCCAGCACATCTCTCCCTGCCTTCTGGATTTCCAGGCTGGAGTCCAGTACCAGTCCACTGTGTCCCCCCCTATCACAGAGGACATGTACTGAGCCTTCTGAGTGGTCCCCCTGAAGTTTCTTTCACTATTTGAGATGACGGACGGGTGCTTCTCATCCTCCCTCTTGGAAAGGGTGAGGCTCACAGCCCATCAATAAATTTTTTTCCCAAATAAATCTTCTCCCTTAATGTCTACAAGCCAGACCATTTTATAATCTCAATGTGGTATGGGTGACAAGTTTGAGTTCTGTAATAAATTTTTGGATATTTTCCTGAAAATTTGCATCTTTTTTTGGCACTCTAGTATGTCATGTCTGTTGTATCCTGGTGTCTCAGGCAAAATTTTCAATTTAACATCTGGTTATATTTACTTTGGTCTTAATGCAATTGCAGGTGGAGAATGAATGTTCTGATTCTTGAAATAGACACCATTATGCATTCATGTTCATGTCACACATTTCTCGTTGTTGAGTCTCTTGAGAACCATCAAATTTGGCTATGACCATCTGAAAGTTTTGTGGCTTCTCCCTCTGCCTGTCATGCAATGATGGAGAGATGGATGCATGTGGTTTGAGAACACATTGGCGATTTCTCAGCCTTCCTATGGAGAACATTTTCAGAGAGAGCTCAGGGTGCTCTTTTCTGTCTTCTTCTTGGCTTCTTCAGTTCCCCATGGGATGGCTGATGAAGCCTTGCTGTCCTGGACTCGAGTTTGGTTGAATGGTAAAGAACCCCAGGTGCGTATTGCTATTTGTCATTGTCTTGAACATTTTGGAGGAGTCTTACCTCCTGGGACTGGGGAAGGGGAGAACTGACTTCCCAGGCCTGTGTTAGTTTTCACGTGGCAGAAGGGGATAGTGGGCATTAAGGAGATGAAGGAGACATGACAGTGAAGAGGAGAAGCTGCCATCTTGGTTCCACCAAGGACGTCAGGGTGGGGCTGGCCTGGACAGGACACCCATTCCTTCAGGCTAGATGCATCCATTTGCTGTAGTGCTGGGCATGTTTTCCCTGTTTTTACGTGTGGGTGTTTATTCTCTTCTGCAGACTGGTCTGCCACACAACGAGGTCAGAGTGTACCTGCATTCTCCACTTCCAACACCCACACAGAGTCTCTCGTGCACTTCACTGGGCACAGTAGGCACTAGGTCAATGCTGATTAAGTGACTGAAGCTGAATGGGCTCAATTAGAAGCAGTCACCAGCAAACTTCATTTACATTCAGTTCTGCTAATGCCACAAGTGTTCATTGAGGGCTTTCTAGGTGCCCGGCACCACATGAAGCCATTACATAATTATTTTGGTCTGAAGCCCACAGAGAGATCAAGTTTAGTACTCCAGCCAAACCTGGTTTAATACATGCTTATTATGGGGAAAAAAATTACAAAAAAAGGAAAGATAAGATGAAAAAAATCACCCATAATTCTACCACCAAGATAATTATTGTTAATATTTTCTTAAATCTCTTTACTTTCCTGCATATTGTTTTACATAATTGGATTCATTTTTATATTCAATTTTGTTTCCTTCACTTCATTTCCAATATCACTTAAAACTTGTTTCTAAACACCATTTTGATTCTTTTTTTTTTCCTTTTATTGCAGCTCTATGGATCTTAGAAATTTTGATTCTTTATATAATGTTTTTTCCCATTTATAGAAATAATGCATGCTCATTGTAGAAAATTTGGCAAAATGGAAGAGTATATAGAAGAGGCAAAATAGCATTATAAAACTTCCACCCAGACATATATAATACGGTATTTCCTTTAAGTCTTTTTTTCTATGACTTTATTTGTATATGCTTTACAACATTGGTAACCATATGCCATCTACAATTGTTTTAAATGTATTTTTAAGATTTTTAGTAAAGTTATATGTACATATGGGTAATAAAAATGGCAAGTACAGAAGGGCTTAGGATGAAGAGCAGTCCTGTTGCCTCCTCCCGTCCCATCCTCAGTCTTGATCCTCAGCTGCTTTTAGCCCTTCCGGTATTTCCTTCTGGTGGTTATGTCAGCCTTTATCTCTCCCGATGACACAGATCTACCACCACTTCCTGCTTATTAATGTCTGACATTATCTGCTAGACTTCCTGCTCTTGAGATAAGGCTCCTCTGTCTCTGCCTTCCAAATGGTTACGATTCCTCTATTGCTACTTTTTGCTGTAAGCCACAAACTGATCTTTTAAATCTCATTCTATCAACCCTAAACAGTTATTTCGACCCTCTTCATTTTCTACCTAGAGGAAACTAACACCCTCCTTCCCATAGTGCCCAGTTCAACTTCTGTCAACAGTACTTTGACTTTTTCAATGTCAGCATTCACATGGTGTTCCGCAGCAATTAAGTTTTCCATTTTTCCTATAGTTTCATCTGGAACATCAAGACTCAGGAAACAGCATTTATGTCATTGCGTCTGTGTCACTATGGTTCCTTGCAGTGCTGCAAGGACACATTGCTGTCTTGAACAGCTCTGTGTTTTGCCTACATTTTCATTGCCTATTTTCTGTCTTTAGCAAATTCTCTATTTCTCCCCACATTTTCCATCCAATCAGAAATTGCAAGTTTCTGTAATTGTTGTTGTCCAGAGACTTTCCTCCGGGACCTTGTTCTGCTGTAATCTAGACTTCTGTCCCCTGAGCCTGTACTGCACGATCCCTGCTGAGATTTCCTCTTCCTCTTTCCTCTTTTTCATGGTTGGTTCCTCTTTTTCACGAGTTCCATGTTTTCCCTTTTCTATGTTTCTATTTGGTTGCAGCACATCAAGTAACTTCCAAAAACTTGGTGGGAAGGAGGTAAATTTTTTGAGCTCTTGCATATTCTATTATAATACTTGACTGCTACTTTTGTAGTTATGGAAATCTAGGTTCAGGGTAATTTACTCTCAGAACGTTGAAATCACCATCTGCATTGTTTATGAGAAAACTGAGTTCAGCCTGATTTTGATTCTTTTATAGATGACTTATTTTTTGCTCACTGGAAGCTTTTAGGATTTTATCTTCATCCATAATAGTCTGGAATTTTACAATAATTGACAAGTACAGGTCATTTTCAGTCATTGTGGTAGACATTTATGAGTCCTTATATTCTGCAGGCTTGTGTCCTTCAGCTCTAGAAACTTTTCTTATATTATTTCTTTGATAATTTCACAGCATGGCGGGCTATGGCAATAGACTGTCCCACCTACACATGCTCAATTAATTCTTCTGCAGTCACCTCCTTGTCCCCTGCTCTAATTCACACTTGGCATTTCTGACTGTGCAGCCTTCCTCTTTTGGCCAGCAGCCCACTGCATGTGCTCTAGGTTGAGAGCTCATCACCCCACTAGGTCACTTAGCACTCCTCCATCAGATTTCCAACTTGCCCACACTTTTTAAAATTGGTCTCCCTACTCATCCTTTTTATCTGTATTAACTTTTGGGGGTGTCTTGGAGAGAGGTGCACACAATTAATGTGCCACCTTTTACTGGAAGTTTCTATGCATTTTGTAAAACTTAAAAATACTTCATTGAGATAAAATAAAATAAAATGCAGCCCCTTTAAGTGTATAGTTTGCTAAGTTTTAACAAATGTATCACAGTCAAGATACAGAACATTTCTGTTACTCCAAAACATTCTTTCATGCTTCTTCCCAGTCAGTCATTGCACCCCCTTCCCTACCCAGCCCCAGGTAACTACTATTTTGTCCATTCCAGGATTTTATATAAATGAAACATACTGTATGTATACTTTTATATCTGGCTTATTCTTCTAAGTGTAATGTTTTTGAGTTTCTTCTAGGTTGTTGTATTGTTCCTGAGTAATATTACATTGTATGTAGGTGCCACAATTTGTTTATTCATTCACCCATCGGTGGACATTTTGAGTTGACAGTTTGGGGCTATTATGAATGAAGCTATGATGACTGTTCATATTCAAGTATTTTTTATGGACTTATATTTTTATTTCTCTTGTTTAGATACCTGGGATTGAGAGTGTTGGGTTATGTGGTCAGAGGAAATTTAACTTTATGAGAATATACCAAACTGTTCTCCAAAATTATCGGACTATTATAAACTTTCACCAGCAATAAATGAGAGTTCCAGTTGCTCCCCATCTTTGCGATACTTGCTATTGTCCACCTTTTTAATTTTAGACATTCTAGTGGGTGTATAGTGGTATCTCATTGGTTTGATTTCCATTTCTCTGATGACTACTAATTTTGAGCATCTTTTCATGTGCTTGTTGTCATTTGAATATCTTCTTTTGTAAAGTGCCTGTTCATATCTTCCCCCTGCCTTTTCAATTGGGTTATCTTCTTATGTATTTGTAAGATTGTTTTATATTTTGGAGTCAGGTGTTTTTTTGGGTGGTCCCTTTATGTGTTTGTGAACCCTGTGTTTCCATCACTTAGTATTGCATTGTAAGTAATTCTTTGTGTAATTACTTTGTTTGAGAACATGATATTTAATACTAGCTAACACCCTATCATATAGATATATCATTATTTTAATAGTTCTTTTTATTTTGGACAGTTATGTTTCCACTTTTGTTTTGTGATTGCTCTAATAACAGTATAGTCCTCTCACAGAATTCTGGTTTGTTCCTTAGAATAGATTCCTAGAAGCAGAGTAACAAGGTCAAAGAGCAGAACAATGTAAGGGCTTTTAATATATACTGCCAAATTGCTTCCAAAGAAGTTTGTATCAATTTAAAGTGCCACCAGCAGCAGGTGAAAAAACCCCACTTAATACACCACTGCCAGCTCAGGATATCTTTTTTTGAATACTGATTTAATGGGTAGTAATGGTAGCTGGTTTTAAACTGCATTTCTTGAATTATTAGTGTAGTTGGACATCCCTCCAAGTGTTTCGTAGTCATTTATTTTTCCTCTTCTGTGAATTGTTTATTTATGTCTTTTGTTCTCAGATGGATTTCTGAGGCAAGTTTCCCAACTCTGCAAAGAAGCTGCAGCAGGTAGAAGTGTTTGGCATTGGAATCGGGGTGGCGGTTACTGGCTTGATGGGACACCCGGGGACACCTGGGGACCCTGCACATGACTGCCCATCTGTGTTCTCCTGCACACTCTTTTCTTCACTCAGGCCAACCAGTTTGTGGAAGTTCCAATCTGTAAATGGCAAGGGGACAAGTAGGGGGTATCTAAAAAGGAGGAACAGAAGCTGCCATCCTAGAGTTAAATTGTAACTCTCCTGCCCAGTGGAGCACAACAGGGCTATGCAAGGTCACCAGACAGGGTCAAAATGGCTCCCAGGCCAGCAAGTTTTCCTAATAACCTCAACAAAAGAATTGCCAGGCCTAAATAATAAGTTTGTCACTCAGGAGGGGGAAGGGGTGCAGCTCTTAGGAATCAAATGAGTGTAAAAATGACTCAGGTCTGTGGGTAAAGAAGGTCACAAGAATTGTAATCCCTGATTACAACTGTAATCCCCTGGATCTCGCCCTAAACTGATCATGCAGAACGTCTAACCCCGCAAAGGGTTGCCAGGTATTTTGAGCCTGTGAGCGCCTCACATCCTCTCACGAAAAGTCCCACACGTGGAGGTGGGAGTCCCCAGAGGTGTCTGTCTTGACTTATGAATAACAGTCCCTCCCAGGTCTTTCTGGGAATCCCCAGGGCATGTCCCCGTGTGCTCACCAGTGAGAGACCCTTTTACAATATTTATGGGAGTCCCTCAGACGTCCCATACATGAGCTCACAAACAAGTCCTCCCAAGTATTTCTGAGAACTCCCAGGGGGCGTTTCAGAGGGGCTCATAGATGAGAGTTCCCCCAATATTATGGGGGCCCCCACGGAGTAGCTTATATGTGCACCACAAAGTGTTCCCATGACCAGATATCCCCCCAAGTCCCCGGGGAGAGCTGCCCCTGAAGTCACCAACAGGGCCTGGTCTTTCCCGTGCGGCTACTGCTCTGGCGAGAGGCTGCCGTGTTCCAGAGCCTGCCCCAGACATCTGATCAGACGCTGCCGTCTCCTGCTGGCCGAGGATGTCTCCCCACACCTGGAGCCCTTGGGGTGTCAGAGCTGTGGGATGTTGTGAAGCAAAGGAGCTGAATCCATCTTTCTCCTCGGTAGCCCAGTGGGGCTGGTCATGCCCCAGTGTCTTACAGTGTTAATGAGACAGCTTTCTGTTTTTACGGACAGGTCTCCTGTTCCGAATGACACCTGGGTAGGAGTCACAGAGGGCTGGGCCAGGAGATGAATCTGAGGTACAGAATTATCCTTCTGATGACTGATGCTTTGTTGCTGGCTTAAGTTAATCACATCTGACTTCTTTTCACACACACACCCCCCTCGCCCTGTTTGAACCCTTTTAAGGAGAATCCGCAGGCCTCCTTGCAAATGGCTGTGTTGTTTAGTTGCTAGTTTAAGGATAAAGGGATTTATTCTAAGGTATGGCATAGATTTTACCGAAGACTCAGGAAATGAGCCAGGAGAAAGGCCCAGTGACTGTCCGAACAGAAACCCAGCACTGGGCCCATGTGGACACGCCTCATTATCTCCAAGGCCAGGGACCAGGCAGTAGAACTCCCACCACAGCTGCTGTCGAGAACTAAACACCTCTGTGACCGGTTCTGATCTCCCGGCACATGGCTGCTACCTCAGATCACTCACCCCCGGTTTTCCAGTTGTCTCACGGGTGTGTCTGCTTGGTGGAAAGTAGGTCACATGGAGTCTGGAAGTGGACGTGGTTTTCGGTTCTCAGTGTCCACATTGCCGGAGGGTATGCTGGGGGTGTTGCGTGGGTGCTAGGTGGGCCGTGGCAGGCCTCCACGGACACATCCCACCAGCTCGCCAGAAACACTCAGACGTGGCTGGGCCCCAGGCTGTGTTCCACCTGCTCAGGGACAAAGGGCTGTTACAGTTGGACGCAGTCCTAACACTCTCTGGGGCTGCTGCCCTACTATGATGATTCAGTATGTCTATTCTTTTTTTTGCTTTTCACTGGGCGATGTGGGCTTCAGTGTAAAATGAAGTTGCATTCCTTCAACCTGTCTCTTCTTTGTGACGATTATACCTATCAGGTAGATGAGCTCATTAGAGTGTCTTGTTTCAGTATTAAATATTCAGGTAATATTACTACTTCCTCTCATTCTCGTTGGCTGACTAATTGATTCATTTGCCAAATATTCACTGAGCACCTATTATGTGCCTAGGCACTGCAACATGGTATTTGGGACTATCGTAAAGCATAAGATACCATCTCTGTTCTCAAGAATTTTGCCGTCTCCTGAGGAAGGAGGACAAGCATGAGGCCATCGTGAGAGAGCGGAAGACCAGGATGTTCAGGGGTGTAGTGTGGAGCTGGATGGATTGTGTTGGGTATGGTGTTTCAGGATAGAGTGAGTCTGTACTAAAGATCAGAGAGGGTGGAGACGACAGAGGCCTCTCTGACCAAAGAGCCACACGTCCAAAGGATTAGAAAACACTAAGTCATGCAAAAATGCTAAGTAGAGTCCAGGGATTGGAGTGGGGTGAGATGAGGACAGAGGAGTCAGCAGGGGCCAGGTCATGAAGGATCTGGAATTCTGTGATCTGAAATTCAACTTTCATCATGAAGAGAATTCAGATTTTATTCTAAAGACAGCTAATGAGGCGTTAAACAGCACAGTACAGTGTTCAGATTGTGTCTGAGAAAGATAATTCTGGCAGTCGTGTGGCACATAGACTGGAGAGGGCCGGGGAGAGCAGGTTGAAGACTGTCCAGGTGAGAAATCTCAAGAGCTGAGCTAGTGGCAGCGTGGAAGGAGAGAACAGGACGCATGGGAGAGATGTGCAGAAGGTGGACTCATTCTTCACGTGGTCATGGGGGTGAGACAGAGGGAGAAGGAGTTAAGGGCGACTGAGTGGATGCGTTTATGTGCTACCCAAACCCTTTAAGATGAAAGCACTTACTTCCCCAGCTGCTGGCAGAGTTGCCCTTGGCTGAAGACAGCCATCTTGTCCAAGGTCACACTGCATCCTGTGACTGGTCAACTTCTGGGTATAAAAGCTACATACATCCCGGAGCCTTCGCCTCAACTCTAATGAACTCTGAAGGGCCGTTCCGGCTTCAGAGCTCCCTGAGGGGTTGGCTGAGGCCTTGGTTGAGACTTCATTGCACCTGAACTTTCTCTCTTTCCAGTCCTGCTTTCTTCCCTTCCCTTCTGCAGGTGGGAATCTCTAGAATTCTTTCTAATACATCTCCTCAGGTGTGTTTCCATCTCAGGGTCTGCGTCTGAGGAAACCCAAACCTGCGATGGCCGCCCTGCCGGCGTGTGAGGAGCGTGGATGTGGCGATATTCCTGTGTGGGATACAGGAAGGGGGTGATCTGCAGTGGATGGGAGGGAGATCACGAGTTCACCTTTGGAAAAGTTGAGTTTTCGCTTCCTGAGACTTTCAGAGAGGTGAGACTGGAGTTTAAGAGAAATGTGTAGGCTGCTAGCAGAGATTTGAGCATTATTAGCATTCTGGGGTTAGAGGAATCTTCAGCCGGCCCCATCCCAATAGAAAGTATATACCAAAGTCCTTGGAAATGAAAATGCTACAATCCTTGGGTCTCTTTGCCTCTGTCTTAGCATCTGGATCCTGGCTGCATCCTGGATCCTGGTCTATTGGGTTATTCTGGTTTGTAGCCTGGGCTTCATTCAACCCCATGCTCCACATGTACCCTAAACTTGACATTAGCCTCTCCTAAACTTGCCTGCTTCATCTTTAGCCTTGACCCAACCTCCCCAAGCCTGGCTTTTCTCCCTGTCTCATGACCCTATGCCAAGCCCGGTCCTGATGTGAGTCCCTCTCATAATTCTGAGCACCCCAAAGGCAAATATTGTTGAGCTGGTCACTCTCAGTCTCCACCTTCCCCAGACTCTGTCAGGTGCAGGTGGGGATGCCTTCAACCAGTGGCTCTATCAGTTTCCAGAACCCTCTCCTGTTGCCTAGAGTTTTATTCTCTGCAGGATCACCTGTTGTCAGGGTGCAGCATCAACCTCTCTCGCCCTGGGCCGTTGCATTAGCTGGTCTCCCAATCCCCGCATGGCTAGCTGGTCCCTCCTTGTCATTCAGATTGTCATTCGGCTTTGAATGTCAGCTTTTCAGAGAGGACCCCCTTGACCACCCATCATGTCACCTCCATCACGTCACCTGTTTTTACTTTGCTGCATAGCACTTATTATTATCTGACATTTTCATATTTGTCTCTTTGTCTTCCCCCTCTGACTGGAAGGTAAATTCTAAAAAGGAGGGTCTTGAGAAAATTGTTCACCACTCTGTCCCCAGCACCTAAAATGCTGCCTGGCACATGGTAGGTGTTCAATAAACATTGAACAACTGGCTAAATGAATCTGTTCTTTGGCTGCTGGGAATCCTTATTAGATTGCATTTATTAGATTGAACACTCTCAGATATTACATCAACTACAATTCAATCTGAAGTTCCCACACGCTCTGTCTCTGAGTTTCCATCATGCTCTGAAGCAAAGCCTACCTGAAAAGTGATGATTTATGTCACGGGTCTACAGGCACATCCCCTGCCTCCTTGGCCACCAGTTCATTTCACCTCTTGGATGATGATTCTTTCCCATTTTGTTTTCTCCTGCACCACTGGCTTGATTGGTGGTGATTAGCAGAGGGTGGTCCATTTATGAGAAACACCTGCTTCCCACCTGTGTCTCTCCCCCCCCCCCCATGAGCAGTCAGCTCTGGACCCAGTGCAGGAAGCTGGCAGGTGTCCTTCATGGTTGAGTGGGCTCCCAGAATTTTCTTCAGGAGTCAGATCCAAACTGGCACCAGATGGGTGGCCACCTGGATGACATTTTGCCAGAACTGCATTGAACACATCTGCCAGCTTATAAATGAGACCTGAGGAGGCCCAGGGCATTGAGGCAGATTGGCAGAAAAGCTAGCCCAAGAAGAAGGCTGAGCCAGAGGGAAGCAGCTTCCACTTTGTGATTTGGTTGTAATTTAATTGGCCTCCCTTCACTTGTGAAACCTGCAAACACCAGCTCACAAGGTTGTGTTCTTGCATCATTCCCATAGACTCACTCTCAAGAGAGGGGACAAATGCGTCAGAGGTTGTTTTACCCCAACCCATTGTTGAAAAGCACATCCTGGCATAGCAACCCATTCCTACGTGTATTAGTTAGGGTTCTCTAGAGAACCAAAGCAAACAGGATCAATCAATCCATTGACCTATCTATCTGCTAGATAGATATAGATATAGATATAGATATAGATAAGTGAGAAGGGGACTGTTAGGAGAAGTGGCTTCACCATTATGGAGGCTGAGAAGCCCCTCGACACATTGTTTGCAACCTAGAGAACCCCAAAGGCCTGGGAATCAGGGAGCTGATGGTGTAGCTCTCAGTCTGAGGCTGAAGGCATGAGAGACTGGGAGCCTGCTGGTGCAAGTCCCAGAGTCCAAAGGCCAGAGAACCTGGAGTCCTGATGCCCAGGGCAGGAGAAGATAGGCGTCCCAGATCCAGAAGACAGACCGAGTGAATTCGTCTTTCCTCTACCTTCTTATTCTATCTGGGCCCTTGGCCAGTTGGATGGTGCCCACCCACATTAGGTAAGTACAGATCTTCTTTACTCAGTCAGTGGCTTCAAATGCCAACCTCTCTTGGCCACACCTTCCTAGATGTACCTAGAAATAATGCTCTACCAGTTATCTGGGTATCCCTTAATCCAGTTCAAGTTGACACCTAAAATTAACCATCACACCATGGTAGGGAAACTAGGCAGGGTAGAGGCTGTGATTATTCTCCTAGTTATTGCATTATAGCCAAGTTGTTCATCCAATACTCAGTCAGATTGCTTATCGGGTATGCTTATTACCACTGTTCTTTGGGTCAGTGATAAGACTCATATAACCGACAGTCAATGCATTTGATTGTATGAGTCTAGGTGGAGCACACCAGCCAAGACCTCAGAGGAAACTCTATGCTAAATAAAGGGCTCCACTTGAAAACATTTCTTAGCTTTGCATGTGTGATTCTTATATGTGATTTTGCCATCTATTTTGCATGTGTGATTCTGCCATCTTAATCTTCAGTTATTCTCACTCCAAGCTATTGGCCTATTGGGGGATTCATAGCCTCCTCTATTATTTTTTTTGTTCATGAATTCAATCATTTGAAGCTTCTAAAATGGTTATTGTTATATGCTGTAATAGATACAGGGCAGGGTGGGGAAAATTTTCATGTTGGAAGGCCACATTAATTTAGCTATGATCAAATAAGGCCACATTCAAGAAACTTCAATTAGATATACTTAAAATGCACATTATTTTTTTTAAAAATCTCGCTACTATGTACTTAATAATTTCAAAAAATGAAAACTATTTATTAATTTTTAAGTTAACTAACCTTTTAGTGACTTTGTTGTGTCTACTATTTGTTGGAAAGCATCTGAATATTTGGTTGCAGCATGGAGGTCCACAGTTTCAGTGGATCCTCTAGATGAGTATCAGTCATTTGTGACTTTCAGGGTGTCTTGATTTGGGTTAGGTAGGAGAACATAGATTCACAGCAATAAGTGGTTGAAAAGCAAGAAAGCGTTTTTTGGGCATGTTGCTGAAGGTGTGGGTATTTTACTGCATTTTTACATATTTCAACTGGATCTTTCTTAGCATCATACAATAAATTTAAAATGTCATCTACTGAGAGGTCAATCAATTTCATCTGTAGTTCTTTAGGTGCCTTGGTGATATCAACTAGGAGAGCTGAAATATTAATTTGAGTGTGATGTCATGATTCTCAAAGTCAGTGAACTTTTCATCTTATTCTCCAATTAATTGTTCTATAACAGCTGCATATTCTTCAAATGATTCAATGTATCATCCTGCTCATCAATGACCTTTGCTAACTGGGGAAAATGTTCATCTGAAATTTCCTTTTGAAGAAGAAGTGTTTTGGAAAAAGATAGCTTTTTTTGAAATGCTTGGATTTTTTTTAACCAAATATCATAGACTTAGTTTTACCTTGCAAAGAAATATTCAAGTTGTTTTTATTTGACCTGATATCACACAGAAATTCTGAATTCCTATAGAAATCTTTCAATAATTCGCATTGCTGATTCTGTTCTTCATAAAATTTAACTGTCTGTTCTGGCAGAGATAAAATTTTGGCTAACACCTGTCCCTGAAATAGCCAACGCACTTTAGAATGATAAGATAAATTCACACTGAATACTTCGTCTTTCAACTTTAGCATGTTATGAAACTGATGATGCTGTGCTGCATTTGCACAAATATAGTTAACAATACTTATAACTTGTCAGAAAGTGTCACTTAAAATAGTAGTTTTAGCACAGAGGTTGTGCTGATGTAAGAGACAATGAAGAGAAATGAGAGCATCTGGAACTGTTAATGCTTTTTTATCTATGCAATAAACCCTTCATGGTTTCCTGTCATGGAAGGTTCACTGTCTGTACATACACTCACTAAATTTACCAAATTCAGTCCAACTTCACGACATTTATCTTGAAAGTTGTTGACGATATCTATTGCCCATGTTCTGTTCACAAGAGTGCCCAAAGTGAGTGACTCTTCATAGCAAAGAAAATCTTCTGGTATGATCTGAATGAAGTATAAAACCTGCTCTGAGTCAGTAGTATCAGTTCATTCATCCAAAGTGATTTAATAGTGTGTATTTTCATTTTGAAGTATTGTATGAAGTTGTTCTGTTAAGTTGAAGGCTAATTCATGCTGCCAATCAGTTATGGTTCTCCTTGGAAGAGGCAAACAAGTACTTGTTTGTACTTTGAAATGTTATTGGGGTCTAAGCATCCTACAACTGCCACAATGCATTCTTTCACAATTTCTACATCACTGAATGGCTTCCCTTTATTCCTGAGTATATAAGCTACTTTATAAGTTGCTTCAGAGGCATTATTTCTAGGTCTTATTGCTGTGTGAAAGAATTGTCTTCACTTTTGCTTTTCATCTTTTACTTTCTGCAATATAATCTTTCACAACTCTCCCTCTAATTTAAATATTTGTGGTCCTTATGAGTGTTATCATGCTGGTGAGTATTGAATTTCTCTAATGTTGAAATTGCAGTATCACAAAGCAAGCAAATAATCTTATCTTTAGCAGAAACAAGATAATATTGCAATGTCCAATCCTAATTTTAAAAAATCTGTTTTCTTCCTTCAGCATTCTCTTGGTCTTCTTTGACATGATGGGCTGTTAAGCAGACAGAATTAGAAAGTACAGTCAAGCTGTGCAACTATTCACAAATTCCACTTCAAACAGAAACATAATGCACCATTGTCAAAGCTGGTAACAGACTGGTGTACTCGACCCCCATAAACTCTCGCCAACCAGCCTCATGCAGCAGTGGTGCCAGTCAGGTGGGGGAAGTTAGAACTAAATCATGAGCATAGCAGCCGTCAATTTAGCCCTTGTGGCTGACTAATGTTCTAATTGTGCTTGTCAATCTGGGAGGATTATTTTGTTGAAACTTATTTTATTCCTTGGTATTTTAAATACATTAATTTAAAAATAAAATAAAAGTACAAATGATGAACAAAAGTATATTAATAAAAATAACAGAATTTGTTCTGTAGAATTTGGATTCAGTCAAAAGGTTGCACTTAAGAACCTAGCAGGCCACATGTGAGCTTAAGGCTCCAGGTTCCCTGCCCCTGGACACAGGATACAAAGCTGGCTACAACAGCTTCCTTGCCCTGAAGCAGCCCAGGCAGCTGACACAGTACATCTGTATTACATGACATGATAATACACTGTAATAGCTCATAAAAGGGGACCCTGCTATGGTTTGGATATAGTTTGTACATCCCCACCCAGACTTCTTTTGAAATCTGATCCCCAATGTGGTGGTGCTGGGAGGTGGGGCCTAGTGGGAGGTGTTTGTGTCATGAGGGCGGATCCCTTAAGAACGACCTGGTGCTGTTCTCATGGCAAGGAGTGACTTCTCACTCTGGCAAGACTGGATTAGTTCCTGCAAGAGTGGATTAGTTCCTGCCAGAGTGGGTCGTTATAGAGCCAGGACTCCCCTTGGTCTTTGTCTTTTCACACATGTCCACTTCCCCCTTGACCTTCTCTGCCATGCTGTGATGCAGCATGAAAGCCCTCGCCACAGGCCAGGGCTGTGCCCTTGAACTTTCCAGCCTGCAGAACTGTGAGCTAAATAAATCTCTTTTCTTTACGAATTACCCAGCCTCAGTATTCCATTATGGCAACACAGAATGAACTAAGACAGACCCTTATCCCACATTTGGGGAAAAGAGGGACCAGGGAAGCTACCTGGAGAGAGAAGCCTCCCAAAGCCAAGTTCTGGAGGAGAAATAGGACTTAGTGTAGCAGGGAGGAGAAGGGACATCATTCTAAGCAAAGGCAGCAGCATGTGCAAACCCTGCTAGTGAGAGAAGGAAGAATTACTGGGACACTGGGGGTAGTTTCAGTGTGGCTGCAGATAGGTTCACAGAGGTGCAAGGGGTCAGAGGAGCCATTTGGACACCTATCCTAAGGACAACAAGAGCTGTGCAAGGATTGATCAGAAACATTATAGGATTAGGCCGGAAATTCTTACAGACAATCCCGCTGCAGTGTGGAAAATGGATTGGAGAGGGGCTGAGCTGTACACAGAAGGCCTGTTGGGCTGTCGTGGTGGAAGCTGGAAACAACTCAAGTGGCAGTGGGGAGGGAGGAAAGTGGTTGGGCTGAAAGACAGAATAGAATTTGCAACTCATTGGATGTGGAGGGGGTTGAGGGAAAAGATGAGACTCAAACCTTAGCCTTGGAGAAATGGATGCATGAGGGTGCCATGAACGAAGACAGAGAACCCCATGGAGGAGCAGGTGGGAATGTGCCTTCCTCTTTCTGTAGCCTCTGAAGAAGGAGGCCTGGACCCACCAAGGGGCTGGGCAAGAGGCTTCCTCTACTGGGGACCCTGAAGACCCCCTCTCCTCAAGAGGCTGCCCCTAGAAATGAGACTACTAATGAGTGCCCTTGGAAAATGTTGAAGGGGTTGGGATGGCCACACTGGGCATTGGGCATTGCCCACCCTGGAGTGCAGAATGAGGCCACCTGCCTGAACTGAAATATATCTGAGCCAACCAGCCATGCAGGGACTCTAGACCCTGACTTGGAATAGGTGAAGGGGGCTTGGGGTTTGCACTTGCTCACACAGGGCAGGTGGAGCAGGCCGAGGGCAGGGCTTTGCCTGGCAGACCCCACTACCTCGTAAGGGCCAGGGAAGTAGATAGCTCCGGCTGTGGCTCGCTGGAGTCTCGAGTCCTATCTTGGTCGTGTAGGAAGCTAAAGAGCTACTTGAAACAGATCATATGCATAGATTATACCAATACAGGCTCTGCTTTCTCTGAAAAGCAATTTCAAAGCCACTTCATTCTCCACCTGCATTTGGCTAACAGCCTGATCACAGCCACACTAATAACCTTCAAACATTCTCAGGGGCAGCCTTGGCTCTGAAAGGTGCTCTTCCTCCCTTCCTCCCTGCCCTATTTCATGCTTCTCTGGGACTGCAGTGACAACAGCTGTGCATTCATCCCAGGGCTGGAGTTACTTGGAGGAGAGGCAGATGACTGCGGGCTAATTCCTTAAGTGCACTTCTGGAGCCCGTCAGCCCCAGCTCCCAGCCTGACATCCCACTTAGGGCCACAGGTCAGAGCATGAACAATTCCACATGAATATGGATGCTGAGGGTGGCTGCTGATTGCTTCTGTCCTGCAGGGCAAAGCTGTCGCCCTGGGTGGGGATGACATTTTAGCTGAGATACAGGGTTGGGGGAAGGGTTGTCTCCAGAGTCGCAAGGTAGGATATTTTAAAATTTAGGATACTGAACACTTGGAGAAATGTGTCACTATCAGGAGAGGCAACACAGAGAGGAGTCTGTGTCTGTTGTACAGTTGCTCCATTCGATTCTTGCCCCTCACCCTCATAGCACCAGTTGTGAGGTTGGCCAGTCTGGGTGCTGCAGGAGGATTTTTGCAGTGGATAAAGGTGTGGACAGCTGAGCATCCAGGTGTCTTCCAGTTCTAAGGGGCTAGGTGGCTTCGCCCGTGCCTTGGCTGATGGTATATCCCAGGTTGCACTTTGTCCCTCTTTCTTATTGTCCAAATCCCACCCAATCCTCATGGTTCAGTTCATGCCCCACCTACCTACTCTTTGAACCCACCCCCACACTCCAACCCACACTAGTGTGACTTTTACTGTCTGAAGAGCTCAGTTACTGCTACGAGCTGAAGGTGGCACCTTATTCTGTGCTGTCATGCCATGCTTACTTGTCTCTCTGCCAGGGTCCCAGCTACCCAGTGAGATCGGAAGACCTTGTGCTCAGGGCTGGTGCCCTTTGCTGTCCATTGCTACTGTCTTATGTCACTTGGTTAGTACTGAGCAGCCAGCACTCAAAGGCATGAGACTCCAGGACACTCAGTCCTGGGATGTCATTATCCTAGGGCTGTGGGAATGCCTCATCCCAGGAGAGACACCACTGAAGATGGGGCCACAGGCTTTCCTTTAGTGTCTCTGGGAAACAGGGCTGGACATTTCCTGCTAGTCCTGCTCTTCCTCAGCCCTTGACAGAGCTGCAGGGAGAGGGGCGCTTTCTGAATCGGGTTTGTTATTTGGATGACTGGCTTTCCATCTGGTGCAGCAGCCGGGACAGAGTGCCGCACTATGGCCTGATTTCGATGGCCTTTTTGCTAAAGATGGTACATGTGGCACATGACAGCGATGGCCAGAGGCAATGATGACCCATGCAGAGGCCCTGAACCATTCAAGGGCTTCCATGCGGTGGTCATAGAAGATCTGGTCTTGTCTGAGGCCTTCGAGAGTTCACAGTGAGACAGGCACAGAGAGACACATGTTAGGAGCTGAAGGTGGCACCTTATGCTACACTTACTCTATTCAGATTTCTCGGGGCTCATCCCTTCTCCCTAGGGCCAGCCATCGATCAAGAGCCAAGTTGGTTAGATCTGGCGCATGGGGAGGGAGGGAGAGAGAGAGAGAGAGATGGAAACATAAGCTGAAGCAGGTGGTAAATGCAGGTTGATAATTTTTCCTAAGGAGTCCAGACTTGGGAGTCCTCACCTTGGGTCCCGTTCTCCAGGCTCTCACCCGAGTCCACTTGCTTATTCCTGAAATGCCATACATGATCCTCATTCTATAGCTTTCCCCAAGCCATTTCCTTTCCCTGAAAGACCCTCACTGTACCTTTCACCACTGTCTACTTGACAAATGCCTACTTACCAATTAAGCCTGAGCTCAAATACCACCAGTCTTCTATAATTTTTTCCAATCCCTGGCCCCCAGAATTCCAAAATGTTTTATAAGTTCCTTTTACCCCAGAACTTTTCCTAGGGAGCACATGGCTTTCTGTGCCTAACTCACTGTGAACTCTTGGAGGGCTCAGGCCATGTCTTGTTCACCTTTGCGTCCCCGACACTCGCCCAGTGTCTGACACCTCGTGGGTGCGCGACACATGTCTGTGGCATTGAGCTGAGGGCATTCTGATGGCAACAGACAGCCACTGAGATGTTTTAGGCAGGAAACAGATATATTTTGCTAGAGCTGGAGGCTTTTGACTGGAGACTGGGGTGTTATGCAAATAGCCAAGGTCAAGTTCTGGACCTCAGCTGAGACAGAGCCGTAGGAAAGGATGGAGGGAAAGCCGAATGAACAGGATTTGGAGTCAGGTGGGGCATGGTGGCTGAAGGAGAAGGAAGGTGAGAGGGTGACTCCCAGGCTCCCACATTAGGAGGTGGGACCTGTGGGTGCCATTAAGGGAGGCATGTCATACGGGAGGAGGAGGATGTAGGTGTGTCCCAGAAGATGGTGAAGATTCCCCAAAGCCAAAAAAAGAATTCTAAGAGAATTTCCTTTCCTGAATTAGTAAAATGAGCATCTTTAGAATGAGGTAAATTAAGTTCTAATGGTCAGAGCAGGTAGATTGGGCTGTTTGTGTCCTGGGTTGAAGGGAGAAGTAGATATGCCCTGAGTCAGAATCCAGAGGGAAGTCAGCTAAGTTCAGCCACTTACTGTAAGGGCTGGAACACTTTAGAGGTCAAGGGCTCTGCCCCCTGGAGGGAGAGGGGATGCTTTTATCCTGCACCAATTCCCTGGACACCCATGTAGCCTCTGCACTTTGCCTGAAGATAACTCACTCTGGGAGTCTTACCTCTGACTTCTTCCTCTGTTTAAAGCGAGATATATTCTGGGCTTTGAAAGCAATAAACCCATCTGTTACTGGGGCCAGTGGCTCAGGTTGGATCGCCACTAATCTGGTTCTTCCTGTGTCCCGAAGATCTGGAAATAGCAGCTCAGTGGCACGAGGAAGTGCTTTCTCCTGTGGGGGCCGTGCTGGGCTCCTTCCAAGGACGTCAGGACACAGAAGTCCCCGTTCAGCCTTGAGGTACCTGAGAGGTGGGCAGTGCTCCGGACAGCATGTGTACCAGGAGCTCTGGCGTCACGGTTCCAACAGGTGTGTGGTGTGAAAACACTTCTCTGTTCCCTGAGGCCATTTTTATTACATACATGGGCATCCTAATCCAGCTTTCTTCAAATTATACTGTTCTCGGATGTTTTCCCGGTGACATTCGGCTATCGTGCAGTCAAGATGGTAAGGACCCGAGCTGCACTGGAAATGCGAGTGTTTCCCAGAGCTGGGTAAAAAGGGGCCAACTATAGAGACGTAGGAAGGGTGGGAGAGAAAGCGTAAGAGGTCAGCACCAAGAGCTGGCGACTACTACAGGAATGTGGACCCCTGGCCATGTGTCCACGAGAGAACTCTGTCTGTGTTTCCTCTTTGAGAGTATTTGCTCCGATGTCTAGAATTTAGCCACAGTGGACCACTCTTAGCAGGTCGCATTGCAAGCTTTCAACTTATTTGCTCAGAAAATTTTCATATAGATATGAATTTCATATGGCTATGAATATAGAATTCTGGGCAAGAGAAATTATCGGTAACATTGTATCACTCAGAAGTTAGATATATTCATAATGAAGGCAGTTTAGGCTCCATTGTTACTGGTGAATATAATAATATACCTGTTACAGCCCCCTGTTGGGAACTGCAGTTCTGATATGCGTGAAGGTGACTTTAGTAGACAAAGGGGAGGTGCAGCCTTGTGTGCCTGGGGGCTTCTTCTAGCAGCCTCACTATTCAGATCCCACCGAGGGCTCCAGAAATAAAAGGGAGGAGTTCTCTGAGCAGAGGCAAATACTGTCACCCGAAAGGCACAAGGAATCTCAGAGCCTTAGGCTCTTAAACTGGGGCCTGGATTCAGAATTTGGTGTAAGTGAATGTTACTAACATTAATATCACTAATAGTTCAGTTCTCTGAATGCCATCAATTCTTCCCAACTTACAATGGGCAGCGGGTGAGAAGTACAGGGGGCTGGGAAAAGGCAGTTGGATCTATCGTGCTGAGAACCCCTGATTGACAGGGAGGAAGAAGAGAGCCAGATTCTAGCTCCCAAGTCTGCTCGCATCGTAGGATCACAGCACGGCTCTGCGGATGAGTATCACATGTCTGTGTCACAAACAGTATCGTAACATATACTCATTTTGATGATGTTTTTGCACATAATTCTGTTCCAAATGGCTAAAACAGTCCAAAGGGTCTATGTTTCCAGGTGCCGAAAGCATTCTCTGAGATTACAGAAGTGTCCTAATCTGTCGGCTGCCAGCAGTATATTAAAGGAATGACATCATCGTTCTGGAGCCCGAGGTCCTTTTGCTACAAATTATCATCATTTATTTTATTTCTATTACAGATCATAGGATGATGTTATTCAATAGAGACTCTGTAGGCACTGTTTTGGGGGAGAACAATACCGCTTGTTCGGTTGTTGGGAGCGCTGTACGTGGGTGTGATATGCCCGCTCTTACACAGCCGCACAGAGACGTCTCGAAACCGGTGTTGTAGGGCCTGAAGGAATTGTCCAACATGGAAAAAATGGGAGAATGAAACTGTGCTGCTTTTGGGGAAAGGAAAGTAAGATGTGACAGGAGAGCTTTTCTCACCTGTGTTCTTGGAGACTGAAATTTGGTATGAGGCAGTTCACCTTGAACTCTATGGAAGGGTCTAATGACTGAAAAATCAAATGGATGTTGTCATCAGATTGTTCTGCTAATGAAGCAGTTCTACAAGACGGCCCTTGAAGACAGGAACGGGAGCCTCTGGCCATCTGAGGGGGCGTTCCCAGAGCAGTGTGGGAAGGACTGGCAGGACGCCAGAGCGGAGCGAGGTCAGGCAGGGCAAGGCCAGCCGGTGTGGGGCTCCCGTCCGCATCGAGAACAACACTGCACCACTGGCTTCCAGTGGGACTGGCTTTTTTGTTGTTGTTATTGTTTAATTTTTAACTGACCCATCATAATTGTGCATATTTATGGGGTACAATGTGCTGTTTCAGTACTTGTATATACAGTGTAATGATCAAATCAGGGTAATTAGCAGATCCATCACCTCAAACATTTATCATTTCTTTGTGGTTGGAACATTCAAAATCTTCTCTTCTAGCTGTTTTGAAATATACAGTACATTATTTCTAGAAGTGATGGAGGTGGTGGAGAAAGGCTTGTTCCAGATGTTCTTCTTCTTTTGTTTCTGTTTTTGAGACAGGGTTTCACTCTGTTGCCCAGGCTGGAGTGCCGTGGCATCAGCCTAGCTCACTGCAACCTCAGACTCCTGGGCTCAAGTGATCCTCCTGCCTCAGCCTCCCGAGTAGCTGGGACTACAGGCATGTATCACCACGCCCTGCTAATTTTTTAATTTTTTGTAAAGACGGGGTCTTGATATGTTGCCCAGGCTCGTTTCGAACTCCTGGCCTCAAGTGATCCTCTGGCCTTGGCCTCCCAAAGTGTTGGGATTACAGGTGTGAGCCACTGCACCTGGCCCCAGATGTCCTTATGAGGGCCATGTGGATGGACCTGGAAGTATGCCCATCCCCTCCCTGTCATCACCACCTCAGGCTGCTGACCTGTGAACTCTGCCCAGGAGCCTGTCCCCTTCTGAAGGAGCACTGTGGGCAGGTCACGTCTCCATATTCCCCAGGATGAGGACTCTAGTGCCAGCTCCCAGGCTCTGCCCCCATTCCACCTCTTGCTGCTGTTCCAAGTGATCCCAACGTCCCCGATGCCCACACAACCCTTGGCTGCCAAGGCCCTCCCCTCTTCCACGCTCCCCTTCCCGTGCCTCTCCAGTCCGGCTACCCCCACGGACTGCCCTGGGTGCTTCAACATCACTCCACCTCTGAAATAACTCACTCTGCAATGCCCTTTCCCAGCAACACCTCCTATCACTTCACCTCCCCTCCTGCCTTTGTTCCCGGGAAACTTGCCCCTGGGCTGCCAGCTCTGTCCTCAGCCCCTTTGGGACCAGCTCTTGAGTCCACAGGCTCCACACAGCCCCTCCACCCTGGTCTGAATCTTGTGAGATCTCAACACCCATCTCTCCCTTTCCACCCCCATACTCATTGAGTCACAGGGGGCTTTCCATCCTACCGCAGCATCTCACGTGCCTGTCCCTCACCACTCTCACTGACGGGCTCCAGCCTGGTCTGAGCCACCGTGCTGTCTGTCTGTGGTCTCTGGGTCCAGCCCTTCTCAGCCGTCACGCTGCATGCTCTGCTCGCAGGGCCCACCCACCGCACCCTAAGCAGGCTGGGGATTTTCATGCCCCTCCTTCCGGTTTCTGCCTCGGTCAAATTAGCTGCCACTTGCTTTGTGCATTCTCTTTGCACCTAGGATCCTCTGATCTGTGTCACACTAGGTCCGTTACTCATCTGCATCTTCTATTAGAAGGTGTGGTCTTTGAGGACAAAAACCACTTTTACTCAACTCTCTAAGCTCAGCAGCTAGCACGACGCCAGCCACACGGCCAATCTCAATGAGCACCTGTAGACCTGAATGTCCCAGATATGCCTTCCATCAGACCTGGCCCCTGAGTTGACATCAGGGGAGCCACCGAGCCCAGCCTCCTTCCTACCTATCTTTCTCTGGGAGGAGATGCATTCCTGCCTCCTGCCAGTTCATCCTTCTCCCTTGCACTGCTGATGGCTGGGGTGGTCATTCTTTTTCTGCCATAACACCAGGCTACACCATGGAGGGGCGGGGGAGCCAGCAGGGACTGGGGACAGTCACAGAACACTGTGTGAACCTGCAGAAGTTCTGTGGGCTCACCAGCTGGCACCCTGAGAGACAGCCAAAGGGAAAGTTCATTTTTTCCTGCCCAAAGCTCAGAATCCTGAGAGCAGTCATGAATCTGAGTGCTAAAGGCTTAGGAGTACGAAGTGGCAAGGTCACCTCTGCTTTGTGCCTGACCAGGGAGGGGGGCAGGCATCGTGGATGTTGTGTGTGTTTGTGTGTGTGGGTGTTGCAAACCACTGGGCACGTCTAGATAGCTAATAGTGTGCTTCCACTGCAGAGTGAGAGGAAGGGCCACTAATCCAATTTGTAATTTATCTTTTGGTTCGCTCCCAATGTCTTCCCTTTGTTTCTGACTTGATGCATTTGTCTGAGGGCTCAGTGAGTTCACCTTGGCAAAGTCTTGCATGAACAGAAGCACTTAGCTCAATAGATTAGCTCACAGTCGTGTGTGCTTGTGCGTGCACGTGCGTGCATACATACAGCTTCCTTAACCCCTAGGTAGGGCCTCCCTCCAAGGAGGGGCACCCAGGGTTGGTAACTGCGGAACTCAGCTTTGTGAGGGTGGCAAGCAAAGAGCCAGCAGAGGGGCCGGAGCTGGTTTGGGGAAGTTCTGGACGCAGCCAGACAGCAGCTCACACACTTCGGTGCCGTTTACCCTGGGGAGGGTGGAGGTGTGGGTATCTTTGGTTGGAGAAGAGGTGGATAGGAGGTATATGTCTATTCTGAACTTCAATCAGACCCCGTTCCAGAGTCATATAGTTCTCAGGCTCAAGGAAAACAAGGAAAGCATCTAGTCCAGTGGGTCCTGCCTGCCTGTGCATCAGAATCACCTAGGATTACTTACTAACAACGTAGATTCCTGGGGTCCTTCTCAAACCTCCTGATTTGCAACCTCTGGAGGTGAGGCCTGGGAGTCTTTCTTTTAAACACTTGCTCTAGGTGAGCTGGGTTACCAGCTGCCTAAGGCCACACTGCTAATTGTGGCAGATCCAAGACTAGAACCCGGGACTTCTGACTCTCTAACTGAGACATTTCCTCTTACAGCCCAAGTGTCCCTGGGCTTAAAATTTTGGGAAACAAGGCTCCTACTGGATGCAAGGGTGAGTGTTGAGTGGATTTCTTATCCTGCAGACCCCTAATCCACCCAGTTAAGTTCGTTTCCTACAAAGGGTGCTGAAGGGCTTCAGTTCCCAGACTGGGCAGAGACAGCTGAAATGGGCCTCTCGCTCCGAGATGACCTGGCAGCTCCTGACCCTGTCTTTGGCACCAGGCAGTATTTCAGAGTCCTACCTTCACCCGCTTTCTCTGGGAGTCAACCCTGTTCTCTTGGCAACCTAGAAAAACAGGCTTGGATTATTCCTCATCTGTAGCTATCTTCCCTCTTTCTCTCCTTCCTTCTCTCACTTTTTCTTTCTTTTTCTCCCCCTTCCTTCCCTCTCTTTCTCCTTCCGTCTGTTCTTCCTTCCTCCCTTCCTCCCTGTCTCTTTCTCTTTTGGTTTTGAACAATTTACCGAAATATGATTCACATTCCATGTAATTCATTCATTAAAATGTATAAGTCAATGGTTTTATGTATATCCACGGAGTTGTGCAAACATCACCACAATCAATGTTAGAACATTTTCATCACCCCCAAAAGAAATTCCTTACCCATTAGCAGTGACTTTTCATTTCCACACCCAACCTCCGTAACCGTACACAACAACTAATCTACTTTCTGTCTCTATAGATTTGCCTATTCTGGACATTCTATATAAATGGAATCATATAATATGCAATCTTTTGTGACTGACTTCTTTCACTTGATATGATGTTTTCAGGGTTCATCCATACTATAGCATGTTTCAGTACTTCATTCCTTTTTATTGCCAAGTAATACTCCATTGTTTTGTTTACCCATTTGTCAGTTGACAGACATTTGTGTTGCTCCCTTTTTTTGTTGTGGTTGTTATGAATAATGCCACTATGAACACTAGTGTCCAAAGTTTTGTATGGCCATATGTTTTTATTTCTCCTGGGTATATAGCTAGGAGTGGAATTGCTGAGTCAGATGGTAACTCTATTTTTAACCTTTTGAGGAACTGCCAGACTGTTTTCCAAAGTGGCTGCAGTATGTTACATTCCTGCCATTTTACATTCCAGACTTCTATACGTTGCATGAGAGCTCTAATTTTTCCACATCCTCACTGACACTTTTTATTATCTGTCTTTTTTATTGTCACCATCCTAGAGAGTGTGAAGTGGTATCTCACTGTGGTTTTGCTTTACATTTCCCCAGTGGGTAATGATATGAGCATCTTTTCCCGTGCTTTTTGGCCATTTCCTGTGCTTTGGGGCATTTCCATTTAGAGAAATATCTGTGCAGATCCTTTGCCCATCTTTTAACTGCGTTATTTGTCTTAGTGAGTTTGAAGAGTTCTATACATATTCTATATATAAATTCCTATCAGTTGTATGATTTTCAGATATTTTTTCCCAATCTGGGGATGTCTTTTTACTTTATTGACAGTATCCTTTAAAGTAAAATGGTTTTTTAAATTTTGATGAAGTCCAAATCATCTATTTTTTTCTTTTGTTGTTTGTATTTTTGGTGTTATATCCAAGAAACCATTGCCTAATCCAAGGTCAGGAAGATTTATTATGTTTTCTTCTAAGAGATTTATAGTATTAGCTCCTTCATCCATTTTGAGTTACTTTTTGTATATGGTGTGAGGCAAGGATCCAACTTCATTTAGTTATCCCACCACCATTTGTAGAAAAGACTGTTCTTTCCCCTATTGAATTGTTTTGGCACTCTGGTTAAAAAATCAATTGCCTGTGAATGTGTGGGTTTATTTCTAGAGTCTCAGTTCTATTCCATCCAACTATATGTCCGTCCTTATACCAGTACTGCACTGTCTTGATTACTGTAGCCTTGTCATAAGTTTTGAAGTCAATGTGTTTACACTTTTGGTGTCCATCTTTCAGCACACACAGCACAGGCTGAGGTGTGGCTTGGGTGGAAGGGTCTGACTGGATGGGCTGAGGATGTTTAAGGAGCAAAGGGTCATGGAAAGCACTAGAGACTGGGAATCAGGGGCCCTGGTCTTTAACCCTTGCCTTGCCTTAGTCCCGAGTAACCTTATGTAACTCACTTGGCATTCCCTGGCCTTTGTTTCCCATTCTGTAGAATGAAGGTTCTGGGCTAGCTGATTGTTACAGAATTTTCAATTCTAATATTCTGGAAGCATAAGAGACTCAGTTTACACAGGCAAAGTCCATTACAGGGTCCCCTGATTTTATAGTAGAGCACTCATAGTCTTTTGGTCATTTGGAGCTTAGGTACATGGGACAGAAAATGTGCAAGAGGAGTCTGGATCATACCAGACAGCAGTGATGCTATCAAAACTACCAAGGTCTTACCCAAAGGATGCAAGTTCTCACTGGCCAAAGACATCAATAAAAATGATAAATGTGATGGATTGAAATATATTACATAAGTTCATAATGCTGCTTTAAAAAAAATCCCTCTAATTATTCAGGACTTCTGGATTTTGAGATCTCTAACTGAGAAAACCCCTGGTCATACCCTCTGTGTGGCCTGGTTTTCATGGATGCACCACTGTACCATGGGTCCCCAGGGGCTGTTCCAGCACATGGTTTCCAGTCAGCTTTGGCCACTTTGTCATTCTGTGTTAATCTACTTGGAAAAGGCCTGAGAGTGCTCCAGAGTCATTGGGAGGGGTCAGCCACCCCAGAGTTGCCAATGCACCAAGCACTGCCTGCTAACTGGATAAATAATGCCTCACTTTGATATGCACTATTGCTTATACGTGACATAACAAAAAATCAAGACGGAGAATAATTCCATTGCTCTAAAATGTTCCCTTGTGCCTCTTTATAGTTAATCTCTTCCCCCACCCCAACTTTGATATGTGTCATTGCTTCCCTCTGTTTCCAGGTATGGCCCCTCAGCATCTGTGGAGGATTGGTTCCAGGACACCCCTCCCTTCAGTACCAAAATCCGAGGATGCTCAAGTCCCTGGTATAAAATGGTGCAGTATTTGCATATAACCTACACATACCCTCATGCATACTTTAAATCATCTCTAGATACTTAACATACATAATACAATGAAAATGCTTTGCAAATAGTTGTTATGCTGTATTGTTTTTTAATTTGTGTTATTTTTATTTGTCATTTTGTTATTTGTTATTGATTTCTTTCCCCAAATATTTTCCATCCGCAGTTGGTCGAATCCAAGGATGTGGAGCCACAGCTACGGAGGCGACTGCAAGTAGCTCTGCTAGAGGAATAAGGCATGTGTTCTCTGCAGCGTGCAGGCTCTGCGATCATGTGCTCTTGCCAACAGGGGCTCACAGATTTTGGGGGGTTAAACGATGACTTTTCACTGAAGAAGTGTGGCCAACCGGCCCGAGAGATTGCGTGGTCGTCAGGGCCTGGGTGCTAAGCCCTGCTCTTCCGACCCTCTCTGCTGTTCCCACGAGGGGCCTCCATTTCTTTCTGTGTAAAAACAACACGTTGAGCAATGTGCTACCTATATGCGCAGCAACATGCGGAGCTGAGTGAGGGAAGCCAGGCTCAAAGGTCACACAGCGTATGATTCCCTGCAGGTGGCTTTCTAAACCAGGCAAAGCTATGGGGTCAGGAAACAGATCAATAGCTTCCAGGAACCAGAGGGGTCAGGGGAGGGATTAACTACAAAAGGGGACGGGAGAACATTCTGGAGTAGGAAATTACTCTCTATTTTGATTTTTGGTGGTGGTTACATCATTGTATAAGTTTGTCAAAATTAATAACACCATATGCAAAAAAGATGAATTTTAATGTAGGTAAATTATGGCTCAATAAACAAAAAAACTGTTTCTCTCTCTCTCTCTCTCTCTCACACACACACACACACACACACACACACACACGTGCACACACACACACACACACACACACACATGCACACACACACACACACACACGCACAGAGTTGGATCAGAAAATCTTGAAGGTCCCCCAGTGCTAATCTTCCCTGACTCTCTCCTGAGGGTGTGATCATGGACGAGGCAGCAGGAAGAGACACCCAAGGTCGTGTCTCAGTTTTTAAACTTCCCCCTCCCTGATCCCTCCTACCCCTTCCCAACTCAAAACAGTCGGTCGTTCCATGATGCGGTGGGAGGAAGCAAACACCAGCTTCACTAGCTTGGTTGGCCCTTTTAGGAATGAGGCTGCTCTTCCATAGAGGTGCGCACGTGTCCCTGCGGATGCCGGATGGTCTCAGAGGACGGAAGCCTTGTCCAGCTCCTTGTCCTGGCTCTGAGGTCTGAGTCACTGGCTCAGCTTGCAATATTTCTGAACTAGAGCTCAGAATCCCAATCCCAATGATGCAGCCATGAGGCCTGTTGGACAAATGGGAGTCTAGACGGACAGTATAGGTCTCCACTGCTCCCATTCTCCGCCCAGGGTCTGAAGGAGGAGCCCCCAGCCTTCCCCGGTGCTGCTACTGAGGCCAGCTGCAGAGTTATTGATTGAGGCCATCCAAGGGACACACAGCAAGGGAACCAGGCCCTTGCTGGGCAGAAGAGAGCAAGGGGCTTGTCACAGGCAGAGGCCACTGCCTGTACAGGCAAACAGAGCCCCCAGCCTCCAGGCTGGCACTCAGGGGCCGGCCACGGGGAGCTGGGGCGGGTCGGGATTTGCAGATGTGCTCCACCTTCACCGCCCCTCCACGCCCGTCTCAGATGCAGCACCAGCCAACGCTAGCAGCACCCGTTTCGTGAACATTTCCTCTGTGCCAGGCAAGGCTCAGCCCTCTGTAGCAATTTGCAGCCACCATGAGATTTTGAAATTCTTATTTCTGTATCACAATGGGGGAAACGAATGCTCAGACTGGGTGTGTGGCTCAGCCTCTGCAATCAGGGGCTGCTTCTCTGTTTTGTCTGCTGAAATAAGCCAGACCTGGCCAGGACGTCCCCAGGGCTTGAGGAGGAGGACTGAGCCCAGCTTTAAGCGAGCTCTGTTCCAGGTGCAACTCAAGCCGAGTAATTCCCCACCCCAGGCCCCTCTAATATAAGCCAGATCCCGCGCAGCCTCTTCCTGACCAGGAAGCCCTGCCCCTCGCTGCTGCTGCTGTGTGGCATCTGAGACAGGTCCTGCAACCCCCACTGTGAGTGCTGAAGGGCTGGGTGCAGGGAAGGGCCACCACGGGGAGCCGCAGCCACGTGCTGCTGGGGATGAAGTCAGGCTGAGGTTCAGCCTGTGCAGCAGAGTTCTGTGGGCCCAGGAGGGGATGTGCCCCTCAGAGGACCACCTGAGCTTGGAGGCTGCCACAGCCCAGCGACAGTCCTAGGATCTGAGACTCCTATCTGAGGCTCTCATGGTCCCTTGGATGCTAGAACCAATGAACAACTGGAAGCCGGCACCAAGGGAAAGGACAGCATCACGCCCTTATGCCTTATGTCCCCAAAAGGGTGTAGGGAGAGAGGAAGCTGTCAGGGCAGCTCGCAGACAGTCTTGGGGGTGGGCACAGCTCTTTGTGTTATAACTGCAGCCCCAAATCTCCACCTCAGCCCCGACCTGAAAGCAGACCTGCGTTCTCGGTGGTCAGTAGGATCGTGTGCACACATGGCAACAGCCTGATAAACAAAGCTTCTGGAAACGAGCCAGATGGTCCAGCTGGGTAGGAGGAGCTCAGGTTCCCTAGAGGTGGTGGCCATGGTCAAATAGGACAGGGAAACATGGCTCCTTTGTGGGGGGGGGCCAGGATTTGACTTTGGGATGCACTATGGACCTGGGGCAAGTGTGACCTTGATCTTGACTTTGTGGGGCAGGAAATCCTGTTCAAGGAGGTGGTTAGGGGTTCAGAGACAAGTTGGTTTCCAATCAGATGTGCCTGCAGCCCAGTCCCCATGCCTCTGAAATCATTTCTATCTTTGGGTGCAAAATTTTTGCCCCCGAAGCGTGCTGCTAGGTGCCAGCCTCCTTGTTAATAGAGGGACTGCGTGCGGTGTTTCCTGTCTACCTCACTCTCGACCCCCTCTTGTCAGCCCAGCTCTCGGACTCTCAGAGTCCCGCTGCTGTAGCCTTAGTGGGAAATGAGATTGTCTGTCGCTCAGGAAACCAAGACTCCCCGTGAGAAGCATCGTCTGTGTGCAGCAGACTTCCGTCCTGGGACTTTATTCAAGAGGGTGTCAGAGCCGTCACTGGGTTTTGCACCTGAGCACAGAGACCATCCAGCCAAGGAGACCCTGGCAGGGTCGGGGGCTTCAGCCTTGTGGTGACACCACTGTCCCACCCATCCAGGAGGAGTCTGGCACCCCAGAGATCTGGCTTTTCCCAGCCCCTTAGCATCCTGTTGGGAGTGAGATGGAAACAGACTGTGTGTGTGTGTGTGTGTGTGTGTGTGTGTGTGTGTGTGTGTGTGTGTGTGTGTTAATGAGGCAAGGCAGGGACTGGGGAGGGGTAATAGTTTATCATTTTTTTTCTAGACATTAAGTCCTGCCCAAAAAACTCTCAAACCAAGGAGCCACACAGAGTTAGCTGGATTGTAGTGGGTTCAAGTCATTTATTTTTAGAGTGTACCAGCATGTTTGGTTCTGGGGTCCAATCCCCAAATTCCAGAAAAATAAACTAATGAGAACCACATGCACTATGAAGAGGCCATTTCGACGTGTCCGTGATCATGCGGTGAGTGGGCTTAGAATCTAGAACGGGGCCCTGGGCGTGGAGCAGAGCCTCCCCCATGGACAGCTGACAGCAGCTGGCTCTGAGCCCTCATCGGGGCTGGGAGATGGCCGAGGCCGGGTCATTCGGGCCCTGTCCCTGGATGGCCCCAGGACCCTTATTGCTACATTTGCTACTTTGCTACTTTATGACCCCTGGGCCTCGCCCAGGGGAAGCCTTATCACGGGGTGGTACTAATGAGTAGGTTGCTGGCATCCGCTGTTGCCATGGTTACACCAGCACAGGCCTCTCTTCAGAGGGCCCCATGGTGAGTTATTAGTGATTCGTTTGGCCACTTTTCAACTTATGCCACGGTCCTTGCTACATATTCAGTGTGGGCAGCTCCTTATAGAGACTGGTGGCACATTATTGTCCCCACCCCAGCCCAGGGCCTCCCAGCTCCTGGACCTTGCTGGAACACCTCCCTCCAATGCACTCTGTGAGGCTCAAAGAACAACAGCCCTCAGTCCTCTCCATCTTCTGGAAAGGCTTCCGGGAACAGGCCGGGAGGGATGCATTTTAGGAAGAACATCATCTTCCACGACCAGCAAGGGGGCCAGTCGGATGGCAGGCTCCTGGCTCAGCATCCTGTTGGTGAGGTAGTTTGAACATCCCAGGAATCCTGCCAGGGAAAAAGGCCCTGGGGCGCATCCCCATGTGTTCAGCTAGCCCAAGCAGCAACTCAAGAGTTGCAAGAGGTCCCTCGCAGGGCCCTGGCCTGGTACCCGACCGCTCAGCAGCGGTGATCCTGTTCCTGGGGTACCGTGACACCTTCCCAGGAGAGCAAAGCTGATGAATCCCTTTCTGGAAGGGCAGGAGCCTTCTCCCCGGCCCGGAGAGTTTCTGCTGCTTGGGGCAGACCATCTGGTTGCTGCCAGGCATCTATAGGTGCCAGCTGACAAGTTTTACTCTTCCCGTGTAGGGAAAACTTATTTCAGTCAGATGCCCACCGTCTGGTGCCTTGTGTGTCTGGCCTGATGGGTGGGTGGTCACCTGCTGACGCTGCCCTATGTGCTTTGGCTGTGGGGCTGCCAAAATGGTGTTTGCCCTGTGAGCCCACATAGGGAAGAGTCCGGGCCGGAGACCACCTCCACTCAGGGAGCTAAGGCAGCTTCTAGAGGGCAGGGTGGGCCAGGGGAATCTGCTTGACTGCAGAACTGACTTCAACAGTCTAATCTAGTCTGACTCTTTGGCTGTGTAGACCAGGCCAATGGGGAACTGGCCAAGCCCAGATTTTCCAAATGCACTTGCATGACAAGGTCTGCGTGGTAGACTGACCTTGGACTGGCCACCTTGGGTGGAACAGCCTTGTTCCATACCTTTCCTGCAAGCCTCTTGCTTGATCTGCTGGGGAGCACATGGTGGTGGTCACAGGACTGGGCGGGCCCTAGTTGGGGGATAGGTATGACGGGGTTATTGCTCTGGGTCTGAATCCATCTGAAGGGTTCTTACCTCTATTGCGCCTACTGACCCTGCCCTCTGGATGTCCCCAGAGGTGTTTGGAAACATTCACCCTGCTCCATCTCAGGACTACGGTCTGCCTGGCTCTGGGTAGGCCCCTGGGGACCTCCAGGGTGAGGCTGGGTCAGAGGGAGAAGGGGGCACAGAAGTCACGGCCAGGGAAGCCACCAGCCCTGCCCTGTTCACAGCCTGACTTAGCACGTCCCCTGCAGCCCGCAGGGAGGGGCAGGGGGCAGCCAGGACCCTTGCCCTGGATAACTGAGGGCACAGAGGTGCCTGCTGCTTGGGAATGCTCTGTCCACACACCCTATGCCTGGATACCAGCACAGCCTGGGGGTCCTAGGCAGGGAAGAGTGTTTTGGGAGCAATGTTGGGGGCAGATCAATTTGGACTCTAATTTTGTTCTGACGCAGGAGGTTTGTATAAAGACAAAGGGGATAAAAAAAAAGGGTGGAATGAGGAGAGGGGAAGTCGAAAGACCCTACAATTTAGAACAGGGCTTCATTTCATTCATTCGCTCATCACGGAGTTACTGAGTGTGTATGGAGTGCCAGCCTCTGTGCTGAGCAAGTGTGAGTGTCTGACAAGAATCTGGGTCTACACTGCCACCTTTGCAGACCCCCTGAGGACTCCACAACATGTGGCCCCTCTCTAGTTTCCACTGTACTCCTGCCAGTGGGGGAAACCGAGGCATGGTAGCCAAGAGCCCACAAGAAGATACAGCATCGTGAAGACCCCTAATACCCGTGTGGCTCTGCTGTGAGGATGGAAGACTGGTGCCCTGGGGACGGGGCCGTGTGGAAACAGACGTGGACAGGACTCGGAGGTGGGGGCTGGACAGATGGGCCATGGGGAGTGCCCTGGCGGCTGGGACTGCAGATGAGCAAGCGTAGGAGCCTTTGGTCACCAGTTGGCAAATTTGGCTACATGAGTGAAGAAATACCAGTGATTGCTTTTTTGCTTCTCTGTTTCCTGTTTATACACTCCCAAGGGAGACTTTTTACCTATGTTCAAAAATAGATCAAAGGAAGGTATAGTCATAGCAAGTGGGGGAGTGAGTGTCTGAATTTGAAAACAGGTTACTTAATCCGGGCTCCGTCCACGGGCTCACAGGCGTCACAATGACAACAATGACAATAGTGATAGCATCAGCTACCGTTTGCCAAGCACCTACTCGGTGCTTTACCAACACGACCTCACAGGCACGTTGGCAAATAGTCAATTTGACACACGCACAAAGGGAATAGGAGTGGATCTTTTGCAGGTTTTGGAAGGTTTTGTTTCCCCCTAGGTGATCCGTTCTCTCGGCCCTCAGATCGAGACCGGGAAGAGAACCGTGTGGCCCCGGCCTGGCCCCGCCGTAGCACGCTCTGCCCCAGCCTCAGCCCCAACTGAGACCTGACCCTGCGAGGGCCTGGCCTGCCTGTCAGGGTGCCACCACGTGGGGGCTGCCAGCGCTGCAACCCAGCCACCTCCTGGGCCGGGGACCCTCCCAGCTCCTGCCTGGGGCTGCCGGAGGGGACACTCCCAATGGCCCCTGAGTTCACGGCCATGTTTATTTTGTAAAACATGAGGGAATAAACCAAGGAGCAAGGGGGTGAAAACAGAACGGATTATGAAGTAATCATTTTTAAAGGGTGGTCATCAGAACCGCCACAGCCGTTGAACAAGCTCCGTCATCTACAGCAGCACTTCCTCGAGTGCTGGACCCTTGAGACATTTGACAGGACCAGAGAGAGGGCAGCCACCACGCCAGCGGAGACCTGTCCGAAAACTGTTCTCAAAGCGGGTGGTGAGAACTCGAGGGGAAGCAAACCATGAGGCTGCTCTAGCGCTGAGGACGTGAAGTGCACATTTTACGTGAGAGTGATATCAGGGTGGCCGCAGAGACGTGGGCAGACAGGTGGCAGCTGGGACAAGGCGGCTGTAACTATGGCGGCTGCACCAGAGAGGGAGCAGGGAGGTGATGCAGAATACTGGATGCGCTCTTGTCCCTCTTGAGTTTGCCAGAAGGTGTGACCCGCCCCCCAGACAGCAGGAGGAGTGAGGATAATATAATCTCAAGTGATAGTCGTGACAGGAACCCACTCGGTGTTCTCCCCCGAAGGAGTTAGCATCAGGGGCCTCTTAGAGAGTGGAGTGTTGGACCACAACTGTGCAAGGAAGAGAGGGTTGTACACCGGAGCCTCCACCACCGACCCCGGGCTCTTTCTTTCTGCTCTCCCCGTTCACCCACCAAAGTCTCCCCACTGTCACCCTTCATCGCCCTCACTCCTTCTCCTTCACAGTGACCAAATCTCCCCGCAAGGAAACTCTGTCCGCAGATGTGGAGCGCCGCCGCCCAGCCGTGGGGTCCGCGGGCCCGGTCAGGAGGACTGCATCAGGCCGGTGAGGCGCTTGCCCGCCAGCGACTTTCCCTGCAGAGAGACAGCGACAGAGAGGCACGCACAGACAGGACAGAGACAGACAGCCAGACAGGTGAATTAATTAATTAATTGCACAGGCCACGGAGGTCTAGCGACCGACCAACCCCGACTGACCTTGATATTTGACCTCTAGGTGTGGGAGCCTTCACTTGGGACAGGTGGGAAAACCAGCGCTCCGGGGTGGGTGGTGGGAACGGCGGTGTGTTGCTGGTACTCTTTTGGGGATGTGGGTATTTTACTTACCAAAAACCAGGCATTTAAACCCTTAAGTGGCCCGTTTGCTAATGCTTATGGGCTGCCCCTGAACTTGATATTATTCAAGTGGGGAAGGAAAAGGTGGACTGGGGAGGATCGAGGTCAGGCAGCGTGGGTTGGCCCAAAGAGATGGTGGCCACAGATCTGGGTGATTAGAAACTAATGAATTAACTAGTCTTAAGAAGGCAGAAGAACCAGGAATCCTGTTTGAAATGCAGGATGGACACAGGCTTTGGGCCCTGTTGATGACAGGTTCTGGGGCTGTGAAAGTGACAGGGTGTCTGCGGGGGCTTGGAGCCACGGTGGGTCCCAGGGCAGTGCGCTCCCGCTGTCTCCTACGTTCTTGCTCCCACCTGTGGCACCTAGAGGCCGAGTTGATGACCCCCACCAGGAAGTCACAAGCCCTTCAACTACAACCTACGAGGCAGTTCTTCTCAGACGCTAAAAAGGTAAACTGGCCCCTGAGGCCTGGTGCACAAGGCACAGAGGTGCTCAGGGAGCCCAGATGTCTGCATGCCTAGAGGTGGCCGGGGACCCCCGATCTAGGACGGGATTGGGGCCTGGGCGCCAAGAGCGGAGGGGAAGATGAGTGAGGCTGTCGCTCTGCTCATTTTCCTTGCGTGGTCTGTGCCCGCGTTCCTGCTACCCCCCTTTGGAAATCCATACTGCTGGATGGGGGGCCAGGGGACAGTGTGGCTGCACCCAAGCAGATTGATCACTGCATCTGGGAAAACACTCAGAACCCATCCTGTTATTGACAGCGAGCGGGTCAGTGACACCATCGCCATCTGTGCAGGGTGGCACGTGATTGCGCGTCAGCAGGGGCTGCGGGGTTTAGTAGCGAGAGTGCAAGGGCCAGCAATTCCTCATGCTCATTTCCAAGTGGGGTGTGAGGGCTCGTCTTGTTTACCGGGCTTGGCTGCGTGTGAGCTAGATGTAATTAAAAACAATTGATCAGGTTTGCGAAGCCTGGTAGGGTACTCAATAAACCCGCTGACTGATGAATTGATGGATAATGGGTATGTCTAATAAATGAACAACACAGGCTACGGGTTTGCTGGATGGAGGACAATGTGGCATCTGCCTTAGATCTCCATGGAGGGACGTGGCCTCCCATCTGGTGGCACAGACGGGAGCTTGTCCGGAAACAGAACTGCCCTCAGAAGCTGCCAGAAAGTCTACCTTTCCCTTCCTTTCTCCTTCCTCTGTTTTTTCCCTTTGGTTCACTCCCCATTTTCACTAGTGAGACAAAACTTTTCATTTTTTTCCTCCTCTATCTTAAACACACACACTCTCGGGCACAAAATCTTCCCATCAGCAACTTTATCTGAATCTTCAAATACACTAACCTTAGCCTGCAGCAGTATACATTTATACTAGCCTAAGGATTTTTTAATCAGATTTTTTTTTTTTATTTTAAATCCTAGAGGGTTATAACACTGGTCTTTGAAAATCACTAAAACAGGATGGCTACTCCTTTGTCTAGAGTAGGTTAGGCCCAACAATAGCTCTCAGAAGGCAGAGGCTGACCTTCAGGGACTCCCCCCGGCTGGGTTCTGCGGCACACACTTCACAGTACCCTCCTGGGTGCCCTTTCTTACGTGCGTGAGGCATTTGTCATCCCGTTGGGTCACCTGGGAATGGGCTTGCACGGTGCAGGCCTGAAGGCAGGAAGTGTAGGGGTGCGTGTGGGGTTCTCTCTGGGACAATGTGGGGCGGCTGGGTGCCGTGAGAGCTCTCACAAACCTCTCCACCCCCGTCACCCATGCCCACCCGGCCCTCATGAAAGGCGGGAAGGAATTCTGCTTTCCTCTTGGGTGCTGCTTATTGCTGTGGCAACCACACGCCAAACACCCGCTCCTCCCCTCCTCCCATCCCTCCTCGACCAGGGCCCCAGATTACACATTGTGTAGCCATATATGTATGGTCTGGGTTTACTATACACAGAGTTTAAGGCTCTGATTTAGCTGGAGGATGTGGGGAAAAAAATCTCTGAAGCTCCTGAATAACAGTCTGTTGCCAATGTGTATGTTAAAAGCCCAGAGACAAAGAAGGTGAGGTTTACCAGTTGCCCAAACCCTCATAGCATCATTCGCAAGGTCATTTTGGCTGGAGAGGGGCTGTGGGTTGAGGGAGGCTGGAGATGCTATTCTGGAGGATTACACCTCTGTCTATTTGTTTCAGGTGAATTTGGCCCTGAGGCTCTCCCACCCTAACCCCTCCCACTCCTATAGAACCCGCTAGGCTGGGCTTGGAGGTGCTAATTAATCTCTTCCTGCCTAGACCCTGGAGCTCAGCCTCACAGCTCTGACGCCAAGGACCTGTGGCCAGCCTGTCACTGCCGCTCTGCCCAACTGCTTTCATTTCCCAGGTCTTCAGGGTGGCGGGGTGCAGCTGACCCACCCAGGGGCCACCCCTGGGACTGTTCCCAGCCTCTCAGCAATCCAGGTGGTGCTGCTTGGCATTTTTGTCTCCCTCTCCCCACTCCCGCATTTACCAAATGCCAGTTTTGCTGCTAAAGATGGAGGTCACGCGGGTTCAGGTCGGCTGGGAGGCAGCTCAGCCCAGCTGCAATCTACCCGCTACCCGGCGACCTCCCGGGCGAGCGAGGGCAGGCGCAAGCTAGAAGGCGGTTAATCATGCAGGATGCAGGCATGGCTAGGTTGCCTGGCCCAGGGCTTTGGGGAAGAAATCCTGCAATCACACTTGCTCAGCAGCTGCCTCCCTTCTGAAGAGCTCAGGCGCCTCCAGTTTTCAGTGATCAAAGTGAAATCTGATAGCAGAGGCTACCTATGTTCAGAGATGAGCTGCCCCAAAGCATATGCCCCTGTGGGCTTGCTGGAAGCACTTGGTTGCTCTGCCCAGAGAGAGGAGAGCTCCCCGCACCCTCTAGGGCTCCGTCCTCCTTCCTTTGTGCTGTCATCCCTGCCTCCAGTTTGGGGGATCCTGAAGGAACTGCTCAGGGAGGGGAGTGGTAATTCTGCCAGTGCCTGGCATTTGCATAGTTACGGAGGAAGCAGTTTTTTCAGGGTGTGAATGTGTGATGTTCCTCCTCAGTGCTGGTCAGTTGGGAACGAATCATGGTGCCAGGAAACTGCAGCCAGCTCAGCCTGAGGCCTTGGCGTAGCTGAGCAAAGCAGCTGAGGCTGGTTGAAAATGCTATTAGCAGGCAGCCTTTGTCCAAGTGAAAAAATATACAGTGATTAAGAACCGAGCTGCAGAAGGTACATTCCAGGGACACCAGAGCTTTGCAGACAGACAAAGCGATTTTCACCTTCAAGACATTTGGCAAAGTGTAATCCAGTAGAATTTCGGGTCCTTCAATTTCATGGACCGTGGGCTCAGTGCTGGGTTCACAAACACCCACACATTCAACTCCCACCCTCCGCTCTGATTAATCATGTCAGCTCTGCGGCCATCTTGATGGCTAGAAGCCTGGAAGAAGGTGGTCATAGAATCCTTTGTTTCTGAAAGGAAACGCACAAAAGGAATAGCTCCCTTTTGTGCAGTACTTTAAGAAAAATCAACATGCTGCTTGACATGCTGTGGCTCTGTGCATTGCACTTCCAGATATTAATCAACAAAGCATGCACTATCTGGGTTACCGCGAGCTTTTGCCACTTACCTGGGAGACTGATGCTAAATTCTTTGGCTGGGAAGAGGGCTGAGGCCCAGAGAGTAGCCCTGGGGGTCAGATGGCATGTTGGGGGCAGCAGAGCCAAGCACTGGGGGTCCAAGGAGGGCCCTTTTCAACGCTAAAGGGAGTAGGGACATCTAAGCTGCTGATGAGATTCTCTTGCTGATTTGCCCAGGTGACATAAGACCAAAGTTACAGATCTCTAGTCCACCAGGTCAAACTCCAGGCTATTACGGGGAAAGGAATCAACCATGGTTGCCCCCAGGAAGAGGGATGAAACTGATTGGAAAGGTGTAAGAGGGAACTTTCTAGGGTGCTGGGACACAGGTTACATGGGTGCATACACTTGTCAAATTCACTGAACCTTCAGATCTGTCCATTTTACTGTATATAATTATACCTCAAAAGAAACAGAAAAATGATTTAAAAAAAAAAAAAAAAACCCAGCTATCACATATCCCCTGCCTTGGAGTCTCCCATCTCCTATTCCTCCGCAGCTGCTCGGCCTTTGGAGAGGCTGGGGGCTTCCCCCTCCAGGACGGGAGAAACCCGGATTCCTCGGCTAGGGGAACTGGGCTTGCAACAGAACTAATTTGGAACACTATTTCTAGCCCCCACCAACCCAAACTGATCCCTTTGGTGCGACATGCCGGCATTTTTCATCCTTGCTAAAGAAAAATGGTGTTTTGCCGAACAGGGCTCACCAAGTGACCTGGGAGGCAAAGGTAAGAAGTGGGAGGCCCCAGAGATGTGCTGTCCTGAAGCAGCTTGAAGGTCACCTATGAGTGGGTGACACTTAAGTTCATAAAGGACATGTGGTGGACTAACAGGCCTGGGGGTGGGGTGGGGAGAGGCGCCCAAGAGCCAGGTGGAAAGGTAGGGGCTATGCTTGGGCTCTGCAGGGGGGGAGACCAAGGACCTGTCTCACTGCCTCGGGTGACGCTCTGCGGGTTGTCGCCCCTTTGTGCCCCTTCTCCATGGAACAAAGCAAAACAAATGATTTTAAAAGGGAGTACATGGAATTCCATGGCACCTCCTTTCTCAGTGATGTTTAAAATTAGGGGGAAAGAGAGAGCCGTCTGCTTGGGATGGTTAAAGGGTCTGAGCAACTCTGGCAGGGGATGTTAGGAAAATCCATACATTACATAGAATACTTTCAAAACACTTTTCAATTCTCTTTCTCTTATCCCCCTCCATTCAGCTTTGTGAAGCAAGGTGGGGCAGAGGAAATGGAAAAATTAGAGATTACACACGGTCGTCCGTGGCAGAGCTGGCCAACCCGGCACAGGCAGGCGGGGGCCGTCCCCGGCCTTCTCACCCTTCCACGGTGGGCAGGGCAGGGGCCTGCGGCAGGTCCGTTCCTGGGGCCTGTGTCACTCCCAGGTCCTTGCCACGCTTTCTGAGCTCTCAGAAACGTCAGGGCATTTTATGTGGTTTTAAAATATTCTCTTTTTTCAGCTGTTTTTATGAGAAGATATACCACAAACATAAAACAACATCGGAATTTAAAAAAATCAAGGAACAGGTAAAAAGTGAATTAAGAAAAAAAAGTTGTTTACTGGCTGAAGAACTAAGACACAGTACACTCATGTGTAATTACACCTAGACCTATTAAAAATATAAGGAATCTGAGCCTGAGCTAAAGTGAGACCCCATCTCTACAAACATTAGAAAAATTAGCCGGGCATGGTGACTACAAGTCCCAGCTACTCGGGAGGCTGAGGCGGGAGGATTGCTCGGCCCAGGAGTGTGAGGCTGCAGTGAGCTATGATGACACCACGGCACTCTAGCCTGGGCGACAGAGCGAGACTCTGTCTCAAAATAAAAAAAAAAAAAAAGGAATATGATCAAAATAAAATAATAGATTCTTTTGAAAGAGCCACCGTCTTATGGACAGTGGTGTAAACACCCAGGTTTTGCCATGGATATGGAATCTACCTGAATGCAGTTCCCACAAAATGTCATGAAACCATTAGCAGGTTCAGGCACCTTACTCTACCCTGTATTGGCAACTACTACTAGTGCTTCTAAAAATTTTATTTAACATTTTTGTTAAATATCTATCTGGATTAAATATAAAAGGCCCAACCTATCCCCTGATCTCCCAGGGCTTTTCGGTTTGAATTTCCTTTTTTTTTTATTTTTGAGACAGAGTCTCGCTTTGTTGCCCGGGCTAGAGTGAGTGCCGTGGTGTCAGCCTAGCTCACAGCAACCTCAAACTCCTGGGCTTAAGCGATCCTACTGCCTCAGCCTCCCGAGTAGCTGGGACTACAGGCATGCGCCACCATGCCTGGCTAATTTTTTCGATATATATTTTTAGTTGTCCAGATAATTTTTATTTCTATTTTTAGTAGAGACAGGGTCTCGCTCAGGCTGGTGTCGAACTCCTGACCTCGAGCGATCCACCCGCCTTGGCCTCCCAGAGTGCTAGGATTACAGGCGTGAGCCACCACGCCCGGCCAGGTTTGAATTTCTTATTCCTGTTCAACAGAGTGGCGTCAACATCGCATGTACCCTCCCATCTCCAGGGCCCTTGTCTTCAAACAGCCTGGACCTTGATGGGAGAGTCCTGTGACCAGGGACACAGTCGACTGCCAAGGACAGCTACTGACAGCTCTCCGTTGATTGACCATTGAGCAGCCACTGTGTCAAGCCCACTAGGCATTTCATAAATGCTTGCCCTAATGTCCATAATGTCCCCGCCAGTTAGGAATTCCCATAAACCCACCAAACGGGTGAGGAAACAGACTCCCACAGAGCCTGAGTAACTTGCCTGAGAGCACGTGGCTGGTCAGTGGCAGGGCCGAGCGGGTCGGCCCTGGTGATCCACACACTTTCTACTTTGCATATGACCGTCACTTGCAAGGAAGGAGGCAGATGGGAACGGTGCTCAGGGACTAAGGACACCGCCAGGCCCACCCACACTGGGCAACCTCTCTGGACAACGCAGGCTGATTTTCTCAACCCCTGGGAGGAAGCAGCTTCAGGTCTTGAGCACGCGTGAGCGCATCCCAGGAGTTTCTCCTCTGCTAAGCTGCCTCCCCTCACCCCATTTGGGATCCTGAGAGAGGGCAGGGGCCGTCCTCTGGCGGACAAGCCTGGCAAAAGGAGCCTTTGGGTACCGCACTGAGCTAGGGTGCAGGTCGCCACGGCTTGGTGTGTGTGGACTTCAGGTCAGGCCGGGTGAAGCCACCATTCTGTTTGTGGCCCTGTGTTGTTGGTGCCGATGCCTCTGGAAACACACATGGCAACTGTCCCAGGGAGGACAGAAGCAGGTGTGATGTTTACCTTTCAAAGGTGGGACAGGCAGGGGTGCCTCACTCCAATTAGAACCAACCTCATTTCAAATCATTCTAGGCCAAGTGTCCAGCCAGGCTGGGGGAGCCCTCCCTAGCGCTGTTCCTGGCACCTCTGACCTCTATCCTTACCATGCTCATCACTCTTCGCTAAGGCCGACTTCTCCCTGCCAGTTTTGGTGAGTGATGGGGAACCCTCCTCATGGCCCCCCAGCTGTGCAGGGACAAATCTGGAAGCAGGTGGGGACACCAGGCGAGACCAGCCTCAGCAGCTGAGCCCTACGTTGGCATTAGAATGCCAGGCACAGACTCCCTGGTCTCCTTCCCAAGTTGTGCATTTCCATTCTCTCTGCTACTCTTTATCCCGATGCAGTGGAAATGCCCGCTTTTTATAGCAGATCTCTCCTCTCTCCTTCCTCTCATCCAACTGAACCCTGTTGCTCTTCCTACACTGAGCTTGCAGGAAATTGTTCATGGCCTCAGGAGTGGAGTGCAGGGGGTCATTCTGCTTGCAAGACCCCTCAGTAGCATGCCTTCCCGTGGCTCACTTGATGCCTGCCTCTTCCTCTCCTCCTCCTCCTCCTTCTTCCCAAACATACTTTAGCATCTAAGCTCTGGTTCATTCCAAATTAGGCAAAGGCTGAAAGACTCAAGGAAACAGTGACACGGCTGTGTTGCTATAGGCAACAACTTGATGCTACTTTTTTCTAACTAGGAAGTTCAAATAACCTTTGACTTTGACTACGGGGAGAGTATAGCTGCAGTTCAGTAACTTGATATTGTGCATGAAGCAGCAAGAGAAAGTCACCTGCTTGGCAGTATGTGACTTTCCCCAGGACCTGTGGGGACTGTAACTCCATCCTCCTAAGGGCATTTGTCATCTCCTGTACATGTGTTCACTCAAAGCACGTACACTGGTTGGGGTCCCTGGTTAAGCCGGCTGCCTAGATAGAGCCTAGAAGGCACCGTCAACTTGCTAACCCCCACACCCCCTAAAAAGCTCAGCACTTCAGTGAATGTCCATGTCCGCTTGAATGCGGACACAAAGAGGGCCAGCTCACTTCTCTTTTCTCCCTACTGCCTGGAGTGCAATTCAGCAGGCATTTATCAGGCATGGATTCCTAACCTGCAAAAGTGCAGCAGAATTTTCGAGAAATGTTGGGATAGAAACTTGGGTTGCTGGGATTCCTAGCCAAAGAGAACCTTCTTACTTTCCTACACATTCTTTTCACATGTAGCTGAGATGTTTCTGGTCCCCATGGGACAGTGGATGGTCAGTGTTTCCCAGCGTCCTTCTCCCCTGGTGGTCTAGTACGTGGAAATGTGAGATTTCTAAGATTCCTGCACGACTTGGCCCTGTGCCCATGGAGGAAAGGTGATGAAATCTTTAGCCAGGAGATGAAGCCTAAGGATGCTGCTACTGGATTTAAAAGCGCCCTGTCTTGGTCTGCTAGGGAACCAGGAGAAGCGAGTTCCTGGATCAGTGTTATTAAGGATGTCATTTGTACACTGCCTCTAGGACAAGGGACTCATCACAGCATCATTTCTGGATCCCTCAGCATCTTGCTTATTAGTAAGGAAAAACTCTGGGTGCAAAAAATGTGCAAAAAACTGGGGACACCAAGAAATGGGTGCCGCTGACCGTCCCTAGAATGAGAATGGGAGTGGTGGGCAGAGACGAGGCCACGGACAAACAGCCCATCTCTTTCGGATGTGGGGACGCCTTCTGTGCAGAAGGAGCCCAGAGGTTAGAGAGTGTGCAGACGCCGGGATCACTCACCCACTGCTGGAAGGAAGCCACCTCGGGGGGGAAATGCAGCGGCCATTCTGACTCTGCGCCAGCAGCACTAGGCAATTGTGTTTTTAGGAAGGGAAGTGAAGAATAACTTATCCAGCTGAAACTGTGAAGACCTGTGGCTTTAGAGGAGCCCCTGCCCAGACATGCACACAGCTGCGGTGGGCATGCAATCCATGCAGCACAGGCGCGTGCAGGTCCACAGCATATGGTTACACACGCACCATACACCAAACACGGAGGCGCACACCAGGCAGGCGGCACATGCACCTGTGTATACACCTGTGCACGTGTGTATATACCTGTGCACGTGTGTATACACCTGTGCACATGTTCACATGCACGTTCACATGCACTCACAGAAGCATCACATGCAAGGTGCATAAGCCATCGCATAATTGGCTGTAGAGTTTTATATCAGCTCCTACGGTGCCAATCTTTGACACTAATACTACAAATACTAATACAAACTTAAAGGATTTACCTTAAAATACATATATAAAAACGGAATTCTCCCCATGAGAAAGCCATCCATTCGTGTCAGTGCAAACGGCCTCTCCACTGTTTCTGGGGGTGCTACAAGCAGTAGGAGCACCCGCCACAGGGGGCTGGTTTATCGGGGGATTTCAGAGCATCCCCTGCCACTTGCTTCTGACTTCTCCAATAACCTCACCTTGGGATAAGTGGTTTAAAAAGAGAAACCTGTGTTTATCTGGCAGAGGGAGCAATGGGACTTGTTGAGGTTGTATTGCTCAGGGCGGCCCCAGGCACACAGGCAGCTGGGAAGTGAGTGTTTGTGGGCATGAGGCTTCGGTCACGCAGAGGGCTGCATTGGGAGTACTGGATTTCATGCTCTTATGGTGGGCAGAACCAGTTTTCATCTGTGTCTTGTAGCAGGAGGCATCTCAGGGTCCTGAGCCTGCACACGGGACCAAATGGCAGATCCTGCCAACATATATAGTGTTTGACCAGTGGCTCTGCCTGCCTTCTGGCACCTCACAGGCTGACAAGCCCCCCATCGCCCACAGCTTCCTGGGAAGTGCTTGGGGGCTTCAAGAAATCGACCACAGCTGGGCGCGTGGCTCACGCCTGTAATCCTAGCCCTCTGGGAGGCCGAGGCGGGTGGATGGCTCGAGGTCAGGAGTTCGAGACCAGCCTGAGCGAGACCTCGTCTACTAAAAAAGAAATGGAAATAAAAATTATCTGGACAACTAAAAATATATATAGAAAAAATTAGCTAGGCATGGTGGTGCATGCCTGTAGTCCCAGCTACTCGGGAGGCTGAGGCAGTAGGATCACTTGAGCCCAGGAGTTTGAGGTTGCTGTGAACTAGGCTGATGCCACAGCACTCACTCTAGCCCGGGCAACAAAGTGAGACTCTGTCTCAAAAAAAAAAAAAAGAAATCGACCACAGAGCCGGAGCTGGCCTGCTGGGCACCACAGCTCCTCCACTACCAGGGAAAACAGAGAAACTACCTCTCTGAGTTGACTTTAAAAAGAAGCCAATAATAACAGCTACCTTTACTGAGTATTTACCATGAGCCAGTCACTGTAATAAATGCACTTTGCATACACTGTCATAAAGGAGATACCCACTAACCCACCCTCAACTGCAAAATAAATGTAATGATCCCTAGCTGGCAGACTATTGTTGGAAATTAAATAAGGTAATAAGTACAGAGCTAAGCATGGGCTGCAAATAGCATCATAATGATGAAAATAATACTAAGAGCTATACCTGTTAAGCACATGCACTGTAAACAGTGTGCGAAGAGCTTTATGTATTTTTTTCCCAATTAATCATTTACTCTTATCTCCCTTTTATGGATGAGGAAACTGAGGCTTAGAGAAGCTGCCGAAGTCACAAGGGACCAATCAGGGGCCTCCCCAAAACACACCCCTGCTGGAGCAAGATGCACCTCACTGTGCAGGTGTCTCTGCAATCCCTGGGGCACATGGAAGTGAAGGGACCCTGACATCAAACCTGGACGGACCTGCTGAACAGCAGGTCAAGGGGCTCTGGAGGCCACCAACCAGCCCACATTCCTTCTTGGTGGTCCTTCTCATGATGTCCTACAGATATGATAACCATTCAAGAAAGCCATGATCGAGGGCTAGCAGATAATGAGATCCAAAGCTGTGTCATCACCCAGGAAACCTTCACCAAGTATGTGACCACCAGATCGTGATCACTCATGAATGCTAACGGTTGACTGCTTTACATATTTAATATGCAGAATTATGAATGCCCCAGAACCTTCCAGCACCATCCAGGACAGAGAACCCATCAGAATTTCCCCACTACTTTTGCTGCAGATTAGAAGATGGGTTGAGTTTTGTATTGGATGCTCCATCTCTATTTCCCAACGTGATCTGCTCTGATGCTAAGGCCGGGCTTTCTGTCCTTGTTGACAGTCTGTCTTTTCCTACTGGGCATGGGGGTACAGATGCACCACGCTCCTGGTGCAAGCGAGGGAGGCCAGGGCATGGTGTAGACTGGCCCTCCAGCCCTGTGAGTGAGTATAGGTGCCCGGGATCCCTGATCCTGCCTCTCCCCTGCCTCTTACCATTGTGCCTAACAGTTTTAAAGGAATGTCTGAGAGAACACAGTAACAATCAAGTCTGACTGGGCTTTCTTTAGCTTTAAAAGTGTCTTATTAAAACTTTGCTGACTTTACCATGATCGCCATGTTTAATGAGAGGCCTCAAAGAATTTGAAAGCAAAAGATGAAGAGAGGAAAAGAGCCACAAGCTGTAATCACCATAATTATACAATCCCACGATGAGTTGAAAGCAGCCCTGGTGAAGCCCAGAGAGGAGGGAATGTCATCTGCACTTGGGTTGGTTCTTAGGACAGCTGGAAAGCATGTGACATGGAGGCCCTTCCCTTCCCCTGGGTGGGGCTGAGGATGAGTCCCAGGCAGGGCTCAGAGGAGAGGAGCCTAGCAGGGCAGTTTCTCCTCCGTCTGAGGTCTCTGGGGGCGTGCCCTGCTCTTGGCCAGGCTGAGACGATTTTGGTATCAGCTTGCCCACCCGGAATCTGCAACTGGCATTGGGTAAGAGGCAAGTGGCTTTACTATCTTTTTTCCTTTCAAAAAATACACTTTCTGGATGGGAACTAAGACAGGCTAAGCTTTCTCCAACCCAGGGCCCAGGCACATGGCCATTCCTGGCTGTGCTCAGCCTCTGCACTCCAGCCGCCAGCCTCCTGTGCCAACGGGGACCTGTGTCCTCCACTTGCTGACCTCGTTTTAGGCATTCAGGGGAGACAGCCCTATTGTCCAAAGCTCAGCTGCTACAGCAGCAAATGACAAAAAAACAAAACAAGAAAACCCAAACCAAACCAAACCAAACCAACAACAGCAACAACAACAACAAAACAGGCAAGAATGACATGTGAAGGGCAGTAATTCCACTTCTTGACAGTCACCCTAGCTTTGAGTGTGCCATGATCTGGCATTTTCTCCCACAAGGCAGAGTCTAATCTGAATCCTTTGGATTCCTCTCCTCTAATCTCAGGGAACTCCCTTCATATAATCCATTCTCCTTTTCCACGACTCATTTGCAAACCACAGAATGGAATGCAGTAAGATCCATGTAAGAAACATTTAATGCGGCACGGCATCCCAGTTGCAAGAGGCCAGGGGATCCAGTGCAGAAAGCTACTCTACAATGTCCCTGGCCATTCGGCTTCTAAACGGTTTGCCAGGGAGCTCACTGCTCCTTGGGGTGACATAGTTCGTTGTTGGGTAGTGGCTACTGTTAGAATATTTTTAGTAGAGTGACATTCCCCATATTTTGTAGCCATTTGTTCTAGTTTTGCCCTCTGGAGCAATCCAGAAATGTCTACTCACTCTGGAAGACAAACGCAAACAGATTTCACGATGGCCATCAAGCCTGCTGGCGACTGGCCGTCTTCCCTCCAGTTTCTTCTGACATGGCTTCCAGAGTCCCTTTCTCTCCCTAGTCATTTTCTTCCGAATTTTCCTGATAAAATGTTGGGGCTTAGAACCAAGACTTACTCTAGAGCAACACAAAACCTCTCTTCTCTGACCAGTCCACTTTTGTTATCATAGCCTAAAACCGCCTGGTTTTAAGTGACTGCATCCTGCTTTTGCTTATATTAAGCTTGCAGTCAACTACAAGCCCAGAATTTTTTTCACTTTGAGTTATAGTAAAGGCAACAAATACAATCCTATAGTTATGAAAGTTGAATTTTTTAAAAACGTAAATATTATCTGGTAAAATTTTATGTAATTGTTTTTGACCCCTCAGTCCAGTGGAAGGAGATGATTTGCAAATACAGTTCCATTATCTGCCAAATGAGCAATACTTTGCAGGTTTGGATCTCTGAATGTGGTTGGCATGTTTGTCTCTTCATCCAAGTCATCAAAAAGGATGTTGGATGGGCCATGGCTGGACCGTTCTGGCCCACGACCAGAGACTGCCTTTCCAGCTGACAGACGATTAGTTCCCCCCTCACCAGCCACTGAGACACTGGATACACTCGCTTTGCCTATATTTGGGCAAACAGAGGGAAGTGGAGGGGGCAGGAGAAAACATTACTTTCAACTCCATTGCAGTACTAACAGGTCACAGACAAATATCTCCTGGAGCAGGGGGTGTAGTTATTACGGTCACCATCCTATACTCAGCCAGACTGCACGGGGGCATGGACAGTTCTCGCCAAATACAATATCACAACAGCGAGAACCATTCCCATTTGGGGCCAAGGTGCTGTTGCTCAGGCGGTCAGGATTTGACCATGACGATGGAGCGTGGAAGAACCACCGCCGGGGTGGCTATAGACCCCTACCCTGTCTCACCTTCCCACCCAGTGGGGAGCCACCAAGCACACACCCAAGGGTCTTTTTCTCACTGGCCATCAGACAAACATCACAAAACTGGAAGTGCCACTGCTCTGAGCTCTCCTGAGCTCCCCTGCAGTGTTTCATGCAGCCGTGCTGCTTCGAGCATCATCTTACAGATTGCTCCTCCCCACGCACACGCAGCTGCCCTCCTTCCACAACGCCGTGCCTTCCTGACTCCACTCAACCCAGGGAGACTCATTAGCTGCTTTAAAGAGGGGAAGTGTCCCTAGTTGCTTCACCAGGAGCTTGTTTTGGGGGGACTCCATGGGGGTCTTAGTTCTTGGCCTTTGAGTTCCTTAGACCTTAAGTTCTATGACTGCCCCTTGAACTCTATAGTTCGGACAACAGGCAGAGTTGGGTCTCCTCTCCTTGACCTTGACATTGGCAGCATTGTCCCCTTCCTAGGTGCTGCCATTGGACACTTCTCTCTCTGGCCCCTTCTGCTGTGGGGTCGCTGCTCCCCTGACAGGGAATGAGGCAGGTCTGTCCTCTGCAGAGGTGGGCATCCTGTCTGTCCCTTGGCATAAGTGACACAGAGCAGGCTGACACTCCACACCCCCATCAGCCACTTCTACAGTGACAGCACCTTTCTAGAAGGATGTCTCTCCTGCGTGGGGTGGGAGGAAGGCAACGCCATGGCACAGGGCTGCAGGCCACCTCCTGAAATAGATCCCACCTGGCACACACTCGCGATTGCCCCAGCCTGCCTCACAGGAGACTGGCAGGGTAGGCGATTTGGATCGGAATTGGTGGCTGTAAACACACAGCTGTGCCTTTCTGCCTCGGCGGAGTTTGATTTTCACTTGACTGCCTGGCACACTGGGGTCTGGGGAAGGCAGGACAGGGCCTGAGAAGGGGCGAGGAAGGCCGGCAGGGGAGGCGGGCAGCAGCTGCCCCGCAGAGCCCCGCTCGCCCCATGTGTCCGGAGGCTGAATCACCACCGCTGGGCTTTCTCTCTGAGCGGGCGCTGGGCGGGGAGGGTCTTGTGGCTGCTTTCGGCTGACAGGTTGAACCATCAGCTGCAACAGCTGGGGGTTCCTCCTTCCAAGAGAAATGCAAGGGTCTGGGGCCTGGTGTCTCAAAAACGACAACCAATCTCCGGCCATTTTTGATAAATAAAAATCTCACCCCTCCCCAGAGTTTTGGAAAGATCCCCCCATGCTTGCCACGGAGAATCACTTTGTCACCGTGTCTTCTCTGTATCCCACCAGCCATGCTGATGCTGTTGTTTTACATTTTATAGTTTGTCTATAAAAATATATTTTTACATTTTTGTTTTCCAGATACAAAACTAGAATAGTAAATATGCTTTTTCTAATTTCACATGGAGCCAAGGTAAAGAGAGAAGGGCAGAGACCAGAGGAGACTTAAGCAAGGACTTAACCACGGACTGTAACCAGGTTAACACTGTCTTTCATACCCTTCTTTCCTGTCTCTAAAAGAGGACAGTGACGAGCTGGCCCAGGGTTCCCTAGGGAACCAGAAAGTCTGGCAGCAGGTGAGAGCAGAGTGATGCTGAGATTCTCGAGTGCTCACCTTTCATATCTTCCTGTGCCCACGGGGCCCCTGGGACGCCACAATGCAGGTGATGATGTGGCAGCACCACCCTGGTGCCCACCCTTCTGCCCAGCTGACCTGGTCAGCCCCCCTCCTGACACACACAGCTGGGCATCCAGAAGGCAACACAGGGGCTGCAGAACCGTCCAGGCCACAGGGTGGAGGTCCCTCTCCCTGGTCTCGGTGAGCACCCCGTGCCCGCAGCTGCTCCCACTGTAGGAATGAGCCCTGAGCAACAGAGGGGCCTGCGCGCAGGTGTGGAGAGCCCGGACACTCAGTTCTCCTGCCGGCACCTGTCCCGGGTTGTAAATACACCCACCTCAACTGGTTTATTTCCCAGCCTCAAAGGCTGGCGGACACTTCCAAATCAGGTAGCCAATTGGGCAGAAGGCAGCTCCTCTCTGATTCTAAGGGATGATTCACAGAGCTCAGCAGTGTCAGGATAGAGAGAAGTACAGCCCCACAGAACACTTCCAGCTGGAAGGGACCATAGAGATGATCTAGTCCATGTCATTATACAGAGGAGGAAACCAGGGCCCAGAGAGGGCTAGTGATTTGCCTGAAGTCACACAGCTAGCAAGCTGAGGCCGGAAGTAGGAGCCACTCTGCGTGGGGGCTGCTGAGGTGTTTCGGAGTCCCAGGAGATGTCCTTGCTGCTCAAGAGAGGCAGATTGTCCTGGTTTCTCTCCCAAATACTATTACGGAAGTCTCCCTCCATCTCTAGCCGGGGCCAGGGTTTCACTACCGCAGGATCTCAGTGCCCTGAGATGGGAGAGGCTGGCACTACTGTCTGTGACCCAGTGGTCCTAAGGGGCTCTAAGGACTGTCTGCAATCAAAATGAACCCTTGTAAAGATGCTGGAGGCCGGGAAAGATATTTTCAGCGGAGGTCAAAGCCCTCTGGGGATCTGCGGAGTCTGGGTATTAGGAACTCATTCCACCAGGTGCATGGCTGTCCCCGTGCCCAGGAGGAGGAGAAAACCACCCCCAGGGAAGGAGCTCTGCTGCTGGGTTGGCCTGGTTGTCTGCCCCCTTCCTCCCCTGCCAGGAGCCTCAGCCCCCCACTTCCGGTCAGCACCCAGGCTGGAGCTGGGGCTTCCTCCTGCAGGGCTGTCTGGAAGCGGGAGGGGAGCTGTTGACTTCTTGGCTCTCATTAGCTTTTCCCTGGCTTCTGGCTGGGGAGGGAGGGAGGGAGGGAGGGAGGGGGTGAGGGAGGGTGGGTGGCAGCTGGCTTGCAGAGCTTCCCGCTCTCCATCTGACTTGCCTGCTGCATTCCTTGGCAGGCAGGACAGGAAAGCCTGCCACCGAGATGCACTTGTCACGTGCCGAGGCTCCCTCCGCTTCCGGCCCTCCCTGCCACAATTGCAAGGAGCACCTTGGCAAAGCTAAACTGCAATGTTCTCTTAGGAGGTGGATGAACGCCCGGGCCTCACCTCCCCTCTCCTCCGCGGCCTCCAGAGCCTGCTCAGGCACCAGCAACCCTGTGTCCCACCTTAGGAGCCCAGGCTGGAGCTGGCGAGGCTGTCGGGAGGCAGCTGAGGAGAGGTGCCCAGGGAACCTGACGCTGGCCTCACTCACGGCTGCCATTTCTCCTGACGGGTGTGCCATCACCCTCTGTGGCTTCGTCCATGAACTGTACACAAGGAGCAGGGGACTTCCTCCAGCTTCTCCTCCTGCCACCATCCCAAAAGGGAAAGTCACAGCGCTGCTGTTGTGGCTTGGCTGAGGCCCTTGGCTTCCCCTCGCCCCCCTCCCAAGCGTCTTCCTGGTCCTCAACGTCCGAGTTAGGCCCTGGGGGGGCTCTCACCCGTTTGTGGGAGACCCTGTAGAATCTGAAGGAACGAGCACACCTGCAAGGCGGGGACGAGCCTCTCAGCTCTGGGCACCCTGGTGCCCCCACTGTCATCTGTCAACCACAAAACCAGGAAGACGGCAGAGACTGGCAGCCTGGCCGGGAGCACCAGGAAACGGCGTTTAGTTAGAGAAGCCGCCTCCTCTCCCTGATCAGTAACGTCTGGGACTTTCTACGAAAGAATCAGAAGAAGAGGTGGAACCAACAATGACTAGCCAGATGTTTCCTACTGTGGTTTTCCTACTTTACAGCCACCGTGCAAGGCAGCTTCCCAGTGAGCAAGACTAGGGAGAAACAGGCTCCAGCTCCTTTGGCCCGTGGCCATGTCTGGAGGGCCCCTGGAGAAGCTGCTATGTGTTACAGCTCCTCTGAAACTGAGGCTCCTCGGACAAGGGCCACCACGTACAGCAGTGTGGGTTATTCATTCACTGTACAGGGGTGGCTCAGGGTCACGTCGGGGCCGAAATCCAGCCTGTGTTTGCCTTGGCCAGAGGGGCATCTTTGGGGCTGGGCCCACCAGAGTCCTATTTTCTATTTTGAATAAAGGCACATTATGGGCTAGTTGTGCTCTGCCATGGACTTTATTTAGTCATATTTGGTTCTGAACCTGGGCCTTCCCTGTCAAATAAGCAGGATTTTAGACAGGCTCTGTGGTTCCAGTTTGCCAAATAATGTGACACTTGGCACAGCATTCCCAGACACTTGCTATTATATTCAAGTCCTGAGTGACTTGGAATGAAACTTCCACTGGAAGGCGAAGTTCACACAGCGCGGCCTCTGTTGATTAGGGAGTGCCAGGTCCCTCTGCACCCAAACTAGGATGGGCCTAGAAGCTTCCCTGAGCCACAGTAAACTACTCATTAGGATCTCGTGTAAAAGGGGGCATCTTTGGCTTTCCATGGACAATCCCTCCATGTCAAAGCACACCTTGAGAATGGGAAAAACAATTTGCTTTCTCCAAATGCTCCTCCTTTACCAAGATAAGAAAGTGAGCTGCCTAGCTTCACTTCCCTTTTTTCCGTTATTAGCCCCATGGTGTGGGTGGTCTTGTTACCCATGTCTCCCAGCCACATGGGAATGCTCTTGAACTGGCCCTTCCTTTAGTTTTATGGCCTGCAGTACGTAGCCAATGAAGCATTCATGTAGATCTTCTCTTAGAGAAACCAAACACTTTATGTATATAATATTCAGAGACCGGATATCAAATTGGAGGGCACATTGGTTGGGTGGTTAGCTCTGTTTGATTAGAACACTGGGCTGTTGACACCAAATTCTTGGGTTCCAGCCTTACGTAATCTGAGAGCCAGTACTGTTCTACAGCCATGGGCCGTATCCCCAAACTTAGTCACATCTTGTGGGGACGTGGCTTTACCCCAAGAGCACAAGGAGCAGGGCTGGATCAGTGGACATCCATCTGTAGCACTGGAACCAAAAATTCTGACTGCACCATTCATGAGAGTCTCCTGTTCATAAAGGAGCAGCACGGAATTTAGGAATTTAGGTATTTTTTTAAAAGTTTGGGCCTTTTGTCCATACCCTCAGGAGTTTGGGGTAATTTTCTCCTTCAGTCTGCCCTGAAAACATCTCCGAAAGTTCTCCCATGTGCACACTTCACATCCTGGGGGGGCGAGGGGGGGCGGTCAGTGTCTGGGGCTTTCCGGCTCCAAAAGCTCCGTCAATAGACCTTGGAGAACCACCACGCCTATGCCACTTCTGAGATGAAGGGAAATCAATGAACGCTCCTCATGGAGCTTCACAGAGACCATTCTTGCCTTTCCTGAGACCCACTTTTCACGAAAAGCAGCCTGAAGATACTGGGCCATTTTGTCCAAGTGCCAGGCTTCCTCTCACACCTTCTGCCTGCACGTCACCCTGAGGAGCCTCCGTGGGGCTGTCAAATCTCTGCTTCCCTATGGTTTGCACCGGAGGAACCTGTCCTCTCGGCCTGTCAATAAAATCTCTAAACATCCTGCTCCCACAGAGCAGCTGGGCCTCAGAAGAGAGAGAGAGAGATGGGATGCCCCCACTTTCTGTCGGGCCATTGTTGGGTGGAGGAGTTCCCACAGGCCTTGCTTCTGACAGCCTGTGGCACCTTCTTGGTGTGTGAAGCCACATGGCCACGGCACACCGGCCACGGAGTCAGACACGGGACCAGCAGGCCTCGCATTCGGCCTGTTCTGATTTCTTACGAGGAAAAGCCACAGAGAGGGAAGACCAAAGAAGAAAAGGATGTGTACCGCTATTTTAACTGCCACCTACTGGAGTTATTGCCATGTCTACACCTAGTGAATTCAAAATAATGTTTAAATGCACTTAAAATGCATCCAGCTCTGGCAGGTAAATGACTAGGTTGCTTTCAACCCAGGATTCTTAGAATTTGTGTCAGAAGGATGACATAAGGATGCTAATCATACAGCTGTCAAGTTTTACAAGGACTTTCCCCTTCCACAGAGGCAAAAACAAAACAAAAACCAAAAAAACAAAAACAAAAACAAAAAAACAAGTCAGCATCAATGGGCTCCCCCCTTGGAGAAGGGAAACGCGGCCAGCTCCCTGTGTGCGACCCCTGCCCGCCGGCTGCCACCTAGGCTCCCTCTGGCTGGATGTCACAGGGCAGGCGGGCCGTGAACTCTGCGCCTGCTCGTGCGGAGTCAGCGCGTGAGCGGATCGAGCACCGCCTGCGCCCCCAGCTCTCCGCTCACGTCACAGAGACCAGCACGGAAAGAGGAGACAGTTCTGTGCTGTCCCGGGGACCACAGCAGGGCGTCTCCACCATGTGCCCGCAGGGAAGGACCACTCATTCCCTGCTCTCGCGCGTTACCGGGGGTCTCCCTGTGCCACCGTGGGCCCTACCGCTCTCTAAGGGGGTGTGCGTGGGGCAGAGCCACTCGCCTCCAAGAACGGAGAACCTGAAGGGACCCGCAGCCTGTCTTTCCTCAGGAACTTGGTGAGACCCTACCGCTGGGGAGCTCCGGGGACACCGCTGGGACTCAGCTCCTGCCCTCTCCTCCCTGTCACGCTATGCGCATGAGGCTGACGGGGGCTGGGCGGGACACAGGGACTCATGCAGAGGCGACTAAGGCACGCCAGCTAGGCCAGGCCGCCAGAACCCATGCAGCACGGCCGCCTTCCGCACACAGCAAAAGCCGCGACACAGCAACACAGCTCGCGACCCGCACCGGTGCGACTGCCAGAGTTCACAGAGGGAAATTTGGCTTTTTTGTTTTGTTTTGTTTTGTTTTTAGGATGAGTTATGCTTCTCAGCCAATTTATTTCATGGCCTAGTTCGATGGCCTTCTCCCCGGGCTGCCGCAGAAGATGCACAAACCGCGCAGCCCCGAGGGCAGCAGGGTCCTTCCTCCTCAAAGCCCTGGACAGAAGATCGAGTGCCCAGGCCCGGGGCTGGGCCATCGAGTGTGCACCTTCTGCAGAGGGAGCCGCTCGCTCGTTTGCAAATTCGCCCTAGAAGGGAAGCTGCAGACACTCGCAAAAGAAAAGGGCTGAGTGGAGGGGAAAGCACTGGACTCCCTCCCACCCCAAAGGAAACGACAATCAAAAAATAAATAAATAAGTAAATAAAACAAGAAAGAAAGAAAAAACCCAAAAGCAAAAGAAACATTGAGGGAAGAAAACCGACTGAACTTACCACACTGCGAGTGAATTTTTCTAGGGAAGTTCTACGACCTTGCTCACTTTCTGGCTTTAGGGGGGAAAAAAAAAAAAAGGTAGGGAGAAAAATACAGAAAAAAAAATATCTTCAGCTTACACGTGGTTTCCAAACATCAGCAGCCGCAGCTAAAGAAGAACAAAAACAAAAGCAAAATGGGGCGAAAAATGGGAAAAGAGAAGCAGCCAGCGCTGTTGGCAGAGTGGACGGGAGAGACAGAAGACAGAAGCCCAGGCGAGGTGGTGCTGCCTCCGTGAGCAGCGGGCAGAGGGGCGGGTTGCTTCTCAAGGGGCCACCAAGTGCCGCAGGGCTTGGGCGAGGAGCCGCCACTGCTTTGCCCCCCGATCACAGCCGCGGGTCTGAGCCCCTTGCTGACCGCTTCCACCTGGCCATGCCCATAGGCAGGAGCCCTGGCAGTTGTGGCCATGAGTCCCCAGGCGGCCATCTGGGGGCTCCAAGGGGCGACACAGAACAGACTAGCTCTGAGGGCCGGCGGGGTGTCGGGGGGTGTGGGGGGGATGCTGATGGGACGGCAGGAAGTGGCCACAGGGGGAGGTGAAGTCACCCACTCCTCTGGGAGTCTGGTTAGGACTGTTTTCTCTCTTGAGATTTCCCTGCCCAGGGGCAGCCAGAAAGTTTGCTAACTTCAGTGACTTCCTAATGACCCTCGTTCTGCATCCTTAGAGAAAGGAGGGTCTACCATGTCCTCTGCAGTGACAAAGGGTCTTCAGCCTCCGAAGACAATAACGTGGGGATTGTTCTGAACAGAAAATGCTCTCTCATGATCCAGGCAGGTGACACCTTCCAAGGTGTACTCATGCCAGGCTAGGGGAGGCTCAGGAAGCTCCCGGGGAACTCTCAGCAGGGGTAAGGGGGGCGAAGGCCTCACACATTCTCCCAGGCCTAGCTCACCTCTGCCACCCGAGAAAGAGAGGGGAAGTGTGCTCCTGACCTTGCCCCACATTTCCCACCTGCAGGGGTCCCAGGAGAATTTATCCTGGAGCCGTGTTCCAGGTCCTGAGCCCGAGGGTGGGAAATTCCGAGAGCGCACACACTCACATGGACACACACATACACGCGGCAAGTAACTGAAATCAGGGAGCCGAGGAGGCAGCCAGGTGTCTGTGGGTCTGCAGGACGTGCCGAAAGCAGAGGGCAGGCCGAAGGCAGCCATCTGTCGTGTGGATGAGGTTGGGGGGCTTCCTTGGCAGCCACCCCGCCCCATCAGCTCAGCCAGCAGCCAGAGGCAGATATGAGGTTGCAGAAGGAAAACACAACGCAAACGACACACCACCACAGGGTTGGGCTGGGCTTTCTTCTTGCACAAGGATCTGAAGGATCCACACTCAGCCCTGGGTACCATAAACAGCTCCATTGTGGGGGTGGCAGGACTCTACTTTCATCCCATGGCAGCCCTGGTGCCACACATTTGGCTCAAGTTGGGCCAGTCCTAGGCCCTGCATTCTGTGCTTATTGTTCTCATCCTCTGGCTACCGAGTCGCTGCTTGCAGAGGGTAACCACTGGCCTGACTCATTCAGGTTCCTTGGCCTTGCGTGGGCCATCAAGCTGCCCTGGAAAACCACCATCATTGGTACTTAACTGTCCTGGAGTGGCCCTCAAACCCGGCTCACCTACCCCTGGGGAACCTGGTTCTTCAGAGTGACTATGCTTTACCTTGAAAGTATTAGGAAAGAGAATGAATCAGGGACAAAGGAGCAGAAGGCTGTGCCTCCAGACCCCATCCGGGGGCTGTTCCTGGCAGAAGAGTGAGGCTGCCCTTTCGAAGCTGGAGGTTGGCTGCGACTCTTGCAAACCTTTTATGACCTGGACATTAATATCACATGATGAGCCTGTCCATGAAGTCAGAAGATACTGTGGGCCTACGTGAAAGTACCGAGTTATAAATCAGATCCGTACCTGGAGACTCATAGGAAGAAATGGGAGGAGAAAGTAGGTTTTTGTCACTGTTTTGGGAAACAACTCCTCGATGTTGAAAAGTTGATGGTATCTGCAAGGGCTTGCTGCCTCAAGAACATCCCTTAATTTGGGGCCTGGGAGGATAATTCTAGTGAACTTCATTTGTAACATTTTGCAGAAATGCTGTCAGTTCCTTCCTGGCTCAGAGACCCTCCTCTGAGAAGTTTTCCTCTTGTAAGAGAGGATAGGGAAGCACAGATATCTCAGCCCACTTCCTGGCTTGAGATGCATTTTCCCTTGTGTTCAAACCTGCAAGGAGACTGAACAGCCTCTAACTTCTCCTTGTCAGGTGTGTAGACACACCCAGATTGGTCAGACTGCTAAAGCCTTAGAATGTCCTCAAATTATGATCCGTTCAGGTGTCTTGAGCAACAGGAAATAAGGAAAACTTACTTTGACCTTCTCCCATGAGGTCTGGGCCAGAGAGATCAAAAGTCTCTATAACCTTTCTCTTTCCTCCAGTTACAAAAATGAGCACCTGAGTCATTTGTGGGGTGTCAGCTCCCTCTAGCAGAGCCCCTCCATGGACATCCCGCAGCAAGCGAGCTGGCAGCAAGCCAGGCTTCGTACGCTCCATCGTAGGAGCTATGCCTGACGGGAGGGCCGCAGGAAGTAAAGAGAGCTGGGTTTCTGAAAATCTGGACTTTCCCAAGGTCCTTTTCCCTTTCTCAGACTGTTAGGGCTCTTCTTAGGGCTACGTACGGGCAGGAGAGCAGGATGCAAATGCCGTCCTGGACTCTGGAGTTGTGTGGTACCAACCAGACAGGCGGACAGGATCCTGGCACATGGGGTGACAGTACACAGAAGCTTTGTGTGGCTGAGAGAGGCAGCCCAGCACAGAGCATGTGGATGGACAACCACGTGTTAGGCCCGGCGTTGGGAGGGGAGAAGAAAGGGACATGTGTGCTCCTACGTGGCGTGGCGTGGAAGTCGTGGAGTCTGGTGCAAGTTGAGCCAACCTAACCGCACATGGGCCTCAGATCACAGGTGACAGGTACAGCAATCGGGCAGGCATACTGGACCCAGGAGCCGTCTCTCTTGCCCCCTTCTCCTTTCTTCCCTCCTCCCAGAAACCAGCTAAGTCCGCCCTGCTCTGTCACCCCTCACCACCTGCATGCTGAGGTCCCTGCACCCCAAATCCACAACTCTCAGGGCTGCAGGGACCCATGGCTTAATTCTAAGTGGAAGAGGAAGGAGGAGCTGGGTGCAGTTGCCTCTTGGTTAAGAGAAAAGGGAAACACTGTGGGGGCAAGTGAGAGAGAGGAAGGAGGTGTTGAGGAGGAAGCAGTCCTGGGATGACTCCAGGGACTGGATCGCCCCCTGGAAACTGACAAGGTTTCCTGTCTAGTGAGGGGGCTGCCCAAACCCTTGCCTCAAACCCATCTGGGCTGGTCAGGGAGAGAAGTCTGTGGGGAGGGGGCTGGTCTTTGCAGTAAGGGGCTGTCTCTGGTGTGCTAAGGGTTTTGCTGGTGCTCTTGCCAGCCTTGCACTTCTGTATTCGGTCATACTCCCTCCATTGCCGTGGGCAAAGCATGCAGACAGAGGCAGCGGGACGTGGAGGTAGGAGGCCATCTCCTGGACCTTGGGGGAGGGCGGGTGGTGACCATCCTAACTCTTTTGTGTTGGGGTGGGAGCGGATAGAGAAGGGAAAGAAGAAAAGAGAAAATAAATAAAACCCAAGGGATGATATTCTCATCTCACACCAGCAGCAAGCAGCAGGCAAGAGTCAACAGTGCTAAGAAAGGCAAGCCTGCCCTTCCCAAAGATACCTTCTTCTTGGCCAGCAGCAAGTCCTGGTAAGCATTTGACCGGAGGAAGCGGGCATAGCTGTCACTTTTCATCAGCTTATAGATGTGCTCCTGGGGGACACAAGGAAGAGCTGTCAATCAGTGCTAAAAGAAATTGCAATCCAATTGATCACTGTTTGGGGAAAGACACAAAGGAATCTAGGAATGTTTGTATGGACGTGGAAAAACTTGCAATGTGTTACCCCCCTGCCCCTCCAAACTCAGAAACACCAAACAAAGCTTGTTTTCTCTCTTAGAGTAAAAGATCCTTGAGGATCATATCCCAAAGGGTCTGTAATTGGGCCTGGGTGCTGTGTTGGGGTGCTTAATGATTGAAACCACAGACACAGCAATAAGAAGGAACAAACTATTGATATACCCAACTAATTGCATGACTCCCAAGGGAATTACAATGAGTGGAAAAGCCAATCCCCAGATTACGTACTATGGGATTCCATTTATATGACATTCTTGAAATGACAAATTATAGAAATAGAGAGCAGATTAGTGGTTGCCAGGGGTTAGGGATGGGGAGCGGTGGGAGGGAGGGAGGCGTGGTTATAAAAGGCAACAGGAAGGATGTTTGTGGTGATAAAGGGCTCTGTATCTTCACATATCTTACATAGGTGGTAAAGTTGCATAGAACCAAATGCACACGTGTACACGGCACAAATAAAATTGGGAAATCTGAATAAAATCAGTGGATTGTAGCCACGTCAATTTCATGGCTGTGATGCTGTACTATAGTTTTGCAAGACATTGACATTGAGGGAAAACAGGTAAATGGCACATCTTTGTATTATTTCTTACAACTGCTCGTGAATCTGTAAGTATCTCAAAATAAAAAGTTTAATTATAAAACACCACAGGCAATGATGCAATTGGGTTGGTTTGAACATTTCAGAGCCACCATCTCGTCCTGGAAGGGGGCTTTTGATAACCAGCTCATGGGGCATGGAGGCGAATAGGCCAGGCCTGAGGCTAACATCCAGGAGGGGCAGTGCTATGGCCGCCTGGGCTCCTAGAGGCATTTACATTCTGGTCTTGGCAATGGATTTCACTCCTGACTTCTAGCTAAGTCCTATACCCTCGTGGTCCCTTCTTAATAGATCTGTCCTCATCAAGGGCAGGAAAATCCTAGTCCATTAAAAGGGAGAACTTGTTGCTGGGAAAAGCATTTTTTATCCATTAAAGTGGATTCAGCTTAGCTGCACAGGAAAGCTTGGCTGTACCAAAGGGGACCTGTTAGGAGGGAGGGTGGGGTTGTTAGTGGCTGGCCTGGTGGAGGAAGCATCTTCCCCTTGTATGGTCATAGCCCATCCCATGAAGCCAGACTAAGGCCCCAGTGCTGCGGGGAATGGACAGCTGGTCAGCTGGGAGGCAGGACTGGTCATTAAGAACCTCTTCCTTGGGTCCTCTTCCCAAGGAGGATATTAAAGGAGGAAGCAGAAGCCACCCATCAGCTGGGAGCACATTTTAGAGATGCCTGGCCAGAGGAAGCTGGAGCAATGACAAGGGCTCACCAAGACTCCCTCCCTACCCAGCACAAAAGAAAGTGAAAGCACAATTGCCAAGACACAGCATCAACCTAAGTGTCTATCCATGGATGAATGGATAAAGGAAATGTGGTGTATGCATACAATGGCATATTATTCAGCCTTAGAAAAGAAGGAAATCCTGTTATTTGTGACAACATGGATAAATGTGGAGAACATTATGTTAAGGGAAACAAGCTAGGGTACAGAAAGATAGATACTGTGTGTCTTCACTTATACGGGCATACCTTGGGGATATTGCAGGTTTGGTTCTAGACCACCAAGATAAAGCAAACATAGCAATGAAACAAGTTACACCATTTTTTTGATTTCCCAGTACATATAAAAGTTATATTTATACCATATGTAGTCTATTAAGTGTGCAATAGCATCATGTCTAAAAATACACTGTATATACCTTAATGAAAAACTACTTTATTGCTAAAAAATTATTAACAATCATCTAAACCTTCAGTGAGTCATAATCTTTTTGTTGGTGGAGGGTCTTATCTTGATGTTGATGGCTGCTGACTGATCAGGGTGGTGGTTGCTGAAGGTTAGGGTGGCTGTGGCAATTTCTTAAAATAAGACGATGAAGTCTGCCATATTGATTGACTCTTCCTTTCATGAAAGATTTCTCTGTAGCATGCAATACTGTTCGATAGCATTTTACCCACAATAGAACTTCTTTCAAAATTGGAGTCAATCGCTCAAACCTTTCTTCTGCTTTATCAACTAAATTTATGGAACATTCTAAATCCTTTGTTGTCATTTCAATAATGTTCATGGCATCTTCATTGGGAGTCGATTCCAGCTCAAGACACAACTCTTGTTATTCTTCCATAAGAAGCAAATCCTTTGTCCACTAAGGTTTTATCATGAGATTGCAGCAATTCAGTCATGGCTTCAGGCTCCACTTCTCACTCTAGCATTCCAGTTCTCTCACTGTTTCCACCACATGTGCAGTTTCTTCCTCCACTGAAGTCTTAAACTTCTCAAAGTCATCCATGAGGGTTGAAATCAATTTCTTCTGAACTCCTATTAATGGTGATATTTCAGTCTCCTCCCATGAATCATAAATGTTCTTAATGACTTCTAGAATGGTGACTCTTTTACAGAAGGCTTTCAGTTTACTTTGCCCAGATCCATCAGAGGAATCACTATCTATGGTGGCTAGAGCCTTATGAAATGTATTTCTTAATACACTGAAACTTGAAAGCTGAAATTACTCATTGATCCATGGGCTGCAGAATGGGTGTTGCATTAGCAGGCACGAAAACAACATTAATCTCCTTTATATCTCCATCAGAGTTCTTGGGTGAATAGGTGCATTATCAATGAACAGTAATATTTTAAAAGGAATTTTTTTTCTGAGCAATAGGTCTCAACAATAGGCTTAAAATCTTCAGTAAACCATGCTGCAAACAGATTTGCTGTCATCTAGGCTTTGTTGTTCCATTTATAGAGCACAGGTAGAGTAGACTTAGCATAATTCTGAAGGGCCCTAAGATTTTTGGAATGGTAAATGAGTGTTTGCTTCAACTTAAAGTCACCAGCTGCATTGGCCCTGAACAAGAGAGCCAGCCTTTCCTTTGAAGTTTTGAAGCCAGGCATTGACTTCTTCTTTCTAGCTATGAAAGTCTAGATGGCATCTTCTTCCAATAGAAGGCTGTTTTGTCTACATTGAAAATCTGTTGTGTAGTGTGGCCACTTTCATCAATGATCTTGGCTACATCTCTTGGAAAACTTGCTGCAGCTTCTCCATCAGCACTTGCTGTTTCACCTTGTATTTTTATGTTATGGAGATGGCTTCTTTCCTTAAACTTCATGAACCAACCTCTGCTAGCTTCAAACCTTTCTTCTGCAGCTTCCTCACCTCTCTCAGCCTTCACAGAATTAAAGAGAGTTAGGGCCTTGCTCTGGATTAGACTTTGACTTGAGAGAATGCTGTGGCTGGTTTGATCTTCTATCCAGACCATTCAGACTTTCTCCCTATCAGCAATAGGCTGTTTCTCTTTTTTTATCATTCGTGTGTCCACTGGAGTAGCACTTTTAGCTTCTTTCAAGAATTTTTCCTTTGCATTCATAACTTGACTAACTGGTTGGTTCAAGGAGTCTAGCTTTTGGCCTCTCTTGGCTTTCAATTTGCCTTCCTCTCTAAGCTTAATCATTTCTAGCTTCTGATTTAAAGTGAGAGACATGCAACTCTTCCTCTCACTGAACACTTAGAGCCCACTGTCAGGTTATTAATTGGCCTAATTTTAATATTGCTGTTAATCAGGGAATAAGGAGGCCCAAAGAGAGGAAGAGAGACTGGGAAACGGCTGGTCGGTGGAGCTGTCCGAACACACACAACATGTATCAATTAAATCCCTTGTCTTACATGGGCACAGTTTGTGGCACCCCAAAACAATTGTAATAGTAACATCAAAGATCACTGATCATCATACCAGATATAATAATGATGAAAAACTATGAAATATTGCAAGAATTACCAAAATGTGACACAGAGACACTAAGTGAGCACACGCTGTTGGCAAAATGGTGCTGAATGACTTGTCTGATGCCACAAATCTTCAATTTGTAAAAAACACAACATCTGCAAAGCACAGTAAAGCAAAGTGCAATAAAACTAGGTATGCCTGGGTGTGGAATCTGAAACAATCAAATGCATGGGGGAAGAGAGCAGAATGGTGGTTACCAGAGGTTGGTGGGGGGTGGGAAGGATCAGAGAGATGTTGGTCAAAGGAAATAACATTTCAGTGAGAGAAGAGGAATAAAGTCAAGAGCTCATGATAGTGACTATTCACTATAGAGAAAACAATATATTGTATACTTCTCACTACAAACAATAAGTGTATGAGGCAATGCATATGTTAAATAGCTTGATGTAGCCATTCTACAGTATATACATATATCAAAACATCATGTTGTACACCACAAATGTGTACAATTTTACTTCCCAATTAAAAAATAAATAAAAAGAAAGTGAAAGCAGAAAGCAAGAAATGTCCTGGTCTCATGTGGGGCCCTCTCTATCTCATCGCTGGTTGAACCCCAAAGAGTCCTTTTTTGGAACCAGATTTAGTCTTCCTGAGATAACCTGCATAGGTACAAAAGCAGGGTGGTTACCCCACTAATGGGAATGAACCCACTGCAAGGAATGAAGTGAAATTAAAAAGTGGCTTGGTCCTGAGAATACTTTGATAATCCAGATGTGTTCTGATTTAACAAACTTAGTGGGGACATATCTCACTAAGTGTTTTTCTGCAAATTTCAGACAAAAATCCAGCCCACTCTAGTTTAAGTTTCTTGAGGGTGGGAAAAGTATGTTTTTATCCTCTATAGGCACATAGCATCTAGCACAGGGTCAAATGTTAGTTGAATTGACATGGATTCTTGGTTCACTGAAATGCCTGTTTGAATTTGATGTCCGGCAAGGTTGCAGGCTCCACACTTGCTTTGGACTGTGAGTGGGTGAAAGTTCTGGCTCTCTGCAGGGAGGGAGAGTGAGGATTCCACTCCACTCCAAGGAGTCTGAGGCTGTTGGTTTAGCTATCCCCAAAGGCCTCAGAGCTCAGACCGAAGAACATCACTGGTCTCTGCTTTCATTTATTGTCTCTATAAATTGTTCTAACATTTACATCTTAGGTACAAATGTTAGTCCAGAGTAAAAATGACTCACTGTCTCCTTCTTGTGTTGGGCATTGCTCTGTCTGGCTGACAAAGCTCCTGAATCATCTGGAAAGGCCTTTCATAATGCCTGGACCCCCTCCAAACCCCCCTCCAAAGCAACAGGTCCCTGATTCTTGTTCTGACTTCTCAAAGGAACCTAAGTCCCCAGTATATATCTCACAATACCTGCCTGTTCCCCCAAGAGGAGTAAGGGAATCTCCCCCAGCCCAGCCCTTCTGGCCTTGGCAACAGATTTCACCCCCAATCCAGCTAATTCCTATAGACTCATTGTGGGCAGGAAAAAACCTGATCCATTAAAAGAAAGAACTTGTCAATCAAAATAGAACAGGATAAAGCAGATGACTAAATGTTAATCACAGCAACATTCAGCAAATATTTATTAAGCATTTACTAGGTGCCAGGCACTGTGTTCGGCACTGAGATTACAGCCTTAACAAGACAAATATTAATAAGTCCTTGCTGTCATAAAGCTTAGATTCTATTAGGCAAGACAGACTTTCACAAAGATGCATTTAGCCAATCGAGCTTAAGGGCTGCAGAGAAGAAGTACCAGTGCAGGGTGCTATGAATGGGTGCCCCTGTGGATGGCCTCCCCTGCTTCGGGTGAGGGATGGTGGTCCATCAACCAGAAAGATCCTTGCCAAGGTAGAAAGATCGGCATAGACAGAGAGAAATGTATCTCCCAATTCTGTGGGAAACGGGGAGGGAGGGTCTGGTCTTGTAGCTGCACAGTCTGATCACCCAGAACAAGAAGGACAACTCAGGGACAGGAGAAAACAGCAGCAAACAGTGGTGGTCTCCTCTCCAGGGGGGTCCACTTGGGTCAGAGGAGCAGTTTGGCACCATGTTCATCTTCCCCAAGTCATATGGCCAACACCAAAGCCAGGAATCAAGACAAGGATGGTGCTGGGGAGGGAGGAAGAACACAGCCTCTTGGAGGATGGGCCACATGAAGTGGTCTTACCCCGCCAAGACCATCACTAGCCCTTGGCCATCACTGTGACAGTCTCGATCACCCTTCAAGGGAATAACGACCAGAGCAATAATAGCAGATCCAAGGCACAGGTCTCAGAAAAACCGCATCCCAGAGCCTCTGCAGGTCTCCCATCCCCCCTGCAGGGCCCATGGCTTCAGCTTCCCTCTGGCCTGGGCCTCTCTTTCCCACAGCCTAGGGATCTGGGGCGCTCCCTGCCCTGCTCCTCCGCCCCCAAGCAAAGAAACACAGCCTTTGATGTACCCAGTTGTGGAGCTGTGTTCCTTCCCCCTTGCCAGCTTTGTCTAGGAAACACAAAGACAGCACACAGGGGGTGGGTGAGCAGAGAGCTGGGATTTTTCTGGGAACGAGAATTAAGATCGGACTCAGGGTCTTTGGCCATTTCCCAAATGCAATGAGTTTATCACTGCCAGGGACAGCAAGTGGACAAAGCTCTTGGCAGTGACCTCTACTGATTTATGAGAGGTTCTGGTTTGTTTCCCCTGTTCTGCAGACAACCAGTCTTAAGGGAAATGTGTATCCAGAATCTGCAAAGTGCAAGGGAGCCACTGGCAAAACCAGCCAAGCCCCCACGGAGAGGAAATTCCTAAGGGGCTAGAGAAAAAGAACTTCTCTCTCTGTCTCTGTGTCTCGCTCTCTCTTTCCTTTGTCTTATCTTCTTCCTTCCCTTCCTCCCCCACACTCTCCAAGAGAGATGCTTGAGTGAGTTGACTATGAATAAGCAGAGCTACCAGAGGCCACACCTGTCTTTGGACCCAGTGGAGTGGCACCCACTCCAGGGAGGATGAGGGTGGTTCTCCATACATTGAAAAACCAATGCTATCGGGCCCTAAATCACACCAATGTTTTAGCCGCAGTTCTCTGCGGTGGGAGGGAATCACACCCCTATAGTGGTTGACAGTCCTAGTTCAGGGCTATTGCCCTGAGACACTCCACTTTCATTTCCCCTTCTTGGGCCAGGGTGCTCTGAGGATGATGAGGGCCTCCACTCGCCTGGGGGCCTGAGGCGGAAGCAAACACAGCTGGGATCAATAGGGTCCGAGACACACCAGCGCTGGAGGAGCGAGCGGCACCAGCTGTCTCAAAAACCACACCTGCTGCAAATCAATACTTTGCTGTGAGAGTCCTCATTTGGAAATCTCCTTTCTTTTTAGACAAAACCCAGCGGCTCTCGCAAGAGGAGGGGAAGGTACTCAGACAAATACCTGGGCCCTGGGCTGCAAGCACACGGAGCACCCTCAGGTGTGTCCTCCCCTTGGCGGTGGGTTCCTAAGGCAGCGAAGATCTCATTTCCCAGCTTCGGAACAGGCTCTTGGCGTGGAGGACCACTCAGCCGGAGCGCTGCACGCCGGCCGAGAGCTCTTCTTGCGGTTTTCAAGTGTCCTGTTTTCTTCTTGCAGGTGTATGCGCCTCATCTCTGCCCTCCATACCCGGGCGTCCTAGAACAACACCCTGACTTTGGGGGCTGTTGGGGCCCATGCAGTCCCTTGAAGGAAGACGAGGCTGCGGGACAGAAGGTGGGGCCGCCGGGTGGGCGTCGGAGAAGGAACTGGGCAGGGAGTCAAAGGCTCGGGCTCAGGTCCTGGCCCCGCCTTTCCAGCCCCGTCAATCACTCAACAAAACACAGAAATATAAGTGGAAGAGCTGCGGAAACGATTATGCTTGTCAAGTCACAATAGCACGCTCAGGTAGCGACGGTCTTTGTGAGGGACGACATGCGGATGAGGCCGAAGTTTCTGGAGAGGGGAAGCAAAGAGGATTTGGGAGCAGAGGCTAGCTGTGCGATTTTAGTCGTCGGTGCTGCTGACTCTGAAGCAGCCATAGGTTTGAACAACCCCATTTTGCAGATGAGGACGCTGAAACTCTAACAGGTTCGTTAGTAGGATTTGAACCCAGAGCTGCACGACCCCAAAGCTCGCACTCTTCCCACTTTGATGTGCTGCTTTTCATTGTCCTTGACTTGGGGTTCCCAGGGGAGTCAGTGTTGCTCGGCTGAGACAAATAAAGTCCCTCCCTGTGTGGTCACACGAACGTTAGGGGCCTCCTCTCGAGTCTGAGTCATCCTGGTAGCAGATGTAGCCACAGCTCACCACTCACTATTCCCTTTTGGGAACGAGTCACACCTGCCACTGTTAGTGATAGTAACGGCCAAGACACCAGGGGTGGCCCAGGCCCTGGTTCCTCATCTACGTGACCAGGCAGGCCATGCACAACTTGCCTTGCAAACTTGAAGGAAGTTGTGAATGGAATTTGCAAGGTCCCAGCCTGGCAAAGCATTGAGGGCTAATGAGCCCTTAGGAAGTCGTTAAGTAGAGGTCTGCATCCTTGAGTCTCACCTTTCAAGAGACTCTTGAATATCTTAAATCAAAGGTCTTCCAAACTTAGGTTAGCTGAAGCCTGAAGGAAATTAACTTTTCTTCAGCAAGGGTCTTGCAGGACAGCACACTGCATGGGGGGGAAGGACTTGAAGTGGATCACAAATCAGTATGTGCTTATTAAACACAGAAGAGGCAACAGAAAAGACCCCCCAGCAATACGGGCACCCACTTAAGTGAATGACAGTGGGCCATTGCTCCTCATGGATGCAGCGTTGGGTGACCATCTTAGGATCGCATGGATCTGAAACGAGAAGCCGTATTTGGATTTCCCTGGCTTCTAAAGCAGGACATGGGGGCCCCTTGTTTCCGTGTAAGGCATCATTCAAGGTCACAAGAGAGTGTAAGAGTAAATGATCGTTTGCCTTTACCCTGCAAAACATCTGCATAAACGTGTTCGATTGAACTGGCCAAAGGGTGCAGTATTCTCATGCTGTTCAATCCCTATTCTTAGATAGGCGTAGCTTCAAAGACAGCTTTTCATATTGTCTTTTACCTACCCAAATACCATGGGGTGTCAACTTAGAAAAGTGTTTTCCTTTTCCTCTTCAATGTCAAGGGGTTTGGTGCAAAGAATCTATGCTTAGAAGTAGCAAAAAAGTAATTTCGGAATTTAATTCTCTGACGCCTTCTCTCCAGGAACTACTGGTCTGTGTGGTATTAAACAGAACTGGATCGCAAACAACTGATTTGTTCTTTTCAAAATGTACCCCTCCCTCTGCTGTTCATCTCCCTAAAATAAAACCACCCACAGAATAAAATGAGTAACTCCTGGAGCAAGCAGTGCCATGGCATTCTTTATTAAAATAAGCCTGGCCTGTGAGCCTACCAGGAAATGCCCTCCAATAGAGGATTAATACCAGGAAACTTGGTGTGGTCTTGTGATATTGGCACATGATGCCACCACCTCCCCACTGGGGCAAAGATGAACAGACCTTAGCAGGCTAGGAAGACTTCCACTTCTGAGCAGTCTGGGGGAAACATAAAATTGTACCCCACTGGGCTTTGGCTTTTCAACATAGCAAATTTTAGAAACCTTGCATTCCTTACTCAAGTTGCTTTTAAACACGGAAGCTTAGGTAATAATATAAATTTTCGGCTACAGGATTCTTGTCTTCTCATGGTGGGCATAGACTTGGCATCTTTCTCAGCTCTTTTCTCACCCCAACCTCATTCTGACCTTGAGGTTGCTCTTTGGTCATTCCATGAATTGAGGATGGCTGAGCAGAGCTTTGGTCAGTCAGATTGAGGACTGCTTAAGGGAAGGGACCTGGCTAACCATCTGCATAATCCCAGAGCCTAGGGCATCTGGCACTTAGCAGGTATTTCAAGGTTTGCTGACTTGGCATGCTGTGGAAATTTAATTTACCCAGCATTTATTGATATCTACTGTGTGTGCTCCCCCAGGTTGTTTGGTGAGACTCTTTAAAGTTGACAGCTAAGGGACAAATTGCACCCTTTCCCTTTTTTTTAATAATAGGCACAGCTGAGAATGTTATAATTCTGGACTGAGTTGTCAAGGAAATTTTTTAAAACCTCAGCTACATACAAAGCATTACCGTATGTGGTAGGGACTTATAAAAGGTTAAGAAGACCATATTTCTGCCCCCACCAAAGAACTTCCAAATTCAGAGACCTGGAAGGCTCAGACACTCCAGGTATAGAGCAGGGTGGGCGTCTCAGCAGCTGTCACAGGTCAGGAAAGCAGTGGAGCTCGGACAACTAGGAAGGCCAGGGGAGAACCCACAGGGACCCACATGGGCTGGGCTGGCTCACCCTATTCAACTGTCAATCCATTTGAAGAACGGATTTCCAATCCAATCCAATCTCAATAAAGTGCTTTCTTAGACCTGTTTTGTTTTGTTTGCAAAGAATAATGTGCTCTTAGTCAAGCTCTGCCTGATAGCAAAACGCCATCCAGGCCTCCTATTTCCTATGTAATTTCCCTTGGCAGAGAACTTCATGCCCCACAGGTCAAGGGCTCCCGACTTGAAAGGGAGAATGGATGTTCATGAAATGGATGGATGGGCAGATGGACAAATGATTGAATGGGTCCAGGGACGCAGTCCTTGGAACATCCTTGGCTACTCTGAGACTTTTTAAACTGAAGTCAAGCAGCCACGGTGCCAGCCAGCGGACTCCTGTCTCCTTCTAGAGCCTATGGAGGCTCTGGAAAGAGGTGAATGCCCTAAGAGGAAGCCTTAGGTTCACAACACTTCCTGTGGTTTAATTCTCTCCTCCAAAAACTGCCAGCAGAGCTTCAGACTACATGCCCCAAGATTCATCTCTCTTTCTGGGCTCCAGCCCACTCTGCCCACCACCTGTGATGCACCCTCTGCCAGGTTAAAGCCTCAATGCTTTGCTACTGTCTTCAGGATGAGACAGTTCAAATTCCTTAGGGTGATACTCAAGGACCCCCCCCCCCCCCCCCCCGCCAATGCATTCTGTTCTTATATCCTTTTCCTTTTCCTACATTTTTTGCCTTCCAAAGGCAGATATTTTCTTGAGAGAATTTCTTCTGGATCTAGCTTGGAATTATGAGACCGCAGAGAGTACTAAAGCCATTAATTTTTGTGAGTTCACACTTACAAATACATACAGCACTTTTTACTTTTTCAAAGAAGTTTCAGGGCTATTAGCTCATCCGATTTCTCTGACATCCTTAGGGGGCTGTAGAGAAGACATCATCCCCATTTTATAGACGAGGATAGAACATACAGAAGGTCAAGGCCCTGGCCTGAGGCCACCCAGCACGTAGGTAACAGTGCAGGTCCTCTCGTGCCCCACAGCTGAGAGCACAGAATCCAATCCCTGGCATAGAGAACTGAGTCCTTAAAAAAAAAAAAAGGAACAAAAATCATGGCCCATTTTTTTCCCTCCCCTCACAAGGCTAAATCCATGAAATTGGAACAACACAACAAACAGCTGATGGCTATGGTCACAGCCCACAGAACTTTATGGAAGATTTGGTCTTGGCCCAAATTTTCAAAAGAGCCAAATAGATCAGCAAAACACAAGTGTAAATGCCGGGCCCATGCTGACAGGCTGTCTTGTGAAATATTTCCACAGGAAGCAAACACAGGCAATTAACTTCGCTGTAACAATGCATGTGGTCAATATGAAACAAAGCCCTCAGCTAGAGGCCGGGCCCCGCCCCCACCCCCACTTCCAGTGTTTTCGTACATCTGGTTGGGCCCTCACTTAGGCCACTGACCGGGGACGTTGGGGCACATGGCCACTGTGGGGGGCATGTGAGAACCATCGTAACCAGCTGAGGAAGCCACACAGAGCTCCTGCTCCGGATGGGGGGTTCAGAGGGCTTAGCTGTCACCATCTCTATTTAGCAGATGGGCAAACTGAGGAGAGAAAGTTTAAAAGACTTAAATGTACAATTGTAGAAAAAGTGTACTGCAGATACAGGATCAGAGTATGCTCCCTGGCTCTGGTCCCTTTTCTAGGGACTAGAGTTTCTCCAGGTCTCAGTGGGACAACCAAGCCCTCATCACTAATCATCCAGGGAGAGTGTGGTCTGAGCAGCAGATTCGGTTGGGAGATCTGTGTGCAAGGCCTTGCTGGTCACGGGCTGCTAAGGATTTCAACCTCCTTTCCTTACCTGGAAACTTCTGAACTGTACCTGCTCTGCTGGTGCAGGCAGCCAGTGCTGGCTGGGAAGGGTAAGACAGTGTGAGCATCCTGGTACTGGCCGACTTCTGCTCTGTAGCACCCAACTGTGATGTAGAGACATTCACAGAGATTGCTGTGTTGCCATGACTGCACCGAAATGAAGTCGCCTCTAACCTACTCTCCCCATAGAAACCAAAGATTAACCATTCCCAACCCTGCATCCTGTATTTTCTGGATTTCTTGAAGCATTTCAATAGTTTTCATGATGTATTATCTAATACCGCAGTCGCAAACTACAGCCTATGGCTCAAATCTGGCCTGCCATCTATATCTTTATGTCTCATGAGCTAAGAATGATTCTTACATTTCCAAATGGTTGGAAAAAAATTAAAAGAAGAATTGTTATTGTTTTTTAGAGACAGGGTCTCATTGTGTTACCCAGGCTGGAATACAGAGGTGCAATCATAGCTCACTGCAGCCTCAAACTCCTGGGCTCAAGGGATCCTCCCACCTTAGCCTCCCAAGTAGCTGGGACTATAGACATGAGCCACCACAACTGGCTCACAGGATTAGAAAAGACAATCCTAAAATGCATATGGAACTAAAAAAGAACCTGAATAGCTAAAGCAATCCTAAACAAAAAGAACAAATCTGGAGGCATTACACTAACCTGACTTTAAATTATACTACAAGGTTATAGTAACCAAAACAGCATGGTATAGGCATAAAAGTAGACATATAGATTAATGGAGCAGAATAGAGAACCCAGAAATAAAGCCATATACCTCCAACCATCTGATCTTCAACAAAACAGACAAAAACATACACTGAGGAAAGGACACTCTATTCAATAATTTGTGCTGGGGAAATTGGATAGCCATACGCAGAAGAATGAAATTGGACTCCTACCTCTCACCATATATAAAAATTAAGCCACAATGGATTAAAGACTTAAACATAAGACCTGAAACCATAAAAATTCTGTAAGAACAGCTAGGAAAAACTTTTCTGGACATTGGCCTAGACAAAACATTTATGACTAAGACCCCAAAAGCAAATGCAACAAAAACCAAAAATAAACAAATGGGATTTAATTAAACTAAAAAGCGTCTGCACAGCAAAAGAAATAAAACAGTAAACAGACAACCTATAGAATGGGAAAAATATTTACAAAGTATACATCCGACAAAGGACTAATATCTAGCATCTACAAGGAACTCAAACAACTCAGCAAGATAAAAATATACCACTCCATTAAAAAGTAGGTGAATGACACAAACAGGCATTTTTCACAAAAGGATATATAAATGGTCAACAAATATATGACAAAATGGTCAATCTCACTAATCGTCAGAGAAATGCAAATTAAAACCACAAAAAGATATGATATTACTCCAGTCAGAATGGTCATTATTAAAAAGTCAAGAAACTTTGTTGTGGATGCAGTGAAAAGGGAATGCTTATGCACCATTCGTGGGAATGTACATTAGCACATCCTCTGTGGAGATCAGTATGAAGATTTCTCAAAGAACTAAAAGTAGATCTACTATTAAATCCTGCAATCCTGCTACTGCGTGTCTACTGAAAGGAAAAGAAATCATTATATCAGAAAGGTACCTGTATGCATATGTTTATTGCAGCACAATTCACAGTTGCAAAGATATGGAATCAACCTAAGTGTCCATCAGCTGATAAGTGGATAAAGAAAATGTGGTGTGTGTACACACACACACACACACACACACACACACACACACACACACCATGGAATACTTCTCAGCCATAAAAAAGGATGAAATAATGTCTTTTGCGGCAACTTGGAACTGGAGGCTATTATTCTAAGTGAAGTAACTCAGGAACAGAAAACCAAATACTGCATTTTCTCACTTAAAAGTGGGAACTAAGCTATGGCTATGCACGGGGATACAGAGTGGTGTAATGGACACTGGAGACTCAAAAGGGGGAGGATGGAAGGGGGAGGAGGATGAGTGATGAAAAATTGCCTATTGGGTACAATGGACACTATTTGGGTAATGGGCACACTAAAAGCTCAGACTTTACCACTATACGAAAACCCAAAAACCCACTTGTATCCTCTAAATCCATTGAAATAAATAAATGTTACAAAGAGAAGTATATAATATTAAATTATATGAAATTAAATTTCACGTCCATAAATAAAGTTTCTGGGGGACACAGACATACCCCCTTATTTATGTTGTTGACATTGTTATATTGTTACATTGTAGTTGCTTTTATTAATAAATGGCAGAATTGAATAGTTGTGACATAGACCACATGACCCACAAAGCCTAAAATTTGTATTATCTGGTACTTTACAGAAAAAGTTTAGTTGTTAAGCTGCCCTCTAGTTTCATGTGAAAGGCAGGTTACAGAATCACCCTATTTGCATAACCAACCTGCAATGGACTGATGTTTGTGTGCCCCCAAAATTTGTACTGGTGAAGCCCTAACCCCCAGTGTGATAGTATTTTGAGGTGGGGTCTTTGGGAGGCAATTAGATTTAGATGAAGTCAAGTGGGGGGTCCCATGATAGGATTATTGTTCTTATAGGAAGTGGAGGAGAGACCAAAGCTCTCTCTCTCTCCTGCTATTAGGAACAGCAAGAAGGTGGTGATCTTCAAGCCAGGAAGAGGGCCCTTCCCAGGAAGCAAGTCTGCTGGCACCTTGATATTGGATTTTCCAGCCTCTAGGACTGTGAGAAATAAATGTCTGTTGCTTTAGCCACTCAGTCTGTGGTATTTTGTTATAACAGCCCAAGCAGAGCTTACACACACCCATATACATAAATAGAGGAAGAAAGTATACCAAAATAGGGGTTATCTCTGGGTGCTGAGATTACATGCAATTATTTGAATTTTTCATCAAATATGTTAAACATATAAGTATAAAAAATTAATGACATGAAGAAAATAACATAGTAACTATTTACCCTATCTTCCTGTGGGCCAGACCTGTTAGTGGGTGACAGGCTCACTTCTAGTCCCCATTCTACCCCATGCACAGGTCCCACTGTATCTCTGTTCTACAGATGAGGAAGGGATGACTCAGGGCGTTTAAGTAACTTGCTCAAGGTCACTCTGCTAGTAAGAAGCACTTTGTATATTTATGGTGGAAACACATTTAAAAAGCAATAAGGAACAGGCTGAAAACAGGGATTGGTTTAGGAAGAGTGTTTTATGGGAATTCATGGGAGACCAATCCTAACAGATAATGAGGAAGATAGGGATGCTTAAGACATCCTCATGTCTAGTCTGCCTCCCAAGATTGCTGTGGAAATGAGATATGACGTATTTGGAGGTACCTAGAAAATGGCAGAACAATGTACTAATGAAAGCTGTTATTAGGAAACTTGTCATGGCACAATATGCTGACTTCCCAAGTTCTCCCATCAAATCTTTCTTGAATTAGAAACAGTATAAATGTTCAAGAAGAGAGGACTGGTTAATTAAACTATGATACCTCTATACAATGGAATAATACTATGCAATAATTTAAAAAAACCAGGAAATAATCATAGTGTTGCTCTAGCGTTGGCCTTACAGTTTTGGGACTGCTCCGTGGTGATGTAGGATAAAGCAAATGAGTAACTATGCTGTGATCCACGGTGTCCTTGAGAACCAGGATTCTTAGCATAGAGAAAGGAGGCACAGATGGAAGAAGAGGTTAAATAAAATCCCCTGTAGGTCTGAATTTCAATTGAAAATATCAGTTTGAACTCATGATATATTTTTATTGCAAACAACAATATATTCCTAATTCTGTCCACTGAAAATGATGAACAATCCAGGAACAATGAGCATGCCTAAGTGCCTAGATTGTGGCCTCTAAAAACTGTTTCCCACTAAGAGGAGTCAGGGATCCTTGGAGACACCTTATTCCAGGTCTAGGGCAGAGCCTGGAACATCTTAACTCCCTTGCTATTTGGATATCAAAGTCAGAAGCCAGAGATGGTGCAATCCAAGTATCAATAAAAATAATAAGCAGAAGAAATTAAAACATATCAAATATGTTTAAACTCATGAGTTTGCAAAGATACTAAAAACAAAACAAAAACCTTAATTGGTTACCATAAGAAGATAATAGTAAACCACTCATTATTTTGAAAACTCTTGAAGCAAATAAAGGAAAAGAAACCAAACATTTATCCTGCCTTTTTTTTCACATGAACTGCACTACTAGTTAATAAAATAGTAGTTGAGGGAAGTTTCTATCCATGAAAGCATTACAGCTAGTAAATGAAGAATGATAAAATTAGAACATTGCCATTTAGTAACTCCTAATTAACTAATGGACCTAAGCAATAAATATCAATGGCTACTAAAATGACAACAAGTGAGATAGCTAGACATTGCGTGCCTTCTAATAAGAGAGTACAACACAGTCCATGTAGTTTTGTCCACAAAAATCAAACCTAAATCTGATTAAATACCTAAATCAAACAACCAATTTACAGGAAATATAGATGATAGGAGAACATGTTAAATAGCACCACAGGTCTGCAATCAGAAAAATCCAGACCTTGGAAATCTTTCCAGGACAAAGGATCCAATTCCTTCATCAAATAAATTACAAAGGGCACCTAGAGATTAAAAGACACTCAAATGTCGATCTACTACAATGTGTCGACTTTATTTGGATTCTGATTTTAAATAAAGGTTTAAAAAAGGCATTTACGGGACCCCTATATGTTTGAACACTTATCTGACATTTGATGATATTAAGAGATTATTGCAAATTTGTTAAGATGTGACAATGGTATTGTGTTAATGTTAAAACAAAAGGGTCAGTTTCTCCCAGAGATCCACACCCAAGTTTTACAGCTGAAATGATACAGTGTCTTGGATTTGTTTTAGAATAACCCAGTGGCAGGTGAAAAAGTAGGCGAGGATACAGATACAATGAGATCAGTCATGTATTGATGAGTGTTGAGGCCAGATGAGGGTCTACCAAGGTTTGTTGTTTTGCTATTTCTACTTTTCCACGTGTTTAAGAGTTTCCATAATACAAGATTAAAATAAATCCTCCTTGGTGTCATGCTCAGAGTGACACACTGTGTGCATGGCTCATGGGTCTGCCCTCGTGTTCCAAGACTAATGGAGAGTTGAGCTTGGTGCTTCAGATCATCTGTGCAGGGAATCCCTTGGAGCTCCTCTGTTATCTTTGTCCCTGGGCCGTGTCAATACGGTGCTCAGGAGCACAAACGCACACCGGAATATCTCAGGATAAAAGGAGTTCTCATGACTCCTTTTGCGTTTTGCTTTGAAGCTGCAGAGGGTGTGAGAGGGTCATGATTTCATGAGGCAAAGACATGGAACTCCAGAGAACCAAATCTGCCGGTGTAGAAATTTGATGGAGTTCTATTGAAAGGTGCTTATGGTGTTGAGGTTAGTAGGTGTTTCTGTCCTGACATTCTCAGCAAATGACAAGGCAAATCCGATGACAAGGGACACTGGGTGTGTTCTCATACCATTATTTGCCTTGGTGCAGCTACACTGAGTTTCCTAAAGTAGATAATAATGTCTTCAGGAGGGCAAACTACCCAAATTCTCTACTGGGGACCCCCACAGGTGAGAGAAATGAGGAGTGAGGTCTAGGAGGTAAGAGCAAAATCTTAAGCCCTATCACTGGGATGGTGAAAGCAAATAAAAATTAGGGGTCAGGAAATAAGAAACCAATCCAATGCTTATGTTCAGAAATGCACCTCCCAGCCCTCAAGATTAAACCTGCTGTTTGGGGTAGCTTCTGTGTCTTTCGCCAGCCTCACCAGCCTCTGTGAGCAACCTAATTGTGTCATACAGGGTGGGCTTGCTTTAACCCCAGAGCTCACCCCTTTGGGGCACTTCTCGTACCGTTGAAGTTGCCTGTTTACTTAACTGTCCTCCACACCAGCCTGTAACCTTGTCGAGGGCAGGGGCTTTAGTCTATTCTTTGTGGTGTCTCATCACATAGCACAGGGCCTGGAATATAGATGTGCTCAAGGAATATTAGCTGCATAGTTGGAAATCGCCATGGAAGCGGTGCAGAGCACTGGTTTGAGTGTGGGCTTCACAGTTAGAGAGATGGGGGTTTGACTCACAGCACTGCCAACTCACTCTACCTCCTTTACCAAGGATGTGTTAGGGTTTTCAGATTCGACTACTGACTTACTACAAGACTTCAGATTTTATAAAACACCTTGAGATTTTCCTGGAAAAGGTAAAGCATGTAACTCAAAATTTCAGTTTCTAGGTAATAACACAACTAATCTAGGAAAACAATCCTGGGATTTTGCTGTGCACCTGTCTGGAATGGTTTCTCTTGATGGACTTACAAAGAATAAAAGCTGGATTCCAACTACCCACCATACCTGGGACTTGTGTTAATGGACCAGATAGTGAAGTGGACAAATGGACACAACCATTCAAGTAGATAAGCAAACCTGGGCATCTTCAAATGTGTATCTCCCTCCGTCTTTGACATTTTGACTGGTTATCTCGTAGCTGTGAGAGTCCAGGTTGATTGCACTTGGGGCGCCTGGAGCCAGAAACTCTTGCCAGATTTCTTCCACCCTCTTGGCCACATCCTGTAGGGGTTGTTTCTTGAGATCTTGGACAGCCAGCCAGAACCTGAAGTGGAAGCAGAAACAAAGTCAGTTCGAGGGGGCTCAGCACCTGAACCCTGCTGGAGATGGTCCCAGAGCTGATGTCCCATGAAACTCCTTATGCATCCCCTGGCCTGCCCTGATGCCACCGCAGGTCACAAAGACCATGGGGACTGCTGAAAACCCAAAGGGTGTTCCACTGTCGTGGAGAACGGATGTGCATATTCAAAGGTCAATGTGCTTCTGGTTATCCAAAAGAGATTTCTCTTCCTCTACATCCAAGTTCCTCAACCCCAGCACCATTGCCATTCCATGCTGGACCATTCCTTGTTGTGGGGGCTGTTCTGTGCATTGTAGGATGTTTAGCAGCAACCTTGGCCTCTACCAAGGTTGTCATCTATTATCACTAGATGACAATAGCACCCCTGCTTTCTGACAACTCAAAATGTTTCCAGACATTACCAAATGTCCCCTGGGAGGTGAAATCACCCTGGTGGAGAACCACTGCTCTACATAGGTGCCAGGACACAGACAACAGGAGGCCCTTTGTCAAATCTGGTTGGGACCAGCTGGGGGCATCAAAATGAAGGAAAGGTCAGAGAAGCAGGAGAATTCTGCAATCATAGAGAATGTGCAAGCTGGGATGAACCAGCTATTCGTGTTACAGACGGAGAGACCGAGACGATTCACATCAGTGTGCAGCACTGTGCTTGGCAAACAGTAGGTGCTCCATAAATGGCTTTCAGATTGAAAATGGGCTCATCTGGAATAATGCTGAAGAGGCGTACGTGTGCACTTCTCTGCCAAAAGATTCTCCTGCCGGGGAGCAGCCACTGGGAGGTCACGTGGGAGCTCTTTTCTGCTGAGAGCAGCAGCCACCAGGGCCAAAGTGTGACAACAACTCCCAGGTCCTGAGGATGGTTCCCATGGCAGCCTTTCAGCAGGATCCAGGTCTGGGTGGCATGCCCTTTGCCCCGTGAGTGGGACAGGCTAGCTTCCCCATCAATGAGACAGGGGGACAGATCTCGGGGCGTCCCGGCAGCCACCGGAATCACAAGTCATCTATCGATGAAAGGGAAGGGATGAGAAAAGCGAACCCACGACATGGTAGAAAGTGCATGCAGTCTGTCATCGAATTTCACCCAACGTAAGATGCACTTTTTTTTTTAAAAGGTTAACCATGTTTTTCTGTTGCTGTTTAGAGAAATGTCTTTGGAGCCAAGTGCACAGCTCGAAGGTGTCACTCAGTGGCAGACTTGGGTAATGCAGCTCCGTTTCCATGAGGCGAGAAGGCATGTGCGAGAGCGAGTGTGTGTGCGTGTGTGCGTGTGTGCATGTGCATGTTTTCCCAGAATGCTGAGATTCTAACGATCTCCTCAAAGAGAGCCCTCGTGGTTCCTGCACTGATCCTGCAGAGACAAGTGCAGGGCAGGGAAGGAGACAACCTCACTCCATCAGAGGACCGGGAAGCACGGCCCTGCCCTCATCCCGTCTACGGCGTTGTCTCGAATTGCTGTCTCTTTCTGGGTGTCTCTTCCTCATCTGTAAAATGGACACAAAGTGGGTGGAGGGACATGTGGCAGGGCTCTGGAAAACTTCCCATCCAGACTTAACTCGCAAATGCTTTCTGGTCCCGTGGGTGGGAGCTGAGGAGAGGGTCAGTGTGGCGGCCGCAGGTTCAATACTGCCCCAGTGGGACACCTTGGATTTCACCTCCCTGGGCAGAAGCTGTCAGGGGCTCTTGCTGCTGCCATCTGGCACCCCCCACCCTTCAGCGCCAGCCTTCTTTCTTTCTGCCGCAGGATCCTGGGACCTCAGGTCCTTCTGGCTACCAGAGGAGAGGACAGCAGCTGTGTGTCTTTAACTGGAGTCCAGAGGGGCAGGCTCGGAAGAGTTTGAAGGGAGCTGTTAACATTTTCCTAGGTTCCTTAGGGCTCTCTGTCCACCGCTACGGTCTGCCGTGGAATGGAGGAGGGGCCAGAAGGCTAACAGGCGACAACAGACATCTGGTGAGGAGAGTACCCACAAGCCTTTCCCTGCCTGGAAGACGGGCTTTCATGGGCAGGTGAAAAATGTAGGAAACCTGGCTCTAAAGAAAGAAGCTGTGTTGATTTTAACAAAGACTGGAAGGTGTGCTAAGGGGCAATGCTCCAAAGCCTAAGCCAGTGAGTCCTCCTCGATCGCATGCTGGGCAGACGGGACAACTGGCTCACTCGGGGCGTCTCTTCTGGGCTGACCACAGGGCTGGAAGCAACCTTCTGGGTCAGCACCTATCCCACACCCAGAGGGGCCCTGCAACTTCTCGCACAAATGGATGAAGCCAGTGATCTCCTGCCCCCTCAATGTCCTGTGGGACGTCACCTTCTGTCACCTCTGTCCCTTGCTCCAGTCTGCTCTGAGGAGGAGCTTTTGGGTCCCTCTGGGAAGGCCCTGGGGACCCCGGCTGCTTCCAGGCTCTGCAGGCTCCGTGTGCCTCCGGAGGCCTGAGGGTCCCTTTCTCGGGGTCATTTGGGAGCCACACGAATGCACGTCACTTAGGTGGATATATAGGGAAGATCTGGAGCTGACGTCAGTGCAAACGTCAGAATCAAATTTAATAAACTTTTATATAAAAAATTAAAAGGTCCCCTTTGTCAAATAAAACCAAGAATTGCAAAAAAGTAGAAGGAAAAACAACAGGCATGCTGGGGGTGGGGAGCAGCGGGAGGGGAGGGTGTCAGGGTGACATTCCCCAGACAGCAGTTTTCTCTCCCCACACATGCGGGGACTCTCCTCAGCCTTCCGTCTGCCTTGGAGATGACCTGCCTCGTCCCTTTCAGGTGACAGCAAAAATGCTGTCATAATGGCATCCTGACATCCCATATGTGTTTACATTCCCTGGCTTCGAAAACCTTTGTGTCAATTTGAAATTCAGAACAGGCTGTGGTCTCTGTTTGCCATCTCCAAGCCCCACAGGCCTGAGCTGGGAGCTCCAAGCCTGGGCTGCGCCGCCACACTCCCCCCACACAGAGCCACCAAAGCCCCGTTCCGCCCATCTACTGCCCACGGGAGGCCCATTGAGGTTTGGAAGCCCCTGCTCTTATCAAAAGCCTGCAGGTACTGCTCCTCCCCAACGTCGCAGGCAGGGAGTAAAATGCCGGCAGCAGCGGTGTCAAATCCACCCATCCTGCACTAAGCCTCCGTGGCTTGCAGCACAAGGCCCGTGGTGACTGGCGGGCCGTAAGGGCTGGTATCTGGGAGACCACCTGTCCTGCCTCTGGTCCCTGCCAATCGTCCGAGCAGCGGGAGGCAGCCCCTGTGCCGGCATTTGATCCGCGTTACTGGCTCAGAAACGCTGGTGGGGAAACTGGCCTTCGGGGAGAGCCAGGCTGGGCTCATAAGCCACTGGGGCGAAGCAGTGGGGACAGGGCTTGAGACCGTCCAGGGGCTGCCCCGGGGGGGCCTCCTTTCTCCCCAGGTGCCCATAAGGATTGGGGTTCTCTCTTGCAGGCTGCCGGCTGGAGCAAGAGAAACCGCGTAGCTGTTGGTCATTCTCCACCCTGCCAGTTGGTCTGGGTGGCCCCTCAATCACCAGCCTCCATATCTTTTCATAAACTAGAATTTTCAAGGGTTAGTAAATACAGCTTTCGGTTCGTTCCCAGAGAAAAATCAAACTCCACGGCAGAAGAAAGTGTTTCTGTGCCCCCTGCTGGTCAACAAGAGACTCGGGAACAACGGCTTAAACTTGATTTCGGCCTGGCTGGGCTGAAATTCTGGGGTGCCTGCACTAGGAGCCCCCAGCAGCACCACCAAGCTGGGTGAGGCTCACTGGGCAGTGCCTGCCACGCTGCCAGGGGCCGTGGTGTCGTGGGAGGCACGTCACCTCTGCTCTGATCAATCGTGTTTTGGTCAGTGGTGGGTCCCACTGGGCCTACTGAGCCGCACGAGGTCTTCCTGGGCCTGGGGGCAACTGCCAGAGACCGGAGCTCTCCAGGCAAACCGGGCACCCCCCGTGTTCTCTTTTAATTGCTTCTCCCTTCAGCTGACACCGCGTGGAACTCGGATCATCAATCTGCAGGTTAGAAGAACAACTACATTCTCTCAGGAGATGTTACAGCTCATAAAAAATGTACAGGGGATGCTCTTTGCTGTGAGTTTTGATTTTTAACTCGTGCTCTGCCATGTGGCAGAGGGTGTCGAGCCAGGGATGTGGGAGAGGGGACAGAGGTGGCAAGGAGCGACTGTCACCATTCTGGGAAAATGCCCAGAGAAGGGGGCAGGATGTGGCCACATAACTCAGCGGGGCTCCCCGCTTCGGAACCTGGAGGCTCCTGCCTGGCAGACGAAAAGCTGTGAGCATCCAAAGGCTCTCAGCAAACAGCTGTCTCCGTGGGCCTTCCCAGTGTGAACGGAGCCCTGGGCTCAGCTCCGGGTGGGCTGGGAGAGGAGGAAGAGAGGCAGCCCCTGCCACAGAGCGCTCACAGCTGCAGCAAAGTGCCTTGCTGGCCGCACCCCTCCTGTCCCTGGAGACAGTGCCCCTATCTCAGCTCACAGACTCATCCAGAAGAAAACGAGCTAACGGGACTTCAAATTCTATTATAGCTTCATAGGAATCATTCCTTAAAGGATCCAGGGTGACACGTTGAGGCCCCTCCGTCCCACATTCTGAAGCTCTGCTATAAATTCAGTCACTTGGCTACCGAACTGGGCTCTGTGTGCTGTGGAAAAACGTTAGGCTCTAAGCCCCCGTTTCCCTAGAGAGATGCGAGGGAGCGCAGAAGGACAGATGGGGAGAGGCACTTTGCGATTTATCCACGTGGGTTCTGGTCAATCTCTTTTCCTGTCATGATCCAACGCCGGTAGCCTGGGCCCCCGGCCAATCCTGGGGAGAAGGGATGACCCAGCACGGCCAGCACAACAGATTGGGAGGGTCCTCTAGTCGCGCCCTACTGCACAACTCACAGGGGCCATCGTTTCTATGGACCAAGGTGGAGGTGAGTCTGCCTGCGCTGGAAAAGGGGAAACGGGGTCAGCTGTGAATCCTCAGAACCTGGTTCCTGGTAGGCGCTAAGCCAGTCTCAGCAGTGGAAGGAATGAACACAGAGGGGCGGAGAGGAAACCACTTTGTGATGGGTGACCGGAGTCTGAAGTTGTGTGATTTAAAACTGAGCCTTCCCCCCTTGTGTCCAATTATGCTGAATACCATAAAAATGGAACTTGGGCCTCCACAGAGGATTTTAGAAGCTCTTGGGTTCTCCTTCTCCTCTTCTCACTGCTGTTCTATTTTCTTTACTGCTTTCCTGTTATGGATTGGACAAGCGATCCTCTTAAGTCTGGATTTCTGCCTGCACGCTGGGGTGCAGACTCGGCCCTGGCACGCTAACACGTGCTCACACACACGCTTTCACCCAAGATTAAAGGTAGCCCTCTTGGCAGGGGGGAGGAGCTGGCAGAGATGCAAGAGGTGACGGCAGGAGGAAGCACTGAACACCTGCCAGGGACACACTCCTCGGTGCACTCCAGGCCCTGAGCTTACGTAATGCACATTTTGTGAAACTATTCTGAACTGACATGTGGCTGTGGCTACACCAAGGGCCTTCCAGAATGAATGCCCCAGACTGGGCAAGGTGGAAGCTGAGCCAGTAGGTGCTCCTGGGACCCTCACAATGACCAGGACCCTGTGGTCACTCTCCCAACTCCCTGTAACAGTGCAGGCAGAAGAGGGTCATAAGACTACTTGTGGGCTGAGACAGAGTTAGGAAAAGGGGGGGCCTTGATACCACTTCATCTTGGGAACCCAAGGGGACAGGGTGAGAGGGGAGATGGGAAAGATGCCCAGGTGTGGCTCATAGGGCCCATGCTGGGGTAGAACCTGAGACTGAGCCGGCCACACCGAGAGGCCACATGTGTACATCAAGCTGGCCACAGAGGGGCATAGCCCGGGAGGCTGGTCTGAGCACCACTCCAGTGAACAGTATTAGACGTCAAACCTTCTGTTACAAATACTTCATTAGGCATTGAAGCTCTGAGCTGTGTTTGAATGTGCTTTGGCATAAGAACACGTGGGTGGGTCATAACCAAAACTAAGATGCTGGACCTTATGTAGTTTATGGTGGACACGTGGATGCCTAGAAAGGCGTGGGCAAGTGCAGTTAGTTGGCATCTACATTCCCCCCAAGACTCTGTGGCGTGAGAGAGTCCCACCATCACCCCTTTGCTCACACTGTCTTCCCGCTTGGAATGTTCTCCCCCTTCTTCTTTGTCTATTGACATCCTGTGTGTTCTTCACAGTCCAGCTCATGACTATCTACTTTGGCTTACATTGATTCCTGTCTCCCGTAAATACTTCCAAAATAGTTTTTAGAGTTTACAGTCATTTATGTACATTTAGTGATTTAATCGTTTCTTGTGTTTCTTCATCAAGAATCTACACGGTCGTTGCAGGCAAAGGTCATGCATCCTGACTTGCACCCCTCAGCAGACTCTCGCTGGGCTTGATACGGCATAGGCGTGGCATAAATATCACTTGATTGATGTATGGGTTCGAAATGATCTCCAACTTCAAATTAATTACATGGGTTTTGAATATTAACATTGGAGGGGGCAGTCCTTTGCCTGTGGTATATGCTTCGACTTTTTAAAGTCAAAAACCATTTAAAAGTTATTAAAACCCTTTGAAAGAAAATAGCATTGGAAGATGGGAATTAACCTGGTATAAAAAAAGAGAACATTGTGCAAAGAAAAAAGAGGGAGAGAGAGATCCATCTTACCCATTAAGAAGTCATCAGTTTGCTAAGATCACCAAGAGGGCTTAGATCAGTCATGTTTTCCATGGGTCCCTGATTCTTCAAGTAATACGATAAAAGGCTGAATAAACAAGTCCCTAAATCTTTCATGACCAAGGGGCCTTTTCCTTTTAATGCACCTACTTTTCTTCCTCTTACATTGGACACCATGTTTTGAATGTGTTATTTTTGTCTCCTATCAAATGGTAATTATTAATGCATTTCCCTCATAAAGTATTACTTATACATCAGTAGAAACAATCAGAGGTTCTCATTGGCATCAGATGATCAGAGTAACCACTACATGGAGTTGACAGGATTCTCTCAAAAAAGAAGAGGTATATTTTAATTAGCTTGTCCAGTTACGTCTCCAGTTATTGAGTGATATTTACTTCGGCTCTTTGAAATTCTGAAATGTGCTTATTAACTCCTCTGTCTTCTGTTTAGCTCAGGACCCCAGACTGGGAAGTTTTGGAGGAGAGAACCTCTGAGCTGCCCCACCCCCTGCCCCGAAGTTCCGTGATTCTATGGCTGTTCCCAATGGATGGTACCATCAAATCCATCTGTTTAATTATTATTCAAGACTTGTTCCCAATTAGTTGAACAAATGTCGTCTGGATTTGAACTAAAAAATGCTAGTGTTGGTAGGTGCTATTACGGTGGTAACAAGTTGCATATTTTAATTTGTTCTTCTCCATTTCAACCTTAGATTAGCTGGCATTTGAATGTGAGCCCTGATAATGTTTTATTGAGAAAGGGAGAGATGGACAGGTGGAGACACAGATTATGCAAATGTCTTCACACACATTCTGCACACAACTCACACCTTGGAGAGATTTACCTGAGGTTTTCAGAACTGAACTCGGACTCCAGGAATCGTAGGAACTGGTCCCGCCCCACCTGGTCCTTCAGTATCTCGTCGAAAGAGAAGCCCCATCTTTTTACTCGCTGCTGGCTGGGCTCTTTGCTTTGGGGTGGAGAGGAGAAGGTTTAAAACATGGTCAATACCAGGGAAAAGCCTGTGTCATATTTTCTCCTGTGACTCAGATCCATTCTGCTGCACACACTGAAGGAAAATGTCTCATAGTTAAGGGACAGATTCTACAAAAGCTGCACAAATTCAAAATGTAGACTTTGTACACCAACAGTAACAAACAGTAAAAAAGTTCCTTTAAAGGAGGCATGCAAAAGGGGCAGTGTCCAGGGAGGGTCACCAGGGTGCCCGTGGCTGCTGTTTACAGGAGGCAATGATGCCACCATCGATTAGGCCTCCCTGGACCATTCCTGTCAATTACGGGCCCAACTTTCGACTCCATCATTTGTTCACTTGTACTATTACCAAGGATGCTTTGTGAACCCAATCTTCCATCAGAAACATTGCCCCCCATCCCCTACCCCTTCCTCCATCCACAGGGGAAGAAACTAGGGTCCTGTTTGGAGTCAAGTGAAATACGACTGGTCAGAAATGCATCAACTCACCCAGGATAAATCATATTCACTTGTTTAGAGGCATAAGGTTGCCTTCGCTTATTGATTTAACAACGACGTACAGTGCTTACATTGTGCTAGACGTTGTTCCAAGCATTTCACATCTGCTAGTTCACTGAGTCTTCACAACTACTCTAGGAGAAATGTACTAGTACTATTCCCGTTTTCCAGATAGGGAAACTGAGGCCTGGTGATAATGTGCCTAAGGACACATAGCTAGGAAGTGATAGAGTCAAGACCACATGCTCCAGAGGGCAGCTCTTAACGCAGCCTGTGCACCTCACCTTGGCCGCTATCTCATGTTCAGATGAAAGAGGGGGCGCTGGTCTTGTTCTTCTGGTATTGGACTATGAGAATAGTTTCTGCAGCTTCTGTCTTTCCATTAAAGTTCACTCACTGTATTTATTCCTCTGACCCTTCAAGCAGCAACAGGGTCCTAATTCACAAGTCACATGCTATAACCCCTCCCTGGTCAAGGTGTGGCCTGTGGACCAGAGCAGGATCACAGGCCCCACCTACCTGCTGAACCAGAACCTAGAGTCGAACAAGATCCCAGGTGATTTATGCCCACATTAACAGTTGGGAAACATCGGTCTAGCAATATTTAAAAATAGACACGTACTTTTTATTCTTTCTTACAGACAGTAAGTGAATGAAATCATGTTTCCTCTTATTATGGAGTTGACATATTCTCAATATTTATCTTAGAAAATTACACGTAGTAGAAAGCGGAAGAGAGCTTGTGTGTTGGAAGGCTTGGAAAAGCAAATAACTCTGGACTGGCGCTGTCCAGTGAAACCTCCTGCGATGATGGAAATATTCCACAACTGTGCGCTCCAATATGGGAGCCACTAGCCCCGTGTGGCTATTGAGCACTTCAAAGGTGGCTAGTGTGATTAAGAAATTTACTTTTAAAATTTATTTAATTTTAAATACTTAAAGCTTAAATTTAAATAGCTACATGGGGCTAGTGGCTACTGTATTAGGTACACAGCTCTAGACACAAACCATCCAAACCCAACTACTTCTGCACAGATAGACGAAATTAGCAACAAAAGTATTTTCTAATTCCAAGGACGGTGATCAGCAGACCATGCGCTGGGGGATCAGGGAGTCGCTTACTGTACAACTTTGCATTTCCAAGCATAGCTCAATAAGGTCACGGTGGGAGACTAAGCCCATCAGGTCAAAGAACGATCTCTCCCAAAGCACCAGGCTGGGCCTTTTACAACAACTCATGAGGACAGATCCTGGATTCTCTCACACACAAGCCACAGAACTAATCAAACTCAATAGTTTTCCAGGAGACCAAAAATACTGTTTATGGAAAAGTCACACAAGGGTGGAGGCTAGCAGCAAATTTAAGCCCCACAGAGCTGCAGGACATCATTTCTTTCTCCTAGGGTCAGGCTGTGACCTGGGATGGGCACAACCATCTGCTCTTTGCTGGCCAAGGGTTCAGGGCTCTGCAGGGATGGTGCTGGTGGCAGCTGCACCCTGATCAAAGGCTGTGCTCAGCAAACCAGCTGGGGAAAGGCACTCAGTCTTTGCAGCGATGACCTCATGGACGCACGCCCAACACAGGTGTCACCGCTTCCTGGCACCCAAACAGTGAACCACATTCACCCCACCAGATTCCTTGTGATGGAAAGGGAAGGAGAAGGACAATTTTTGGGGCGAGCCAGAAAGCTTGGAGTGTCAGTATGGATGTAGAGTCAGAGACAGGCCTAGGACAGAAGTCGGTAATATCTAGAAAGCTACATGGTTACACTTCAGCAGAAATAAGGGGGTCTGCAGAGATAGGATAACCTGGTGTACCAGTTTCTTAGGATTGTCATGACAAAGTACTAATGAACTGGGTGGCTCAAAACAGCAGAAATTTATTCTCTCATAATTTTGGAGGCTAGAAGTCCAAAATCAAGTCAGTGGCAGGGCCATGCTCTCTCTGAAGGCTTTAGGGGAGAATCTGTTCCATATTCTTAACTTCTGATGTTGCAGCAATACCTGGCATTCTTCAGCTTGTAGACACATCGCTCCAATGTCTCCTCTGCCATCACATAGCATCCTCCCTGTGTTTCTGTCTTCACACAGCATTTGCACCCTGTGTGCCTGTGTCTCTATTTTCTCTTCTTACAAAGACACCAGTCATATAGGATGAGGGGCTCCCCTACTCCAGTATGACTACATCTTAGCTAATTGCATCTGCAACAACTCTATTTCCAAACAGAATTTGGAGATTCTGAGGTTCTGGGAAGAACCTGAATTTTGGGGCAATGCTATTCAACCATATATACCTCTGTTTCCTCACCTATCCATTATTCACAATCCTATTTCTACAACTGGATGCTCCACATCTTCTTGTTTTCCTGGTACTATCTGGCTATTGGGATTCTTTTCTATTAAAAGCTTCTTGGAGACATACAACTTCCCTATACATATCTTTCTTGTATCACTTGGATACTTCCAACATCATCCACCATAAGGTTCAAGAACAGACTTGAACATGTTGCTACCATTAAATGGTCTCTTGTGGTTATACAGTAATTCTGAAAATTAAAATCTCTCTCAATATCGATCCCCAGGTAACAGGTGCAATAACTCTTCCTTGGCCAAACTCAAGCAAATAATCCACAGAACTCACAATCCCTTTATTTATATCCATTGTGTAGAGATGCTTCCTTGTGATGTATTCTTTATTATAGTTTTGTATCATTAATTGGGTTTTTAAGAGTTTATGTCATTGTCTTTCCAGCTGTCTTGGGAGCTCTTTGAGGACAGAGAACTTGCATCCTGTGTCCTGATATTCACCACAGTACTTTTCACACGGCAAGACACTAAAAGGATCAATAAAAAAATGTGCATAGTGATGTGGGTGATGTGTCCTTATCCTGTCAGTGTTTTCTAATCACTAGCTGGTTGCCTTTTTCTAACTCGCATTTGTCCTCTGTGCCCATTGAATCTCACCAAATTCCTGCCTCCGTCTGGGCAGCCCAAGCCAACATGTCGCAAAGACAGGTGGCTCTCCAAGGGCGTTTATTTTTCACCCCCGCTGATCTCCCAGCTAAAGAGCATGGAGGAAATCTCCCAAACCAAGAATAAGAAAGCCAGGTTCAGAGAAGCAACCATCTCTGAAAATGCTCATTTCTGCAGGCCCTCATAGTGCTATGCATGGTACAAGGAGCTGTCCTTACGGTGCTCCATTTAAATCTCAACATAAGCCAGGGAAGCAGATCTTTGTACTTAAATTTCCATGGTTCAAAAGAGGTCAGATTGTCCAAGGCCACACAGCTGGTGAGTGGCAGTCTGGAATTGGAACCCAGGTCTGCTTGCCTCCAAAGGCTATTCTTTTTTCCACTTCACCACCCTGTCTTCTACTATATTTCCCTCATTTGATGTCTAAACTAAGACTTGGGGAAAGATGGAAAACTATTTTCAAAGCCCTCCTTTTTTTAAGAGTCAGGGTCTTGTTCTGTCTCCCAGGCTGGAGTTCAGTGGTGTAGTCATAGCTCTCGGCAGCCTTGAACTCCTGGGCTCAAGCAATTCTCCCACATCAACCTTCTAAGCTGCTGGGACTACAGATGTGCACCATCATGCCCAGATAACTTTTTAAAAAAAAATTAAAGTTTTTTTTAGAGATGATGTCTTACTATGTTGCCCAAGCTGGTCTTGAACTCCTGGCCTCAAGCGATCCTCCTGCCTCAGCCTTCCAAATAGTTGGGATTGCAGGCATTAGCCACCATGCCCAGCCAAAATACTTTTGAGTTATGTTACAGACTGAATGTTTGCATCCCCCTCCAATTCATATATTACGGTCTTGATCTCCAATGTGATGGTATTAGGAGGTGGGGCCTTTGGTAAGTGATTAGAGCAGAATGGGATTAGTGCCCTCATAAGAGGCTCCAGAAAGCTCTCTTGCCCTTCTGCCATGTAAGGACACAGTGAGAAGACAGCCTTCTATGAACCAGAGAGCAAGCCCTCACCAGACTGAATTTGCCAGCACCTTGATCTTGGCCTTCCCAGCTTCCAGAACTGTGAGAAATAAATTTCTGTTGTTTATAAGCCACACAGTCTATGGCATTTTTGTTATAATAGCACAAATGGACTAAGACAAGTTACAGAAAGTTACAAAAGAAGGAGACCATTCCTTAAAGACAAAGTATACAATGACCCCATCTCAGAGCCAAGGCTATTGAATAAATAATCACAATTTTACTTAACATCCCAAGAACAACCCGAGGGACCTGAATGCTCCAATGGGGAGTTGTCCAGTTATTTACTGCTGTGTAACAAACCATCCCAAACCCAAGGGCTTAAAACAGCAATTTATTGTTCTCTCTCACTATCCTCTGGGTTAACTGGGCCCGACTGAGTGGTTGTCATTTGGGGTCTCTCTCATGTAGTTGGATGGCAGCTGGAGGTGGGGTCACTTGAAGGTTTGACTGGGCTGGACATCCAGGATGGCTCATCACATGACAGTTGATGCTGGGCGTTAGCCAGAGTGTCCACACATGGCCTCTCCAGTGCCTTGAATGTCTCATAGCACGGCAGATGGGTTCCAAGAAGGAATGTCTCAAGGGCAAATGTTTCAAAGGACTAGGGTAGAAGCCACAGGGGTTCTGTGCGACCTGTTCTCAGAAGGTCCCTTCAGCCACACTCTATTGGTCAAGCAAGACACCAAGACCGGCCGAGATGGAAAGAGAGCTGTCCCCTGTTGATATAAGGAGCAGCACATGCATGCAGAGAGGGAAGGCACTGATGGGACCGACTACCACAGGAAAGGAGCTTGACTAATAATATGCTGGATGAATAGTTCTGCCAAACACACTGTGTCTGAGCAGCTCAGGGACAATCTCTGCCTCTCAGCAGCTCAGGCTGGCTGGGACTAAATAGATGCTGATGGCCAAGCAGGACAAGCCAGGTTCCTTGTAGCTCTGTTCATGTGCCTGACACCCAGCAGAGAGGAGGCCTAAACTTAAGTCATGTGGATTGAGCAAATCGCAAACCACATTCTGCTGGCCACACCAGGGTGTCATCAGACTCCAGCACCTGGTTAACGGCACTCGCAGAAACACTTCCAATATGCTCCCCTGGGACACTCTTCTGGTGGTGGTCAGATGACTGAATTCTCTCCAACTGCGATCTGGCAGCTTTTGGCTGATTTTTCCTCAATGATAAGCCCTGGTTATCACTATTTTCTTTAATTCAACTTTATTCTCAGAATTTACATTGTATGGACTTGAAGTGTAGCTTGTCCATCCTTTAAAACAGTAGCTTTTCATTTTCCTCTGAATATACACTTTCTTATTCTTGGACTTCTGCGTCTAACAGTTTGCCTGAGAAGAAGAAAGTGTTAAAGCATGATTTTTCTATTATTTATGCTACATCCTATGTCATCCTGTCCATTATTCTGTAAGTTGCTCTCAACATCCTCCACTGAGCTGTCTGGAACTTCCCTATTCCCATCTTTGTAGGATCTAGACGTTGTCTGTGACGTCCTCTGTCCCGGTCATCACAGCGAGTTTGCCTGGGCCTCTTCAGCCAGCCCAGGGGAGCGCACGCCCAGCTCGGATGGACATGAGTCCCTGAGCGAGTCCTGCTCTATCACACACTGCCTCTGCTGTCCCACACACCTTCTCCCACGTTCACCAAAACCTCCTCACATGAAGTACTTGTGAGGGTGGGAGGCTTTACTGAAATTCGAGGGTCTTGAGAAGGGGGTACATATTGCACCTCCTGGCAGCCCACAATTTAAAAATCACGTACTCGACAATCCTGCTTTTGGAAAGTCCTTGGTTGCCTCAGTGCTGGGATTTCCCCGGCCTTGCACAGCGACTAGTTTCTGTCACCTTCTGGCTTCTCTCCTGCACCTGCTCCTCAGGGCCCTTAGCTCTTCCCTCTCAGGAACAGAGATTTCATTTGTCTCGTTTTCTCAGCAGCACAACCCTCTCCCTTTGTTGTTCAAGTTTCTGCCAGTGCCCCTACCCTTAGGGCCTTCCTTTTTGCTGCAAGTGGCTTAATGTCCCCGGCCAAGCAAGGAGGAATTCTGGTGCCAGGTGGTAAGATAGCGTGTTTTACTTGCCGCGCTACATTTGTAGCCTGAGAGACTTTGTTGCTCTGAATACAGCGCATAGTAGGCTTCAATACATATGTACTGAATTAAACTACAACTGAGAAAAAAATGGCTTTTGGTTATTTTATTGGTCATTTTCAGCATTTGTTTCATAGACAGAAACCATCCCTAGGCTGAAGTGTGATGTTGGCCCTAATCCCATACTCTGTTTTTCCTAACACCACTGCCAGTGTCTGAGTGTGTAGAAATGTTCTGTTGGGAAAAGAAGCGGGGCTTCATTTTCACTTGTATCTAAATAACTTGATTTTGCTTATAGGTGCACAGAACATTGTAGCTGTCTTAGGTCAGGCGTGAAGATCAGAGTAGATGCCTGACCAGTAAGAGCAGAACTGGAGCACAAGTTGTAGAGGCAGGTAGCACCCCGTTGGGGAAAAAGTGCTCAATAGGTTGGGATAAACCAATAGGTCAGGTGACTGTCATTTTTCTAAACTATTACATGCTTCTTTGCTGACTTTCAAGAACAAAAGAGGAAGTTCATTTTATCATGGTGAATTAGGTTTACGTGCTTACCTCCCCTCTTCTCCCAAATACCAATAAAATGATCCAATAAAGAATAACTTATCCATCCATCCTCCTTCCAACCTAACCTATTTAGTACCTACTGCATGCCATACAGGCCTAGGTGCTAAAATAGTTTTGAGTCCTATTTAGAAAGTGAACAAGGGGGAGGAGGTGCTTGAACCACTGGAGGGATGGGGTGGCCACTTTAGACTGGTGGTCACAGAAAGTCTTTCTGAGGAAGGGAACCAATGGTGAGTGAGACCTGGATGAGAAGGAAAGCCAGCCATGCCAGGGTCTGGGGGAAGAGTGGCCCAGGAAGAGGGAACAGGCAAGAGCCTGAAGTTCAGTGAAGTACAAAATAAAACCACAAAACCCCAAACATGGTATGTAGAGGCAAAGGCATTTCCTATCAGCAGATGATAAACTCTGAGGAATTTCAGAAAGGTGTGAAGCAGAGGACTGAACTTGTGACGTAGCTGAGTGACAGCAGCCTGTGATTCCAGTAGAGCCATCAGAGAAGAAACTGGATGGGTGTCCCCAGCAGAAGCCTGGGAAAACCCCGAGCTCTGAGCAGCAGGACTGGAAGCAGAGGCAGTGAGTGGGTCGTGGGCACCAGATGGCACATATGGAAGACATTCAGAAACATGGAACAGGCTCCACACAGCAGAAAGGGTTTGCTGAGTTAAAGTGATGTTTCCTGGTCAGCTTCTAATACGGGCAATATGACCAAAGGATGGTGCTTCTGTTAACCCAAGGGTAGTACAGCAAATATATAGAGAAGAAACATCTCTGCACGCTCCGCAAAGCAGGGAGATTTCTAAAGACACTCTAGCTTTCTCCCTACTTCTTGTTGGTATCAGCAGATCTAACTGGGTTCTCCTAAGACCCATCAGCAGAGGGAGAGGAGTGGACTTGTTGGGGAGCACCCTGTTGGGAGGAGGACAGCAGAAACTCCACTGGGCCGGAAACACAGCGGAGAATGGCTGCAGGGATGTCATGCTAGGAAGGTGGGGCTCTATCACATGAGGTCCCCTATAGCCGCTTGTCTCACTCTGAGAGGAGGACCCAGTCCTTCAGTCTGTTCTTGGACCACATACCCAGGACCCAGAAGGGACCCTGACAGTTTAACTGTGTCCACCCATTCATACACTCAGGTGACGCCCGCAGCTGTGTGAGCTGCTCAGAGGAAAGCCGGGGGAACTCGGTGAGCAACCCAGGAATCATCTAGAGTGCCCAGTGCCACCTGGCACATGTGTATTTTTAATGAGCACCCCAGGTGGTCCTGGCACGCAGCATGGTTTGAGAACAACTCACCCACACAATTGCTGAGGGAACCCTCACCAGCTACCCACATGGTTCTAGACCAGGGCTGCACATTACAATCACCTGGGAGATTAAAAAACAGAAAAACAAAAAAACACCAATACCTCATTGCCAGAAATGCTGAATTAATTGGGCTTGGGTAGGGCCGGGGCATCAGTATTTTAAATAAATCCCCATGTGGTGCAGGATTAAAAGCCGAAACCTTCATGTATCAAAACGAGCAGTCCTCCAGCTTACTGGGCATAGGAAAAGAATGATCTGCTTTGAGCAGTGATCAGAGTAATGAAGCAACGACTAGAAACAACCATCGTCCAATAAATAACCCCCAATGACACAGACTCAGTGGCAGAAACAGAGGAGAGATATGAAAATATGAATAAAAATGAAATATGAAAAAAAGTCTATACTACCCCTTCGGGGGATTCAAGAGGATAAACACCGACAGAACAGAGCAGGCTGCTAAGAACAGAACAGCCCAAGAAGTTAGATGAAGAAGCCTTGGGAATGAAAAGCATGACCGTCCACCACTCCTCCCAGCACTCAGCAAGAAAAGAGAAACTCATTAAAGCACAAAATTACAGAACGGACACCACTGAAAACCAGACTGGTAACCCCGAAGAGCAGTCCCAGGAATCTTCTCCTGTGAATATGGAATGAAGACTAAGGGATGGAAATTATGACAGAGAAAATATAAGAGATATGGCAGCTGCATTCCAGCGACCCAGAATTCCCACAAAAGGATTTCCTGAAAAGGTGAAGGCAGAACAAAAGAGCAGCAGTAATTTAAATAAATAAATAACTGAGAGAAAAAATCCTGAGTTAAAGAAAGAGTTAAGTTCTTGGATTAGATCAAAAGGAACTACCTAGGGCATATCAGAAATATTAAAAAGAAGATACACACTAATACTATTTTTTTAATGTTCATAGAAATATAAGTTAAAAAATGTTGGTTTAAAATATATCAGGTTAACACACCTCAGGGAAGAATCAGATTTTTTTTTTTTTTTGGAGATGGAGTCTCTTTCTGTCACCTGGGCTAGAGTGCTCCATGCCCTGTGGCACAGCAAGCTCAAAGTCCTGGGCTCCCGGGATTCTCCTGCCTCAGCCTCCTGAGTAGCTGGGATTACAGGCTTGCACCACCACGCCCCGCTAGTTTGTCTATTTTTAGTAGAGCCGGGGTCTCGCTCTTGCTCAGGCTGGTCTCAAATTCCTGGCCTCAAGCAATTCTCCCACCTCAGCCTCCCAGAGTGCTAGGATTACAGGCGTGAGCCACTGCCCCTGGCCAAGAATGGGATTTAGCGGAGGTAAAGGAAACTTTTACTTTTTAAGATTATTTGTATGAATGAATGACATTTTCAATTAAAACATTTAAAAGTAAATAGGACTAGAATAGAAACTAGAATTTAAAAAAAGCTAATATAAAACTTGACTAAAAGAGCAAGCCAGGGAAGAGAAAAAGAAACAAGAAAGAATGAGATTGAGAAAATATATCAGGCAAAAGATAAAATATATGATTTAAGTAAATATGACTGTTTTAATTCCAATATCCAAAGCAAAACATACCACTAGAAAAATGGGCGAAGGACACAGGAACAGGCAAGTCACAAAAGAAAAATGTATATCTAATGATCATGTGAAAAGATTCTTAAGTACATTAAAAAAGAAATAAAAAGTAAAATGAGAATGTTTTTAAAGCTATCAGATTTGCAAAGATAAAAAGATTGATAATGCTTGGGTTCGTAACCATGTGGGGCAATGGGCACATTTAAGCTAAAGGCATGAAAACAATTTGTTACAGTTTTGCTCAGGAGGGGTCTGGGAACATGAACTAAAATTAAAATATGCATGCCATTCCTAATTCTACTCCTGGAAAAATTATACTGAAGAAAACATGGGACTCGTATGAAAGGATGTTCCTTGAGTCATTATTTATGATAGCAAAAAAAAAAAAAAAGGACACAACCTCAATATTTATGACCCAGGGATTGGTAAGATAAATTTTACCTCATTCATGCCAGGGGACATTATGTAGCTATTTAAAAAGTATAAGGCAGATCTAACACCTGTTTATATGGAGAGATTGTCATGACATACTGTTAACTAAAAAATTATTGAACAATGTATGTATAATGAACCCAATTATATAAAATAATAGGATATTATATATGCATAAAAATCCAAAGGGACAGACACTAAAACTTTCTGAGTTCACGGTACTCTTAGTATCTCAGTAAGTTTTCCACAGTGCCCCTGGCCCAAAAGAAATACCTAACAGTTTCGTTAATTAAGGTCATGACCAATCAAGTCAATATGTATTCATGTCCTAACAACTCAGTAGCTGTTTAAAATACATATAAATTGAAAGAAAAAAATATTTTAATTTCCTTCTTAAATAACCATAACGTGCACCTATTGGGCACAGCACATTTTCATACACTTTGGAATCAGATTGTACCCCATCACCCTCGTTTCCTACTCCATGTTGATTTTTGCACAGTATTTGCTTTTTATCCCCCAAACTGCTCTGAAAACCTAGGTTTGCAAAGATGAGACATCATCAAAAGGGATATAATGTTCTCTTGATGTTGAAACTGAACTACCTTAAGCTGGTAGTTTATGCAGTATCTGCCCTGTGTTCAACACCACTGTGTTTCGTTCAAATATTTAGAATCTCCTGTGTAACCGCGTGAGTCCTGCAGTGCCCCAGGGTGCCCTGGTGCAGTTAGGGAGCCACAGCATCAGACCATAAACAAAGGATCTTCCTGGAAGATGAGGTCGGGTTGGAGGAGAGAATTATTTTCTTTGTGCATGTCTCGATAGTTTGAACTTTCATAATGAGCATGTATGACTTTTACTACTTTTTAGAAGGTTTTTCCATTTCTGGGAAAGATGCCAGACAAAGAGCAAACGTGCAAGACAACGTGAGAGTGATAGAGAAATGGAACGTGAACTAACAGGCCGTCCTGCCCAGGGCAGCGAGTGCGAGGGCACAGCACGCCAGATTCATCCGGCTTTCCCTCTGTCCTTCTGAAAGTGATCCCTGTCTCTCTGGGCTTCAGTTCCTCAGCTATGGCGTAAACACCCCGGCTTCCCTCACACCACCCGGAATTCCTGCTGCCAGACACTCCCCAAGAGCAGAGTGGCGAAAACCCTGCCTCTGGAGCCCTCTGCCTGGGTTCCAGTCCTAGCTCGGCCACGAACTATTGGTGTGACCTTGGGCAAATCCATAACCTCCTCTGTGCCTCAGTTTCCTCATCTGCTCAATGGTGAGAATCAAAATGTTTACCCGTTGAGGGGATTCAGTGGGTGACACTTACCGTGGGGTGTGGCCAGTGCACAGTAAGTGCCATTATTGTTGCTGTCAAATATGAGAAAAAAAAATGGACCCACAGATTCTTTCCTTCCAGCAATCAGAACTAGGGAATGGTAAGGGACTGTCCCAAAGGGTCAGAGAGAGGTCAGAGGGAAGCCACAAAGGATCCACGCACAAACCAAAGCTATAAGGAGGTAGAAACTGTGAGAAAGTAGAACTCAGTTGGGAGGTTACTTGAGGGATTTCTGTTTTAGCAATAAAAAGAGTCAAATTAAGATAGGAAATAAGGTAATCATAGGATCTTATGGATATTATCTCTACATCCCTCCTCCTCCCAAACCTAAAAACATTTATTTATTTTTTTTTACCTCATTTCTATGTCCCACAAAGTGACATCGTCGCTGATCCAAGGATTGGATGGCTCAGCTGGTGTTATCAAAGGATCGTATTCCACATATTGTTCCGTGTACGCGATTAAGCTGCAAGAGGGAAGGAGAGCAAAGAATGCCACTGATTTCCTACAAAACACTTTTATTCTGTTTTATACCAATATGATAACAGTCTTCATAGAGCTCTAAATTAAAGGGAAAAATTATTTCCACGCTCACTTCTGACATATCAAATCATACTGTTTTCATCTGTCCTTCTCATTATGAACATATCACTTTTGCAGTCATAGTATGCAACATCACATGCATTGTATGTCTTTTTTCCCCACTTGACTCTTCACCTGAACCTTGGTGCTCACTCCCTGGAGCACACAGGAGATGCTAGGGTTCCTCCAGCCTTCCAGCCCAGCACTCCCAACTGAAGGACTTTCTTATTATAAAGACTTTAAATCTGATAGACCACAAGGAGTTAACATAAGCATTTTTCCAAAAAACCAACTTAATTTTTCCAGTTATAATTACAAATGAATAGATATTTTAATCTAATAGAGTAACATAATTTATTTTAAACTAATTTTTTAATTTTTATCAAATGCATGTGGGTAGTTAAAACAATAAAATAGTATGAAAAGATTATATATATTAAAAAAGCAAAAGCAATGATTTTTTTTTCTCTTATCCCTTTGCCGAAAGGCACCAACTTCCTACCTTCTGTTTCTTCTAATATTTACCTGTATATTTCTAAATTATGTGCTTTTATAGCTGTCCTTGATTTATCAATCTTAGACAAAGATTTAACTTTCTATCCATCAGTTCCCAATTCACCTCTCCTTTTCCTTTAACAATCCTCCAAATAGACTTGTAAAACAATTTTTGTTAAATCAGTGGTCAGTGCCCACATTATTAAATTAGATAGAAACTGCTTGCTATGCAATTAAGAAGCGTACCACTTTTCTTCAAGTGTTCTAACAAACCTGTAAAACATCAAGCTATAATTTTAAAAATCTACATCTTAAACACATCAAATCAACGATCAGTTCTGTCCCCCTGTCTCCTGGAGGTCCTCTGCCCTAAAGTCATTAGTCTTCTTGCTCCAATTGGGACTGTCTTCTCTATAAGCCTGACGTAAAATCATCATCCTGGGACTCTCTTTACTTCCGTGTCAGAGCCCTTGTTTCCCGGATGCTATTAATATGTCTGTCTCTCGGTTTTACTCTCTGGGCGTGTTGAAGCCCATCCCTTAGCAGTTTCCTAACAAAGGGTGCACAAGAGTCCTTGCAGGTCTAAGAATGCTTTTGTTTTCTCTCCATACTTGACTGATACTGGTGGACATAGAACACTAGGTTAAAAATTCTTTTCCTTCAGAATTTTGAGGCATTGCTCCACTTTTTGGGGGGCATCCCAGGTTACTATTGAGAAGTCTGGATCCACTTTGATTCTGTTCTTTTGTTCAACTTCTTTTCTGTCTGTCAGCTTAGAATCTTCTCTTTATTGCTAGAGTGCTCTGAAATTTCATGGCTCTTGTTTTTATTCACTGTGCTGGGCACAATGTGCAATGCATAAAAATATTTCTGAGAATTTTATACTATTTCTTTGCTAATTTCATACCCTCCATTTTCTTTGTTTTCTTGTTCTGTAATTGTTTTTAAAATATTGGACATCCTGAATTGTTAATCTATTAATAATATTTCCTCCCATCTTTTAACTCCATATCTTTTTGTATTTTGATCTTTTTTTTTTTTTTTTTTTTTTTTGAGCTGTTACTTACGTTTCCAGCGTTCACACTCTTGGTTATCATGGTATCTAGTTCTTGTCTTATAGATGAAGTATCTTCTCGTGTCTCAGAATATATTAATTCTATATTTTTATTGTAAGTTTCTTCTGTTTGTTGAATTGGTTTTGGTTCCTCCAAGTTCCTTTTTTCTGTTTATTTTGATCGTACTGTTTCACGCCTGGGCTTTCCTCGAGTGTCTGGAAAATCTCTGGACATCGTTTGTGCTTTAAGAGAGAGGCCCTAACACCTGCTTGGAGGCTGAGTGTGCGTGTGGACAGGGCTTGTCACCAATGGGCTTTAGCATTGGGTTATGGGGCAGTTTGCCAGTCTTGTCACTAGGCTTCAAATGAGGAATCCGGCATCTTTCCTCTGGGGACATCTATTTTTCCCTAGAGCAGAGGTTGGCAAGCTTTTTCTGCAAGGCCCAAATAGTAAATATTTTAGGCTTTGTGGGCCAGATGGTGTTTGTTGCAACTATTCTACTCTACTGTTGCAGCATGAAAACAGCCATAGACAACTTTCAAACAAATACATGTGATTGTGTTCCAATAAAACTTTATTTGCAAAAACACAATGAAGCAGATCTGGCCCACAGGTTGTAATCTAACAGTCTCTAGCCTGCAGGTATATATGTCTGGCTCCTGGAGGGCCGAGAGTAGGGGAGGGGAGGGGCCAAGGGTCTGTTGGGGCTCAGAACATGATACCCCAAAGTATGGCACCTTGGCCTGCTGAGTACTTTGCACTAAAGGAGACTGAAAAGGCCTCAGAAGCAAAGTCTTTCTGATCTTCTCCCACCCTCCTATCTCCTGCCCTCTTCTTCCCCCGCAAGCGAGTCATAGAAACAAGAATTCTTCTTCCTCAAGGGAGGTCAGAGAAACTAGAACCCTTCTCTCCCAAAGCTGGCCATAAGACTTAGAAAAGTCACTTTCTCCCTTCTCCCTTGAAGACCCTCATTCCAGAGGGGTCCTGCCCCTGCCCCACACCTGGGAGGAAGGAATGCTACTCAGAGAGGCCAAGAAGAATCTGAACAGACAGGCCTTGCTGGGTTTCCCCTCTCAGTCTGTTACTATTCGACCACTCCCTTTCGTCCAATCACATTTCTATGTGGCTGTCCGTTCTGCGTGGAAACTAAGCATAAAAATAGCTTTCCCTGGGTCTTTGGGTCTTCATTTCTGAAGTCTCCTGTGTCACATAAAACTTTGATGAACTAAATTTGTTATGCTTTTCTCTTGTTAATCTGTCTTTTGTTATTGGAGTGCTGGCTGAGCCTTACGATGGGGAGGAAAGGGATCACACCTTTCTGCCCCTCCAGGTCCCACAGTTTAGTACGTGGAACTTCCATTAATGCTCTTGTTTTCAGCTGACCCCTTAGGATGTCTGACGTGCTGAGTTCTGAGTTCATGTGGCTCAATTTCTCTGGACAATAAACTGCCCGTGCCCTGTGGCGGTGGTGAGCGGGAGAGATCGTCTCCCAGTGGGGCAGGAGAGCTAGGGGTCCGAAGTCTCCGGAGACAGACTTGACCGTCCCTCAGCTGTTAGCCCACGCCTCATTCTCCTCTGCCATGGTCCCTGTGCCTTCAAGAGCCCAGGCCAGATGTGCCTGGGCAAACTGGCTCATTCTGTCACAATACTTCCACTCCCAACATGTCACTTGTCCCACCCATTCACTTTTTTTTAAATTAAATTTTTTTGTTGTTGTTGTTGAGACAGAGTCTCGCTCTTTTGTCCTGGCTAGAGTGCCGTGGCGTCAGCCTAGCTCACAGCAACCTCAAACTTCTGGGCTTCAGCAATCCTCCTGCCTCAGCCTCCCAAGTAGCTGGGACTACAGGCATGCACCACCATGCCCGGCTAATTTTTTCTATATATATTTTTAGTTGTCCAGCTAATTTCTTTCTATTTTTAGTAGAGATGGGGTCTCGCTCTTGCTCAGGCTGGTGTCGAACTCCTGAGCTCAAACGATCCTCCCGGCTCGGCCTCCCAGAGTGCTAGGATTACAGGTGTGAGCCATCGCGCCTGGCCTTAAATTAAATTTTAAAACATTTCAGGCATACAGAAAGGTATAAACACTATAAGCAATCACCATCGTACTCATTGCCCAGTTAAAAAATTAAAACATTACAAACAGAGAAACAGGAGCCTGTGGTTATGTTCCCCAATTCTGTAGACTTTCTATCTTGGAAAAATGTGTTGAAACCATTAATCTGTTAATTTGTTTACCTTGTGAGTGTATACCATTTTTATTCCTTTAGTGACATATATATATTGCTTTGGGGGAAAGAGATAAGATAAACATGTCTACAATATTGTCTTGAGTGAATTTATTATAATTTACTTAATCATTTACTGTATATTAGACACAGACTTTAAATTTTCTTTCAGTATGCACCCTGCTATGGTAGAACACCATTGTTCATAGAGGTTTTTTCATCTGCTGGGCTATTTATTTAGAATTCACATCCATCAGTTGAATTATTTGGCCAAAAGGTATAAATATTTTTATGGTATTGATCCACAACAGAACTTTTCCCCAAGCAGTGCCAGCTCGTGCATCAGCAATTTCTTTCACAACAGAAAGTCAGAGCCATAATCCCTACTCCTGAATTGCAAAGGGCAAGCATGTCCTCTTAGCTTAATGCTGAAAGTGTAGAGAAATTAGTCAGCATCTCCCTCTCATTGCCACTCAGAGTGTGATCCTGTAAGCCAGTAGCACAAGTATCACCCGGGAGCTTGTTAGAAATGCAGACTTCAAGGCTCCACCCCAGAACTCCCGAGTTGAAATCTGTATTTTAACAAAATTTCCAGGTGATTCACATGCACATTAAAGTTTGAGAAGAACCACATCTTATTCCTCAATTTTCTGAAGGGTTCAGGACACAAGATGTTTGAGTCATCAAATCAAAATGAAGGAGCCTCCGCTAATTTTGGTTTTAAAGATGGACGCGGATTTTCTGACACCTTCGAGCCTCCTCACCATCGTAGGTGTAGACCATCACCCAGGGTAGAAGAAGCAGTGGTCCGGGTTGAAAAGCCTTGGTTTTAGTTCTTGGTGGAGTCATTTAACTGATCTTTGTCAAGTTTACTGTATGTTTTATAATGGCCTTGTTGAGCACTCATGACCATTGGGATAGAAAATGGGAAAGCATCTCAAAAGCATCTTGAAAATCTTCTACAAATATAAAATATATGACTGAAACCACCATGCATAGGAGAGACACATCATCTGTCCTGTAAATCTCCTGCAAGGTATGTACTCATCTTGCCCAGGCACAGCTTCAGCGATAAGAGCTTTACAGCATCGCGGGCAGAATGAACAGTCCAGGGGGCTCTAAGAAGTCACTCTGGCAGGAAGGATCAAGCTACAAGTCGGTTGCTGCAACAGGGAGCCTCTCCTTTGCCACTTGGGCTGATCTGACTCTTCCTGACAGAAATGGCATTGCCTATGGAGGAATGTATTAGTTTCCTGGGGCTGCTGTAACAAATCACTGCAAACTTGGTGTCTGAAAACAGCAGGAGTTTATACTCAGTTTTGAAGGCCAGAAGTCTGAAATCAAGGTGTGGGCAGGGCTGCACCCCCTCCCAAGGCTCTAGAGGAGAATCCTTCCTTGCTTCTTCTGGCTTCCGGTGGCTCCAGGCATGCCTGGGCTTGCAGCAGCGTGGCTCCAACCTCTGCCTTTGTCGTCACATGGCCTTCTCCTCTGTGTCTGTGTCATCTTCTCTTTTTTCTCTTATAAGGACACTGGTCATTGGATTAGGTCCATCTAGATAATCCATGATGATCTTATCTTGAGATCCTTAACTTAATTACATCTGCAAAGACTTTCCCAAATGAGGCCACATTCACAGGTTCCACAGGTTAGGACTTAGACATATCTTTTTGGGGGACCCTGGAGACAAAAGTGACTCCATCTTGGACGCTAATCTGCCTGGTTGACTTCTGAATAACCCCAGTCCTGTGAATGCCTCCTGGTTCCTTTATTTACTATGCTTAGTGTAATAACATGTATTTATTACTATAAATCCTGCCTTTAGATCAAAGCAACCCTGATGTTATCACACAAATTATAGGCTGTGACGCACACAGCATTCTAGCCTGTTCTGGAGGACGGCCTTTAACTGTCTCTGCAGTGCACGTATGCACTCTCACCATGGTGTATCACCCTGGGGTGGGGAGTAAGGGTGCGGAGATCTACCTGTCTTGCTGCCATCCAAGACCACGTTCCCATCCGTAAGCTCGTAAATCACCCTTTACTGACAAACTGGATTTGTCTGTCTTGTTCTTTGGTTTCTCAGCTTCTGCTGCCTTTGGGGACCGCTTTGTGTTTTATTCAACCCACTACAAGCAACACGAAAGAACTTGGCCACCTATCTCCTTTGCTCAGATCGTCACAGAGGCTAGCCAGCAGCAGGTAACCTAAGTCCTGTTCAAGGGTGACGGGCATACTGAGGCGCTCCAGGGTGTCTGAGTCATGAGGAGGCATCAAGCCTGTCCTGATTATGAGACATTTGGGCCTCTGTGGCTCTCAGAATCCGAGACGATCCGTACAGTCTAGGGGGCTCCCCTCAGTCCTCCCAGGATGCCTGCCCCAGCCATTCCAAGCATCTCAGCCTCAGCTGGCTTTGTAGCTCAAATAAAAGACATCAACTTGGCACCCCAAGGCAAAAGGTGGGGAGTTTTTTAAACTAGTTAATTACAAGGGATGGGGGGACTTTTTTTTTAAAAACCAGAAATAGATTTACCTGAAGTAGAACATAAGGGTTAAAAGCTGAAATTTCTTCCTCTCCTTCCTCCCCTCCCCCTTAGACTTCAATGAGACAGGCTGGGGTTTAATTAGATCCCTCCCCGGCTATGGTTTCTGGGACCCTCCACGTGGCCACACCTCCAACCTGAGAAGGAGGTCCAACCAGCTGGTTGGGTCCCGTGGACAGGTCCCCAGATGGAGACCTGAGTGAGCGCTGGGGAGAGGAGAGAGCAGGGGAGGCTCAAGGAAGGCTGGGGTGAGAATCAGCGAGCACTCGGGTACTTGAGGGGCCTGTGGGTCCAGCTGCTGTTGCTGCACGGACAGCAATGACAGCAGCCATCTGCTGACCAGCCCAAGGCAGCAGCATCTGAAAAGGCCAGAAAGCAACTAACGACATGGGACATGATGTGTGATGACTCAAGCTACAATGAAACACAGGCTCACGGCCAGGTCTGCTTTAGAGAAATTTGGGAATACCTTCAGTGAAGTGGGTGGAGGAGAGGTGGTGAGATTTAATGGGGATGTTTGTTCAGGAGAATGTGATTGAGCCTGAGGCAGGATTTTGTAACTACCAAGTTAAGAGCACAAGATAGGGCTTTGCAACAGGCATGATGCATGCATGGCGCTGTTCCTGTAGCTAGCGCCACACCACGCCTGCGCAGATAAAGGTCCGGGAAGCATCAGGACATACGGTGGAGGAACACGTGGAGTGGGGCACAAACTTCTCTGCAGAAAGTCCTGACAATCCGAACCAAGGCCACAGAGCTAAAGGCATGACTGACTCATCAGTCGGTCAGCGTCAGTGATGAGTGGTACTGGTCAGAAAGGAAATTCATTGTACTAGAAGAGGGAACTCTATTTGGTTAAGTTACACAAAGTTTAGAGGCTTGTAAAGGAAACAGTGAAATTATATGGGCGTGTGTATTTTGAATGTTGCATTTTATTGATGTAGGAAGTACTGAATCGCCAGCATTAGACATGCATGTCTTGGGGCTATAAGAGGAACTCCTGGTTAGCAAGGTACATGGAGATGCCCGTATGTTAAAGAGAAAGAGGATGAACAATTTGGTCTTCTCGAGATTCTAAGAGAAGGGGAGAGATTAGGGTTCTATATTCATTTCTAATGGCTGGTGTAACAAATTATCACAGATTTAGTAGCTGGACACAATGCAAATGTATTGTCTTATAGTTGTAAGGGCTAGAAGTCTGAAATGAGTCTCACTGGGCTAAAATCCAAGTGTGAGCAGGACAGCATTCCTTCTGGAGGCCCTTGGGGAGGATGTTTCCTTAGGGGTGGGGAACCTACGGCCCTGGGGCCATGGAGCTGTGAGTGTGGCTTTTTGACAGAATCCAAATGCTACAGAACAAATCCTTTTATTAAAAGGAGTTTGACAGAGACAGATGAAGGTTTTCCTGCCTCCTTTGGTGCCTAAAAAAGAACAGTCTTGGCTGGGTGTGGTGGCTCAAGCCTGTAATGTTAGCACTCTGGGAGGCTGAGGTGGGAGGATTGCTTGAGGTCAGGAGTTTGAGACCAGCCTGAGCAAGAGTGAGACCCGTCTCTACCAAAGAAAAAAAAAAAAACACCAGAAAAAATTAACTGGGCATGGTGGCACATGCCTGCAGTCCCAGCTACTTGGGAGGCTGAGGCAGGAGGATTGCTTGAGCCCAGGAGTTTGAGGTTGCTGTGAGCTAGGTTGACACCATGGCACTCTAGCCTGGGCAACAGAGAGAGACTCTGTCTCAAAAAAAAAAAAAAAAAAAAAAAAAAAAGGAAAAGAAAAGTAAAGCACTAGCATTTTCTAATGCTAGATTCAAATTAAAAAATTTTTAAGTAAAAAAATAAAATGGACAATCTTGAAATCAGAAGGCCACAGGTTCATGGCCCCACTTCCATCTCCAAAGGCAGCAATGACTGCCCAGGCCTTCTCATGCTAATTACTCTCACACCAACTCTTCTGTCTCCCTCATCCACATTTCAGGACCCTTGCGATGACCCTGGGCCCATCTGGGTAATCCAGAACAATCTCCCTAGTTTGAGGTCAACTGATTAGCAACCTTAACTCCACCTGCAACCTTAATTCTCCTTGCCATGTAACAACCTATTTATTAATATAAGTTCTGGGAATTAGCATGTGGACATCTCTGAGGAACCATTAATCTGCCAGTTATAGTTTGAGACGAATTTATGCCGAAAGTAGAAAATGAAGTCACCTGGAGGAATTCTGGAACTAGATAAAAGGTATACAGAGGCTTGCATGGACTTTTTGGGAATGGCACCAACATGTTTTATTTCACTGCCATTGTCACAACCCATGCGAATAAACCCAGTGTTCAGGTATCTGTGCTTCCTGGTTTTCCTTTTTGCCATCACATTTCATGAAAAAGAGAGGAGAGAGCAAAGTGCATCTTCTTGGAGGTCTCCCTGGGTGACTTGGGCTTTTAGCCCTCTGCTGCCTCAGCTGCTCTCTTAGCTTTAGGGGGCTTGATCCTTCCCAGGGAGGGTGGCCGAGAGGGTTAACTTCATAATGGGGGTAGTGGAGGCCTGAGAGCAGGTGAGCGACCACCCGCATCGGGCAGAGAGGGAAGGTGGTCTCCTCTTCCCTCCACTCTCAGCACCATCAGATGTGCAGCAACCCCGCAAGGGGTGAAAGCAAGGACCACTTGCCTTTTTCTCACCCTCCTGTTTCTCTCGTGGGGGCTGGGGGTGGCTTATGCTTGGGGGCTAGAGTTTCCAAGGTGGGACACAGGAAAGAAATCAAGGTTGGCCACAGAGGATAAGATCGAACTTTAATGCAGAGAAATTAAAAGGCTTTTGGGTTTGCGTCTAGGCTGTCCAGCGCCATTTCCTGGGTGTGGCAGGAGGTTTGAATGGAGGCAGAAGTGCCGCCGGGGCATACAGTGAATGTACTTGGTTGTGCTGATGCTATGCTGGGTCTCTTGGGAACCTGAGCAGAGCAGATGGCGATGCTGGGTGGCGAGAGGTCCTCCAAGTGGGCCGGCAGGTACCTTTGGGTTTCTGCTCGGTGCTGCCTGTCTCCTGAGAATTGCATGGACATGTGCACCGGGCTGCTTTAGGGGCTGCCATGCACTCATAAGCCCTGGCCAGGGCTGATTTGTGCAGGACAGACCCTGACCCAAGCGGGTTCAGCCTCTTTCCCCAGCTTCAGCAGCAGCAGGGGTACAGTCACGTCACGTTTCCTAACAACTGCCTGTCACGAAAGGATGAGGCCAGCGAGGCTGGTGTGGAGAGTGGGCAGGACGCAGAGGCCCCCGAGGGCCCAGCTCCAGCCCTCCCTGAGCCCAGTGTCATGGCTGACCTCCCCCAGTTCACTCTACCCCTCCTCGCACTCTGGGAGCCAAGGGATGCTCTGTTTTGCTGAACTAGGTTCAAGCTGGGGTTTTATTGCTGAGAACCAAACTAATGCAGTGAAAAGGGGATGAATGTGGAGCTCATTGAGGCAGCATTTATAGAATTAGCCAGAGAGGTTCCCTCTCTCTCAGAACATGTGCTTCTCCGGGGGTGCCCAGAGAGCAAGGCGAACAGGGTCTGTTTGGAACACACAACACAGTGCAAAGGCCGGGCAGGCGGTGAGGGCAGCAGGTCTGGTCGATACGCAGCACTATTTGAGTCCAAAGTCAATTCCAGTGACCTCGGAAAGGCTTGGGGGACAGGAAGAGCAAGAAGGGAGGACAAAACAGAGACATGCAAAGGGCTCTGTGGGACGCCCAGCACGTAAGCACACACAGCGACAGTGGTCCGCAGGCAGCGGGGTGTGTGTGGCAGAAAAGCAGAATTGGGAGGAGACGGGAAAGAGAAAATGAATCTAGGAAACCCAGAAGTCATCTGTTAGGAACAACATTTCTCATTGAACAATGTTAACATTCTTGTCCCCTTATTCCTGACTGCTTCTGATTAGTATATGGTTTTGTTACTTTCAAATGACAAATCCTTGCATCATTAGAAGACTGTGACCTCTAAACCTTTAGCAAATGTGCCACCCACCATCGTTGGGGGCTTTGAACTGGGTCTAGGGTGGGTTGTGGAGCTGGTGGATTTGTCCACATGTCCCTTCTCCCCTGAGTAAGTGGCAAAAGTCTACCAGATGACTGCCAGCGGTGCGTTCTGTGGCCAGTCACTTGGTAGACGTTATCCAGCACCTACTGATGTCATTAACTAGCAAGCAGCTCTCTGGATCCCAGGAAGATGTTCGTGTGGGCTAACAGCAAAGTCACAGTTTCTACCTACACTAACCAGTCCCGGTGGGAGGGCAGTTATTAATACAAAACCTTGCCCATTTAGACTGATAATTAGCATCCACCTTTGATAAACTTGGAGAGGCAGGAAATAATGTAAGACAAGTTTAGTAAGTATTTTTAGTTCAACCACTTGAAAAAAATAAGAATAAAACTTTTCAATTTTATCCTCTCTAGCTTAACAACAAACAAAGACTCTTAATATTGTCACAAATTGTACAGATGTGACAAAAAATGTGTATTGTTACAAATTGTACAGATGTGACAGGCTGGAGAAAGTTGGAGAAAGACGAGAGGCTGTTTATCCTGGGTTGAGCACAAGTTTGGTTTACAGAGCCATGTGGGAGAAGAGGAATCACTGACCTCGTTAAGTTCCAGAAGAAAGGGCCGTGGAAGTATGGCCTGCAGCTATAGGAAACCACTATTCAAGGAAAAGAAGGCATGGAATCCAAAGTATTATGGGATAGCGACCATCATTCCTACATTAGAAATACAACCGAAGTGCACTAAAGCACTCATTAAGAAATAAGGGCCTGTACCTGAGAAGAGAATGTGGAAACCGAATGTGAAAGGAGATGGATAGGGGAGTATGTTTGCACCCTGCCTTTGGTATGTGCCTTTGGTTTGCGCCCTTGGTATGCATGGTTTCTTAACTGTGATGCAGGAAGAGCACCTGATTAGAAAGCAAAACGAGAGCAGCACTGTGGAGAGGAAAGATGGAAGTTTGGTTCCCATCAATTAATTAATTAATTAACCTAATTTTTTCCACTTGGAGAAGATGGGGAGGAGAGAGAACATAAAGAAAGAACTCCTTAATTGCAGGTCGCCCAGAGAAAATATATTCAATAGAGAAACTTGGGATGAGTGCAGGAACATGACTGTGAATTTAGACCTTCAGGAAGAAGAGCTTATGCCAGGCCAGCAAGGGGGCCCTGTTTTTTTTCTACGTGCCACAGATTCCAGAGCCTGGTCTGGATACAGTCACCCTGACTGTAACGTTACTTCTGATCTTTTTCTCCTGTCACCTAAGATGGGCGGGGAGAAAGCAGAAGTGAAGACCCCAAGGATTCCAGCAAGGCTGGAATTACAGAAAAGCAAAGTTGTAATGACTTCTTTGACCCCACTTTTTTTTCTACCCTGAAACTATCATTAGACGCTAAGTTTACAAATCTCCATCACCCTAGCAGGCTTTTAATAGACCCTTAGGGTATCCAGGCCCTTGCTGTCTTATCTCATTTCATTAATTACATTTCATGATCACTGAAGATCGGGAGGTGGAGGAGGAACCAGCGTTCAATTTCAGGGAGCAGTGGCAATCTCAGACCTGGCAAGCGAGACGATGCTACAAAAATCAATTTGGCAGTCGGCTGTGACGCACAAATGGCTCCTGGTAATAGGCTAAGGGTGGGCCAGGCTCAGATGCAGATATGAGCTGAAACAACTTGATCTCTGCGTGTGAAGGCAGGGAGGTGGGACACCTGCAGTGATTGCGGGGTATCTCACTACGGCAGGGGATAAGTCTCTGGGAAAACACACCAAAACATAGAGACTCTGACAATTTGGAACTCAAATGTATAGATTTTTGCATTCTCAAAGTTGGTTTGTCAAGTGCTGTGAGGCTTGGGTGAATATAAAAGGGACTTCCTTGGGGACTCTTGTAAAGAAGAGCAAGACCTCATTTGTTTGGCAACTCCAATTATCCAGAGAACCCAGACGAGATAAGTGACCAAGAGGCCTCTGAGCTGAGTCTGCAGATGAAATAAACTCTATGCCTCAAGGTTCATTGTCTGTTATTTAGAAGAGCACACCTCTTCACTTTTGCTTTAGGATCAAGGCTAATGAACTTGATTATTTGATTTCCTGCTGTGGTAGATCAATTTCAAAAATGGAATGTGCTTCCCCAGCCCTTGAATCTAGTCTAGGCTTGTGACTTACTTTACCCAATAAAATGCAACAGAAGTGACAGAGTGCCAGTTCTGAGCCTCAAGGGTTTTGCATGCTTCTGTTCTCTCTCTTGGAATCCTGCTATCCCCATGTGAACAAGGTCATACTAGCCCGCTGGAGGATGAGAGGGAGAGCCCTCCCTCCCACCACATGAAGGGGAGCCCAGTTGTCCCAGCCGAGGCCATCTAAACCAATGGAACCAAACACGAGAGAGAGCCCAGCTAAGATCAGCAGAGCTCCCTGTCCGGTCCGCAGCTGCACACGGACACATGGCTGAGCCCAGTGCAGCCAGCTGCCACATAGACATGTGAGCAATATAGTAAATGCCTACTGTTTTAAGCCACTGAGTTTTCGGGTGGTTTGTTTGTTACTCAGCAATCACTCACTGATACACCTGGTCTGCTATAGATTGTAAAGGGGTTGGGTAGAGAGGAGGAAGGGCCAGTAGGGACAAGCATGTTTATGGAAACAAGAAAACAAACAAATAAATAAACCAAAACAACTACAAGGCAGGAACAGGAACTCAAAGGACATAAGTGTGTGTGGCCCTTTAAGGAAGGAGACGCAGTCTGTAGGACCTTACAAGATCCTGGCTGACAAAGTTTTAGAGCACAACATAAGAATACTGATCTGAAGCCATCTAGAAAAATTAATCAAAACGTAACGTCCTTTCTTTAGGAGGGCAAGTGTATGAACCGTATTTAAGAAAGATTTCCATTTAAAATAGATGTTAAAAGATTTCCACTTAAAAATTTTCCAGTTATTAATAACATAAAAAAGTTATGGTCTTAAGTGTTATTTATCTGGAAAATTCATTTATGTGTGCAGGGACAATACTTTCTGAAACACAAATTGGGTAATATCTCAGACAGGCTTTTGTAACACTTTCAGGTGCAAAAGAGAGCCCAGAAAATGCAGTTTGGCTGCCAGGATGCTGGCATCTCGGGGACATCTAAGCACTCATGGGGACGATGGACAGAATATTTAAAACTGAGATGACCTGAGAAAATCTGTGCAGAAGAGTCAGTCTCTCCCTGTGACCCCTCGCTCCTCAAAGGCACCAGACTGGTGAGACCTGCAGACCAGCCTCAGGCAGCTTGCAGAGATCTCCACGCGGGAGACTGGGAAGAGAGACAGGTGATGGAAAGAATCGCATTAGCCGCCTCCCTCCTTGGCCCGCCCTTTGTTTGTTCCTCTGAGCACCAAAGCCCCGGAATTCTGCTCCTTTCCAAAGCACCATTAAGCGCCACACTGAAAAATAATAATAATCGTTCACATTCCTTGCATCCATACTGAGTGCCAAGGCCTGGACCAAGCTCCTGCCACGCACCAACTCATTAGCCCTGGATGTAAAGTGTTCCACACTCTCCCCTCTGAGGGGGTGGGCACAGAGGCACTGAGGGGTGAAGCGACTGGCTTCATCAGTTGGAAAACAGGAAATGGCAGAGGCAGGATGCAGAGTCGGAGGGTTGGCTCCAGACCCATGCCCTGAACTGTCTGCTCTGCCCTTTACTTTGCAAGCTTCCCTTATTCCATCCCTGCTGGGCTGGCCGCACCATTAACCCAACCCTGGCTCTTGCCTTTTCAGAGCCAGCCCTCCTGCCTCTCCCCACGGTCAGTTCTCAAGAAACTAAGCGGGTGTGGTTCTAATTGCCATTTATCACCTGGAGCAGGCCCAGGAATAGCAGATGTGGGATGGGCTGTGTGTGCCCACCTGAGCCAGCTCAGCCTGTGCCTCTGGAAGCTTCTCCCAGCTGCCAGGCCAACCTCCTCCCTGCCCCACCCCCACAGAGCTGCTGACAGGCCCGGGCTCCTGGCTGCTTTATCTCCAGCTAACACCCGTCTCCTCTCCCTCCTCCTCCCTATCTGGGGGTTTCATTGTGGCTCTAATGAAAAACCCCTGTGTCACATTGAAAAGTTGCCAGTTATTGCTGCCGGGAATAAAATCCAGCCTCTGCTGGGCAGAGACTCACAGATGCTTCTAGCTGGGCAGTGAGGAGTAGTTGGTTGGAATAGTCCCTTCAGTGTGAGCAGCCTCTCAAGGGTAATTAGAAGGTATGGGGGGGGGCATAAACAAACAAACAAACGGATGTGCCAGGCTCCCCGCCCCCACCTGGGCTTTCCCCCTTCCCTGGCCTGGGCACACCTGCCTGGCCTCTGCCTACCTTGGACTGAGTGGTGCAGGCTCTTCCTCCACCCCAAAGACAAGACAAACTGTGTATCCCTTCTGCTGTGAGCTCTTAGGTCAGTCTGAGTAGCAGGCAAGGGCTTCACTCTGGTGAAGCCTCAAAGATTATCCAAAGAGCGGATTCCTCGGCTCTACCCCAGAAACACAGAATCTGAATCCCCTATGGTGGAGGCTTGGGAAATTCCATTTTTAAACCCCTGTCCCTTACCTGGATGACGGTGCTCAGAACCACAGGACCTGAGCAACCAGACCCGAGGAAAGATGCTCCCATGTATACTCTCTGCTATAACTGCAAACCCCAAAGAGCCCTTCCAAGGCCAGACACTAGCACTGCTAGCACGCCGACTCTCACGATATACCAGGACAGCCACTTCTGTCTACTTCACGGGCTATGACAAATGGAGTTGAGGCCATCCTGCTATGTCCCTCACAGCCACGCTTTTGGAGCAAAGGCAACAGTGAGACCTAAACGGCATTTTCAGGGCCTGGTACTCTGGCTAGAAGCCCCACATTCTGCAGTGGAGGTGTGAGGTGTCTGGAAGGATTGGGTCCCGGCCACGGCAGCTTTCTGCAGCACTTGTGTTAGGGACAATAGGAAGAGCAGTGATTCTCAATGGGGGTGATTTCGACCCCACCGAGGGGACATTTGGCAGTGTCTGGAGACATTTTCGGTTGTTACAACTGTGGTGGTGGGCGGTTGGGAAGGTGAAAGGGGGCACTGTCGCCTCTACGGGGAGAAGTCGGGAATGCGGCTAAATGTCCTATGACGCACAGGACGTGAAGAGCACAAGGAATTATCCGGCCCAGAATGTCAACTGTGCCACTACTGAGAAACCCCGGAACAGATGCGAGATGTCACCAAAGACATGAGTCCAGATCCAGGGACGCCCCTAGCCTCCTGAAGGCAGAGTGTTAATTCAAGCTCTTTGTTTGGGGCCGAAGTGTTTGTAGCTTCCGTTTGTTGTTATTTATCTAGAAGGGGACGCGGCTAACACCGGGGGCGGCAGAGAAAGGCTTCCAGGTTGATCACGCAGCCAGCTCCCTGCCCGAGCCGGGCTTAAAAGACTCAGTTTATCTGACGTCCCATAAATACTAAGACCCGGTGTAAGCCCTTGATTCCTCCAGAAATTGGTCGTCGCTGTAACGGTGGCAGATGGATGAATAAATGTTCAGTCCTGGGCTGTCTGATTAGATTTATTCCATACAGCTTCCCCAGGTGGTCTCCCTTCTTTGCTGAAGAGTTAAAAACAGACCATTTAGCTGATAAAATTGAGTCTCTCGTGAGTTAACAGAGTGGAACTCGCCGTTGGCGCAGATTGTAGCACAACCGCTGCTGCGGAAGCCAGGCTGGAGGGGCCAAATGTTTTCTTGCCAGTTGATTCGATGCAGTTCAGCGGTCGGTGGCGCGTGGAGGCAAAACACCTCCCGATGATCCAGGCCCTCCTGTTTACGTGGCCAGCACCTTTAAGGACACACAGGGTCTCTTTCCCCCTGTAAAGTGAATCTGGGCATTTTGTAGCTGAAAGGGGAGCAATTCCATTTGAGTTAATTGAGAGGCTGAAGGCAAAGGTGCATTATGTAGATTTTAAGGACGTTCTTCCTTGATTGACAAGGCCCCGTGGCCACCGCCTGGAAAGCTTTAGCGACGGACTATTTCCTCACGTCACTCAAGGGAGGTCTGTTATCCTAGTTATGCTCATGCGGAGCCCACAGGGTTTTTACACCTTAGTCCAAGGAGGAACCACACTCTGAGTCTTGGAATGGAACACACTTGCTAACCGTAACCCTGCAACGTTTCTCCCCTGTTACATTAGAAGGAAGCAGCAATATTATTGAGGGGAAACATACCTTTCAGCCACTTTGGACATTTTCAAACAATGTCTGTCAATCTGTGCATTCAAAAACGTAATCTGGGGAAAGAGAAAACAGGGATGTTGAGACCAAAATAGAATTCTCTTTTTCTCTTCAGTCCATGAATCCAAATCCTCTATTTGCACCAAGATCCAAACACCTCCTCTGGCAAGACCTCGCCAACCCGCCAGCCTCGCATACCAGCAACCACTCTGCTCTCTGGGCACTCCTACCGCACTTAACATTCATAGTCCACAGTTTCACCCCTGTCACATGTTCTCCTGTATTGGGTCATGATGTAAATCTTGATTTCCAAAACTTAAAGGCAATGTAGATTCTACAAAGCTCAGCAACAGCATGGACAGGTAATATGTGCACCATAAGCACCTGTTTTCACAAAGCCCTGGTGACTTCTGCTCTGCCCACCTTTTGCATGCTTGTCACACCCATGTGCTTGGTGTGCTCAACTGTAATCATCAAATAGCTATTGTCACATACATCTGCTTCCTCCCCTCCACCCAGTAATAAACTTGTCCAGGACAGGCACCTAAAAGTTTACTCCTCTGGGTTTGCCCCCAGAAGCCAGTAAGGCACAAGGTGAATAGCAGACCCTGTGGTGCCTCGTTACCAGGAAACATCAGAAGGGAGTAACGGAACTGTTGACCTGGGCTCCCCATCGCAAAGAAAAATAACATTCAACCAGATCATGCTGCAATGGCATTGGGAGTAGGGCTTTCCTTATTCTTAAACTTTCCTTTTGAATCACAGCAGTACATAAATAAAGGGCGGTCCTGAGCTGGGTTGCTGGGGAAGCGCGTTACCATTTTAAGGACCCCTCCTCTAGCTCCCAGGGAAGAAATAGCCGTAGTGGCGCTGGGATAACATATTCGTGTCCTTCTCTCCTGGAACCTCACAGATAACTCTTTCTCCCCAGCTTCTGGGGTTGTTCACACACAGCACTCAAGGTTCGAGTCACCCACAGCTGGGCTCCCCTGCGGTGTCTGGGAACTCAGAGCTCACTCCGCCTTCAGAGGGGAACGTTGCAAGGGCTTTTCAGCTGGCCACGTCCCCTCCCGGGCCTGCAGCTGCCAACCCAGTCACCTGTTTCCGGATGTCCTCTTTTGTAGTTTTCCTGATGGGCTGGCTGAGGACGTGCACGGGGCTCTGCGACTGGGACTCTTCGGTCACACCGTACACCGACTAGAAGAAGAAGCAAGGACACAGAGTCATCCATCCTGGGAACTGAAGGGTGGCCTGGGGGTCACCCGGTTCAACCACTCATCCGATTCTTTGCATACCCTCCTGACATCTGGACTGTGAGTGACTGGCCTCTGCTTCGGTTTCTTCAATGATGAGATCTCTGCCTCTTGAAGGATCTCACCCCCTTTGGGTTACCACTTAGAAAATCCTGCCTGCTATGGAGCTGAAAATGCCCTCCTGGTATATCAGTGTTTCTCCAAACACAGGCCATAGACCATCTGCAAAGAGCCATATGGGGGCTCCTGAGGAAGATGCACATTGCCGAGCCGACCCCAGACCTACTGAACTAGAATCTTTGTGGGTGGGGTGGGAATCTGCACCTTTATCAAACACCCCAGATGATTCTGAGGCAAAAGAAAGTTTAAGAACAACTGTTGAAGATGATGCACAAAAGATCCCCTCTAGATTTTCTGTGGGTCAGCAGATGGCATGCCCATGTGGTACAAAATTGAGATGGCAGGTTTCAGGTTTTCCCTTTTAACTTTTCTGGCCTCGGTTTCTCAACATGTCTATAGCTACAGCTATTAACACTTTTTAAGTTGTTCCTGATGGTATGGACAGAGAAACACAATCTTTGCTTTGGGAAAGAAACAAAACCAGATAAAGTGGATGGGACTCCATGAAATTCTACAAGATCAGAATTAGGAGGCCCTTAAAGATTGAATTTGGACAATTTCAGACTAGTAGTTTAAAATATAAGACAGTATCTCAGTGAAGAACAAAATCTATAAGTAGATTCAAGAAGTTTATATATATTGTCATCTCTCTCATATGTGTGTGTGTCTCATATACATATATGAAAGACAGATAATTGGTCATTACAAGAAATAGGAATGTCTGGGGACATGTCTCCAACTTTTTGAAATTAATATTATGGAGTACGGCTGTGTTCTCCCACAATATTGACCTTGGCGCCATGGTGAGGGTGAGACATACGGATTGTGGGGCAGTCCGAGTGTGGCACCCATGGGTGTGCTATGGCCACTGTGCCTTTCAGTCAAGTGAAAGACAAGTGACCACTGGGTCATTCACAGTTGGGGAAGATGATGATTTGAATTTGGACGAACTAGCTCTCCTAGAAGACTTCCATTTGCTTCTGAGTACCAAGCTTACTTTCACCTGTGGGTTCTCCCACTTTTTGTTCCTTTTGTTCCCTTTCCTTCCCTCTCTACCACCTCCCCAGAGCCAGCTGCTACTTATCCTTCAGCACACCTGAGCCTGCTTTCAGGAAGCCCTTGAGAAGCCCTCATCTGGCTTCGCTGTCCCTCCTGGGCTCCTCAACCACCCTGTCCTTCCCCTAACACCGCACTCACAGCCTGTTGCCTGTCGGCTTGCTCCAACCCCCGCCAGACTGTGGGCTTGGTGAGGACCTGCCACCGCATCCCAGCGCAAGCATAGGGCCGAGCACATGTCAGCCACCCAATAAATATTTGTAGAATGAATGAAATGGTTTCCAAAGACAAAATGTGTTAGAATTACAAATAACAAATGACTGTTTGAGCAGTACTAGCACTGGGAGGGCTATATTTAGTTCAGCCAAACTAGCGAACCTTTTTAACCTTTTGTGGATTCTTCAAACGTCGACATTTTCTGATATCCATTTCTGTTGTGTTCACACAGCCTGGCTGAGAAAAAAAAAAATCAACATATAAATTACTAAGTGAAAAATTACTCTTCCAATTTAGCCCAGGTGATACCATCAGTTTATTTATCTATTTTTTTCTTTGATACATCCTTTATTAAAGATATGTATTTAATTTTTTTTAATTTCAGCTTATTATGGGGGTACAAAAGTTCAGGTTATATATATTGCCCATGTCCCGCCCATCCCCCTGAGTCACAACTTCAAGCATGTCGATTCCCCAGACAGTGTGCATCGCACTCATCATGTAGTTATACCCCCATCCCCTCCCCCACCCCCATCCCCCCGAGTCGGAATATTCAAGCGTGACCATTCCCCAGACGGTGCGCATTGCACTCATCATGTAGGTATACACCCATCCCCTCCCCCCACCCCCCACCTCAGTCCAATACCCAATTGCTGTTATTCCCAAATGAGCACTTAGGTGATGATCAGGGAAACCAATTTGCTGGTGAGTACATGTGGTGCTAGTTTTTCCATTCTTGGGATACTTCACTTAGTAGAATGGGTTCCAACTCTCTCCAGGAGAACAAAAGGAATTCTATATCACCGTTATTTCTTATAGCTGAGTAATACTCCATGGTATACGTATACCACAATTTACTAATCCATTCATGAATTGATGGGCATTTGGGTTGTTTCCACATCTTTGCAATTGTGAATTGTGCTGCTATAAACATTTGGATACAGGTGTCTTTGTCATAGAATGACTTTTGTTCCTTTGGGTAGATGCCCAATAATGGGATTGCTGGATCGAATGGTAGGTCTACTTGAATCTGTTTAAAGTATCTCCATATTGCTTTCCACAGGGGTTGCACTAGTGTGCAGTCCCACCAGCAGTGTATGAGTGTTCCTGTCTCTCCGCATCCACGCCAACATGTGTTGTTTTGGGACTTTTAGATAAAGGCCATTCTCATTGGAGTTAAGTGATATTTCATTGTGGTTTTGATTTGCATTTCCCTGAATACCATCAGTTTATTAATCAAATGGCAAGAATGCTTTAGCCACAGCCTTTGTGATTTTACATACCTAACCATCTGAAAAGACTCCAATATCGGGATGGGCAGCTACTTTTTTGTTTTTGCTTTTAATCAGTTTTTAGGAAGACTGAAATATTAATAGTTTATTCATTTTTAGTTCCATTTCATGAGGGAAATGCAAGATTTGTCTTAGTAACATGAAATAAGAAATACAATCAAACCTCATTATTTACAGATTTTGTATTTGTAAATTCGCCTACTTGCTAAAATTCATTTGGAACCCCCAAATCGGCACTCATGGGGCTTTAATGACCATTTGCGAACATTCATGTAGTGGTAACAATTTTGTACTTAAGTGGTAAAAATTTTGAGTCCCCTAATGTGCATGTTCCCAGTCGAGGTTGAGCAACATGACCTTCTGCCTTCTTGTTTCAAACCTCACACTGCAAACCAGTCTAGTTAGGGGTTATTTAGTGGCAAGCTGCCTGCATTTTTGTGCTTTTTGCTGGTGATTTTGCTGTTTAATATGGCCCCAAGCATAATGATGACATGCTGTCCACTGTCTCTAAATGCAAGAAGGCAGTGATGTGCCGGAGAAAATACACACCTTAGATAAGCTTTGTTCAGGCAGGAGTTACGGTGCTGTTGGCTGTGTGCTAAATGTTAATGAATCAACAATATACACTAAATAAGGTGTCTTTGCACAGACACATAAATAAGGTTCCCTATTGATCAGTTGTGACCAGAGGGTCACAGGCACCTAACTTTGTATTTCCCCCAGGAGCAATCCTACAATATTTGCTAATTCAGTGTTTGCAAAGACTTTATAGAACACAACCACCATGAATAACAAGAATTAACTGCATTTGAAAGGAAATATTTTAAGATTCAGAGTTAAATGGCAGTGAAAATGGAAATTATTAATTTTGGGAATGGAAACTCCTGGGACCCAAAGTTTCCCCTGGTGGAATTTCCAGAGCTCTTCCATTTCCAACTCCATATTTTCATGGATGGATAATTTTTAAAAGGCGGAACTGACACACATTCCAGAAAATCTACTGAGATTATATGAATGAATGGTAAAACAATTCCACAAAGCGCAGCAATTTTCTTAAGAATGAGACACCTGGTGGCTAAAGACAGTCTTTTCTTTCAAGAGAAGGAAACAGAGAAATTCAGAAACAAAACCAAACCAAACACTAGAGTCAAGTAGAGCTTTCTCACCACTGGCCTGTGGACGTCCCAAAAAGCCCGTTCTTGACTATCTAAAATTTTCCTTTCTGTCTTGTCTTTTTTGCGATCAATCCTGAAAGAGTAAAGAGAGGAGGTGAGAGGCTTTTGTATTCTACTTTTTTCCTTCTGACCCTTGCCCCGGCAATCTACGCCTGCTTCTAGGAGCTAAGTGCACACAAGGCTGTTGGCACGGGCCTGCCCCCTGCTCTCTCCAGAGCTGGGAAATACAGGTGTGCAATTCCCTCCAGGAAACCTCAGAAATCCCACACATGGTGAGAGAACTTGGTTTAGGCCAGATTACAGGTTGCCATATATATGTAATGCACTTGGTGGCCTAAGGGAAGAATGAGAAAGCAGCTGTTCGTCTGAAGTATTAAGATTTGGATTAGTAAGAAGGGAATTATCCATTCCATATATTCCCCTCATCAAAGTGGACACTGCGTATATAAATTATAACAAGGAATATAGCCACCACCTTGCCAGCGTTCCATCTTCAAATTTGAAAGTTTGCTTTAGATTTAGAATCGTAGAAAGGTCTTTAAAATGCTGCAATTGATGTGTTTTAAAGTCACTTAAACCACCTGAATTTCTAAAGGCAGCGTAATGGCCCTAGTGTGGGACAAGATCCAGAAGGCAAGTGTCACCGGCCTTGGCTGCGGGAGGCACAAATTGCAGGAAGAAAATTACAGGTGACAAGGACAGATTCTTTACGTTCTGATCTGCAGCACAGATAAAAGGCTTTTTTTTTTTTTTAAAACATGTGTTACTTCATATTTTCTCTCCAAGTAAAGAGCAACTCAGATTAATTGCTGTGTAACTTCTGGTTCCTGGCTCCCTTGGGAACACTTCAGTGTACTGGACTGAAATAAACCCATAATCACCCCATGATTTTTGTGATAAGTACTGTGCACTTAAATAGTCCACAATTATAATGTAATCACGTAGTTAATCAAAAAAGTGAATCGAGAAATACCATATATGTACGAAGTGACAGTTTCCTCTCCTTTGCATGCCTTGCGATGCTGTTTGATTCTGGAAGAACAAGTTAGCGCTCCTCTTTGCTTCCCAGTGGCTTCTGAGTACACAGGTGCAGTTCCACCGTAGCCCAGTTGAGCCCCAGCCTCCTTCCCGCCCACTCTCCCACCTTCCTTTTCCTCAGGTGCCTCCTGCTGCAGCTCAGCTCCCAGTGGCTGGTGTCCGCCTCCCTTGGGTGCAGGGGGCAGGTCACAGCGATGGCAGTGTGCAGACAATGACCGGACCAGATGTCCTAGGTCATTTCCCACTGTGACCATGCTGTGATTGAGGCCCGGCTCCAGGCCCTGGGCTGCAACGCTGCCCAGTACGGGCACGCCCACATGCAGGTGGTGCCCGCAGAAAAGGCACTCGCATTCTCCCAGCTCAGCATCTCTTGCCCGACCTCCCTGACCCACTCCTGTTAACGCTCCCGGCTAAACCAGACACCATCCCCAGAAACCGCGCAATTCTGTTTTCCAGAATTAAATGGGTCTGGTGGACACCCACGTGTGTGGCTGGGGGACTCGTATTCCCCAACCCTCATGTGTCCTTAGAGAGGAAGGAATTTCCACAATAGACATGGGAGAAAAAAATATGGGAGAAACCCTTCCAACTTTTTTCTTCCTTTCATCGCTTATTCTTTAGGGAGGAAGAGTGACTTAACTTATGAGTAGATTTGAAAGAAGAAATTGAGAAAGCTCGGGCTGGCCCTTTCTGGGCCCCATCTGCATCAGGCTGTCCTCAGCGTATGTGTTCTCTGCATGCAGTGAACTCGCAGGGCTGGGCTCTGCCCTGGGCGGGCCTGCAGATGCTCACCTCTGCCCAGGAGGGCTGCACTCCAAAGCCATGCCCTATAACCTAGCTTCTAATGAATGTAATAATGTGACATTTTGGACTCCAAATGTCTGACTTCTGTGCCTTATTTTTCAATTGGTTCTAAACCCCTTCCCTGTGGGGGAGAACCAGAAGAGGGGGTGCTTGTTGTCCTTCCTAAAACTCCGATGTGTTTTCCTATGAAGACGAAATCTCCAGTCCTCCAGGTAAAGTGGGTCTGATGGTTTTCAACCTTTGAGCACAGGGGACTAATTGGGAATCTCTTGGGGAAATAGGTCCACCTTCTTATAACCAGAGCTCTACATTTGGGAGGCTCTCCCTTGCCTGCTGAAGCACACACTGTTGACATCATTTTAGGGGGACGTTGGTTATAAAGATGAAACTTATCCATCCTGCCCCGAATTCCTACTTAGTCACTCTCCTGAGAGATGGGAGAGACTAACACCAGCTGGAAACCTCACTCTGACAATCCCACTCTTACACCATCTCCAAATTCCAGAGTCTTTTTCTCTCTGAAAGGGTCTCGATTAAGTTCACCTACTTTACTTGTGCTTCTGCTTGCATGAAGATGAATTCCCACTTCCTCGCAAAGGCCCTCTGGAGTCGTGCTAAGTTTTCCTGATGAGAGATGAAAACCAACAAGAAGGCATTAATCACTGTATGTTAGCACACGCACACCTGTGCTTACTACAGCGCAGCCATCCATTCGGGTTACTCTCCACAAAACAGCAGGGCCCACGTTAAATCCACTGGACATGTACCCAATTTGACTTTGCACCAGACCCTGCTGCACAGAGCAGAACTATTCATATTAATTTGCACACCCATTAAGTCTGATGTCTCTATGGTCCACCTGATTCCTCCCTTCATGTGTGTTTTACAAGAACAGAACCCACACAGCACTTGCTATAAAGGCTGCTGGGATAGACGGAACGGTTTGTGGCTGTTGGGGAATGAACGATGCACTCCCTGCAACCTGTAGGGCACCTCTAGAGCAAAGACAAGGCTGGATTTCTCAGGACTTGTCCTCCAGCAGGGAGCTGGGAAGGTCACAGAAAAGGTGAACCAAGAGGACCTGGCAGGGCTTTCTAAGGTCAGGACTGAAAAGTGGTCCAAAGGGGGTGTCTATGTTTGTGATGTTCATGAAAAGAAAAGCCAAAAACAGAAAGAAAAGCCATCAAGGGTCGCCTTTAGGGAAAAAGGAAGTACATTTTCTCTAAGTCTATAGAGTTACCTCGTGGAACTTGAGGACAGTGGGGAGGGGAGTTTGACAGATTCCCTAATGATCCTACTAATTCAGATGGATGCAAGGCTGGAGCCCACATGATGCTGTGTGTTTTCATAGAGCACACGCCAACACTAATTGATTATCCTCATTAGTGGATTATGAATACAAAGGGAGCTTCAACTGGAGAGCGAGGCACATGAACTCACAGTTATTACCAAGGCTTGGCGTGCAAGTACTTCTAAAATACTGTCTCTTCGACTCTTCCACTGTTCATAGGATACACAGCTGGCAATGCCCAAATGCCAATCAGTTGAGGAGTGGTTATATAAACTGTGACACAGTCATAGCACGGAATTCTAGGCAGCCACTAAAAACAATAGTGTCGATTATCATTATCGGTGTGGAAGGATTCCCAAGATGCCAGCAGTACATGATTGGGAAAAGAAGCAGCTGACACAGTAATGTTTATGGTCTGATTTTATTTTATTTTTTTTTTTGGTAAAGAAAAAAAATGTATGTATAGAAAAAACTTGGGAGGAGGGAGAAATCACAGGTTCTTTTCTTTCTTTGTTTTTTGAATTTTTGTTTCTGCAAAGAGAATATATAACCATAAAATTTTAATAAAATTACTGCATTTAGGCAACAAAATGTGAGTTTTCAAGTTCTCCGTGTTTTGGTTTCCGGGTTCTGTCGCATGGAAATGGGTATGAGCATGGTGGTGGAGCCTCTAATTTTTGCAAGGAACCACATCTTAAGAAGCAAGATGCAGGAGGAAGGTAAGAAATCTGGGCAGCAGACACCTCATATGACATGCTTCTTGTCTTATTTTCCAGATTGAATTTTTAAGCTGAGTTGTTTATTTTTTTATCTTTTAATTTTTAATTATTATGGGCACAGAGTTTTTTTTAGTGTTGAGTTTTGAGAGTTATTTACGTAAATGTTTTTGTGATAGTAGGAAGAGCAGAGAACAAAGGAGGGAAATAGAAGAGATTTCCCTTCCACTGTTTGAAAGGGACTAGGGGAAAAAACGAAAAACACAAGCTTCAACTGAGCTGCAAGTACGATTTTACTCTCCTCTCACACCTGGCCTGGAGAATAATCACACTTACGGCTTCATAGTCTGCCAGCTCCAGCCTCGCTTTGTTCTGCATCGTCCTCTTGCAGAGATAGATGGCTGAGGAAGAGGAGAAATCATAACATGTACAAAGCCGGTGGTACAGTGGAATCATAAACCCCTCCGCCCATCAGTCCTCCCACCCAGTCACCCAGCCAGCACCCAGCCAGCCAGCCAGCCCAGCACTGTCCTGAGAAGAGCATGTTTTCTAGGTGGAAGCCACGGCACCTGCTCCCTAGGAGCCTCTTGTAGGTCATGATCAGATGGGGACCATATCTTCCAATCTTGACAACTCCCCTTCTTCCTCCTCACTCTGCTTCACCGCGAATGTCCTCCACTCAGTGACCTTTCACAAATATGACCATGTTACTTCTGCATCTGAAAGCTCTCTGCATGGAATCCTCCATGGCCTCAGTGGTGAGGTCGGGCTCCTTAGGGCGGTAAATGTGGTTCTTTGTGATCCAGTCTCTGCTTATCTAGTCAACCTCTTCTCCTCCGTCCCTCAGGCACTGTGAGGCCATCAAACTGTCAGCTCCACTCCGCTGCATGTGTCTTTTCCATGGAAAGTCCTTCTCTCTTCTCTCTTTCCTCTGTCTATCTGGTGACCTCCTACTAACTTCTGAAGATCCAGCCTGGTGTCCTAGATAGCATCTGTACACCCTCGACCATGGAACCTCATTCCATGGCACGGAGATCCTGTGTTTGCTGGACTGTCCCCTGCTCTAGGCTGAGGGCTCTTCAGGGCAGACGCTTTGTCCTACGCCACTTTCATCCCTGTCCATAGCACCAGGGCCTGTCCTGGAGTGAGAGGCCAGTAGAAAGAGAGGACAATTTAGGGAAGGGCTTTTGACCCTCAGTTGCCAGGACACTCTTCTTCAAATATGGCCTTCATCACCTCCTCTCCCTCCCCCTGCTTCCTCAGTGTCTTCCTCCTTCTCCAGCACCAAGTGGAATGACCCATGGAAAACAGTAGAGGAATGGTATGAACAAACAACAGAATGGTAAGGAGGGGAAGTCACAGGGGACCTGCGGTCATTCTGTTGTCTGACAACAAAATCTCTTAACTATACTAAGAGATCTCTAGTCAATGGGTCTTCCAACTTCCTCCATTTGCTATAAAAATTTTACTGATGGCACCTATGATATTTTAGAACCTTTATAGCCAGGAGCCTACCCTCTGGCATGCCCACACTCCTGCCTTCTCCAGGCGAACTGTGTGCTCACAAGAGTCAGTCATGCTTGTTCCCAAATACGCTTATGTCAGGCATAGCTGTTATTTTAATCATGTAAGTTCCCTAAATAATATTACATATACCAATGAAATTAATGTGAAAAGAGAGATATTTTTTGTTCCTATGAAGACTCAGTTGAATGGTGTGGAAAAACTTAAAGGAAAGTTGGCTAAGATAATTGCTAGTGAATTTGGTAAAGGTGAGATAACTGGAAAAGATGAGAAAAATAATATGAATCTAGGGGAGGCCAATATTTAAAGGCTTCAAAAGTGCCTTTAAAGTCTTGATACACTTTAAAGATATCAAAACTGGGTGATTTATTTTGAGTGTGGTTTATGTAAGAAAGAAACTCAAGTTATTGGGGCTAGTAATCAAAGATAAGTCTTTGGTCCTACCCCAGAAGACCGTCAAATGAATGTTCCTTACATTCATATGAGGTTCTTAAGGTTTGGCATATATCATTTTTTTTAATGAGTTTCTACTTACCAACTTTTCCAACGAACCAAGCAGCCATTGTGTCTGTAAAGGGCTGTCAGTTCTATTACAAAGCACCTCCTTCATTCTCTTGGACCACAGGCAGCCTATGGAATTGGGGGCAACCACAAGAAGGAAGGCTGGCATGTCACCAGCCCTACTACAACTGATCAGGATGACCTGCCAGCAGTGTAGCTCTGTGGAGGTGGCAGCTGCTTTGACAATACTGCCCTGGACAGTATTTTGCATTGGACAAATGTAAAACTCAGAAGAGGCTAACCCGGATCTGGACAATGGGTTTTATGCAGTCAGGGTCATCCCAAGAAATTTCCAACCCATCTGGGTCAAAATGGGCCAGCGGGGTTTTGAAGTTTGGGACTGCGCGTGGGATGTACAGCTGGTGTCACTCTTGATGAATGCAAGTCACCTGGTCACATGCTTCCAGCCCACTTCCCTCATGGCTACTGTCCCACACTAGGAGTCTGTTCCCCACAACTAGGTAGGGTATGGCCATTCTCGGCACAGACCTCTCTGGGGCTTGTCTGCACCCCATGGGGCCTTTGCCAGTGCTCGCTGTAACGTTCAACCAAATCAAATGACCGTGGCAATGACAGCCAGTCCTACAGGAGGGCAGCTGGGGGACTAGTTGTAAGCTCAGATGCTGATTTCTCTCGGATATTTAATTTCTTACTGAAAAATCTTTGTCTCCTTGCCCTCACACCTGGCATTCCAACCTCACCTGTGCCTCTCACTTGGATGAACCCACTGCCATCACAATTAAAATGGAACACATTTAAATATTTTATAAAGGGAACTGGTTCATTATTGCATATGCAATTACAAATTTTTTTTAAATATTAAACTTTTTGGATTTTGGTGTACTTAAAAAACTAACCCCTTTCCAAACTATCTTCATTAGTGACATTGCTATTTACCTCAGTCTCCTAAACTAGGGAACGCAGAAATCACTTATTTCTCTACTTTTCTTATAACCTCTAATTACTTACATTTTAAACAACAAAATTTTAGCATTGGAAGTAACCTTGGCAACCATCAAGTGCAGACCCCTCATTTACAGATGGGAAAATCAAAGGCCCAGAGAAATGATTTACCCAAAGGCTCGTGAGTTACAGAGCTGGAATTAGAACTGAGGTCCAGCACAGACTTCTGCAGTTTCCACCGTGACATTCGCTGACCCACTTACTCATTCATTTAACCATGCACACTTTGCTGAGCGCCTCCCCTGCCTCGAGTACTGTCTTAGGTGCTGGAGAAGGCACCACAGTAGCAGCTTCAGTTTCTAATGAGCCCATCAAATGTCAGGCACCGTTTCTAGGGACTTTCCAAGTGTTCACTAACTTAGTCCTTATAATGACCCTGTGATATGGGTTCTGTCATTATCCCCATCTTACAGATGAGGGAACTTTTTTCAAGTCATTCCTCATTGTTGGGGACCCACAGTGGCTCCCCAAAACTGCTGAATCCATTCTAAACATCTCTCCTAGACTACAAAGGCCTTTTTATAAGCCTGCCCCTCCCAACCTGGTCAACCTCATCAATCATTCTTCATCAGCAGAAAACGTCTGGATAATCAGACCAGACTTTCACCATGACTTTCTTCCCCCATCGTGCTCCTCCCCCAGCCTGGAGTGCTGATCAGGAAGGATTGTCACTTATTCAAATCTGCGACATAGGAATTGACAGAGTAGGTGACCAGTAAATGTTTGTTGAATGAATGCAAGTTTCTGGCTCTTCATCAGTCTAAATCATACCTCTTCTGAATTCTTCGTTTCAGTTTCGCGTCTCTTGTGGTGAGAGGGCCACCACAGTAGCAGTACTATCAACCAGCAGCCCAATGGAAATGGCATCGCCACCACCACAGTGCTAATAATATCAGCTGTCACCTCAGTAGCAATAGTACCAACCACCACGCCAGTAGTAATCACACCACCCACCACCACAGTTGCAATAATAACCACCACTATGGTTGTAATACCAACCACTACCCCAGTAATCATACCAACCACAACCCCAGTAACAATAATAACCACCACCATCACAGCTGCAATCATAGCAACCACCATCCCAGTGGTAGTCATAGCAACCACCACCACAGTACTGACTCCTCACTATGTGCCACACACTGAACTTTACATGCATTTCATTTAATCCTAACAAAACAACACTAGGAGACAAGTACCATTATTACTCTGATTTTAATATGAGGTTTCTGTGGCACAGAGAGGCTAAATCACTTGCCAAGATCGCACTTGTTGATCCTGGGGCCTACTGTGCTGAATTCTCTCTTGGTAAATACTCCTGATATTCTGACTACACTGCTTTGGAAACACTGGCACTTCTGCGTCCTGCACCTTGACTTCTCCCTCTGATTTTCCAGACACCGAGACACAGGCATTCAGAATAATTTTGCCTTAATGAGAGCCTGAAACAAACCGTTATTTCTATCCTTGTTCACGATGCACAACTAGAGTTACAAAATGGAGAATACCTGGAGAGACAGGGGACTGAAGCCCTTTGAAATCAGCATAAGATGGCCTAAGATTTATCGCAGGAAATATCTGGTCTTACCATCCTCCCACCCTCTCCATTGCCTGGAAAAATATTGGTTTTCACACTCATGAAGGCACATGGTTCCTGCATGGATCTGAGGTCTAATTATTCAAATGCCAAGTTGGGCTTTCATGAGTGATCTTTCAGCCCCAGAAGCATTTGTTCTATGAGCAGCCAGTTGCAGCTCCTGTTCAGAGCCCGAAGCCTTGCTGGGTCCACTTATCACATCACTGAGGGTACAGCACAGTGTCAGAGGGTCCACAATGGGCCTGTGGACAGCTGAGCAGACAGTCCAAGTTCTGCCCTTCCACATGACCGTCATCCTCCAGACTTGGAGAAAGAACCACTGTGGCCTTATTAGGCCTGACTTGCTTGCATTCAGTCCTCAGGATGGCTCCCAGTTGCTGGTTTCCCCTCCCTTGAACATGTCACTTGGAGGTTGTGGCTTATCCCATAGGTCTCCCAGACAGAGTCCCCTGAGCACAATCCATCTGCAAACCTACCTTCTGCTCACCATAGCTACACCTGCCTTCCTGTCCTAAACAAGTCTGCAAAAAGCCAGGGAGAAGCTGCAAGTCTCCCTGACTGCCCAGTCCCAAGGAGAGCCATGGACTGGTCTGCCATAGCAGCTGAGTCAGCAGCAAGGATGCCGTGCAAAGGGGCAGTGCTATTGCTATGACATTCAGGCACATCCTAAATGGGACCATGAAAGAAGCATGGGCTTTGGAGCCACTTAGGTCTGAGTTCAAGTTCTGCTGCCTCTAGTGAGTATCTGTTGATCACCTTCAATAAAGAACCAGAACCATCAGCAAATATTTACTGGGCACCAACTATGTCTCAGGCATGTGCTATGCACTGGGGGATATGAGAATGTACAAGGTGGACCAGTCTCTGCTCTCAGTCAACGGGGCATTCAGACAAATGTGATAGTGTTAGCGTGTGACCTCTCTGGGCCTCAGGTCTTTTTTCTTAAGCAGCATAGTGATGCTATAACTTCTTCAGAGAACTGGCACACAGAAATATTAAACAGTCTCCACTGAGACTATGTGGCAAAAGTCTAATAGGTCCCTGCCTGGATAGAGATAGCTCCCAACTTAGCCTGCTCTTTATTTTCCTAGTCCAGGGTGACTTCTGTACATCCTACCCTGGTCTCTCCCCCTTTTCTCCTAACTTCCAACTATCAAAGCACCAATGAGTTCTTAATAAGTTTCAATAAGTTCATGAGAACAGAAAGGACCAGGGGGAGGTGGCCCCTTGATCCAGCCCTCCCTGAAACCCTGCCCTTGGAAGGAGCGATCACAAGTCACTATCCCATAGTGTTGCTGTGGGATCCTAGTTCTCCCTGGCTCCACAGAATGAACATTATTGAGCATCTCTTGATAAAACTTTTCATCCCTTTCCCCTTCCCTTCCTGGGACTGCATCTTCCAGTGTGTTCTGCCTTCCTCCATTATTGGAACAGGGAGTCTATTACGTGTCAACGACATGAGAAAGGCCAAAACAGAGTCAAGACCCTTCCTCCCCATGCCTGTGGTCACCCAGACACCAAGCATTTGTCTTCTGCACTCCCAGGAGTGACACAAAGTGTGTGCCGTGGCTTCAGTTCTCACCATAGTCAGTGTTTTCAGGTTCCCAGCAGTTCGAAGGCCAGAAATAAGGAGCCTGCAAAAAAGCACAGGTGTCAGGACTCAGGGACACCCTGGACTTGCCCCCGCCTGCACCCATATGACGGGCTCTCCCCAACCCCTTCTTGCTGACACTGTGCTCCGACTCTCTCCCGTTCTCTAAGCAGCTGAGGCGAGTCAACATTTTAATCTAGGTGTTGAGAAATAAGAGATAAAGTAAGCAAAATAAATGCAAAAATGAGCTTAGTTTACAGGGCCAATTTTTTTTTTTTTTTTATCACAAGACAATAGAAGTCTAACTACAGAAGTGAGGCTGACACAGTTTACTGGGTACACAAACCTGACTTCCTTTTATCCCTTTAACCCTGTATGAATTTGCTTCCAAACTCTTTGGTTTAGACCTTGGCACAATCCCCCATCCTTTGCCCCAATTCCCTCTGGGCCAGGACGTGGAAGAAGGAGTGTAAAATGAGCGAGGAGGATGAGTAGGTAGCAAATTCACTCCAGGAAGGCAGCCTGGTATAGTAGAAAAGTCAAGGCCTGTGCTATGAGGCTCACCTAGGTTCAGATCAAGGCTGCCTCCTGGATTTAGCAAATGTCACATGAATTGTCTGAGCACCTCAGTTTTCTCATCTGTGACATGGGTGATATTCACCTACCTACCCCCAAGTGTATGCTTCAGAATAAATGAGGAAATATGTGCAAAGTGTCTGCCATGGTCTGAATATCTGTGTCCTCCCCAAATTCATATGTTGAAATCCTAATCCCCAAGGTGATGGTTTTAGGAGGTGAGGCCTTTGGCAGGTGATTGGGCCATAAGGGTGGAATCTTTGTGGATTAGGTTAGTGGCCTTAGAAAAGAGTCCTGAGAGGGACCCTCCTCATCCCTTATGCCATGTGAGGACACAGCTAGAAGGCGCCATCTAGGAACCAGAGAGTGGGCCCTCCTTAGACACCAAATCTGCTGGCACCTTGATCTCGGACTTTCCAGCCTCCAGGACTGTGAGAAATACATTCCTGTTGTTTATAAGCTACCGAGTTTATGGTATTTTGTTATAGCAGCCCAAACGGACTAAGACAGCGCCCAAGAAAGAGTAGGCTCTCGATGAGGGCCTTTTACTGTTATTTAAGTGGGTCAACCAATGGCCCAGACAAAGGTTCTCTTGGCTTTGCCAGTGCTGGTGAGGAGTGAGGGGTTGCTCCCTCAAATATGCTCAGGTTTTTTTGGGGGGACGAGGGTAGTTCTAATCTGAGAGTAGATCATGAGGAGAGGAAATGGTGCCTCAGGAGGAGGAGCCAGCAGGCCTACCTGGAAACGATAGAAGGTGCCGTCATCCTTCATGGTGAGAACGTGGTCTGAGATTGGAAAGATGTAGCCTTGGGCAGCTATAAGGCTTCCCAAGTGTATTGCTTCAACTGCAGGGACAGGACACAGGAGAGAGAAGGAATTAGGAAGCACGTCACTTCGCTGAAATGTAAGCCAGGAGAGCAGAAAGGCAATCAGAAGTTAAGTGTCACCTGCGTTGATGACAGGATTGCATTTGCTCAAGGGGGGGAAGGGCCACCATGTGTCTGGGACTCCCGTGGATTCTAGCCCTGAGAGTCTGACACTGCTTAACCTCCCTTCCCCAGCCCTAGACTTTCAGAAGAAAGTTTGGCTTCATGGTTAAGGTCATGAGCTTTGGCATAGATAAATCTGTATTTAATTAAGCGAGATATTTCACATAAAGTGCTCAGCAGTGTCTGGTTCAGGGCAAACACTGCCTGAGTGCTGGCAGCCTGACTCATATTTGTAGTTTCATCATGTTTTGTCACCCTCAGCAATGCCACGATCAGCCTGTTGCTCCTTTAGCACCAGCCATAAACAGATTCACATAGAGAGTTATGAATTTATCCTGAGGAGAACTAAGAAAAAATTAAAAACCTCAATGCTCCTACCACACATAAAAATAATCTTTCCCAAATCTAAAAGTACTTTTTACTGGTTAAAACGAATTTTTGGACATGGAGATTATTGACATGCTCAGGGAGTCTCTAGCGATTATTAATTTCAGAAGCTCTGAATTTTAAAAGCGATTTGTTTTGGCTTTATTTGCAAACTTGTCAAGAGGTTGAATATAATCCAAATGTTTTGCTTATTAAGAACTTGCAGGCATCATGGGTGGAATCGGAATGAATGGAGTTTTAATTGCTGAGTGATGACCGGTTTGCTTTTTAAAGTCTCTGTGCATCGGGAATCATGGGTCCAGCAAGTAGGAGAGTTTCATCATCAGTAGTCGCTTCTTCCCCAGGGAAAGAAGAACAAAGTCCAGTAAGAAGGTGACTTTTATGTCACCAACCTCGGAGCTAAAACTCTCACTTCATTCTTTGAACAAAAATGTTTCGCTTAGAAATTTGGCAGATAGGCAGAAAGGAAAGATGTGGTCGTGCAGTGGGTATGCCTGGCTTCCCACGGCCTTGCTTTGGCTCCTCCCCACCCCTCTGTTCCCAGCTGGCGGAGTGTTCGTAGCTCCTACTCAGCCACTTCTCAGAAGCCCAGACAGGTCCCAACACCTTGCTGTCTCCCAAGGGTATCAGAATATAGTGGATCTTTATAAACATGGCCCTCATCATTCGGGACCTTTCAGAGAAACTTCTCCTGCCAGGGCCCGAGGATTCCTGAAGCCCATCCTCATGTACTACCAGCTGGTTTGGTGTTCTCAGAATAATAATAATACTAATATTAATAATAATGAAAACTAGGTTTGAGGCTGCAGTGAGCTAGGATTGGGCCACTGCACTCCAGCCTGGGCAACAGAGGGAGACCTGGTCTTAAAAATAAATAAATGAATAAATATAAATAAATAAATAAATAAAGCAGAAATATACAATGATTATTTTGGAAGGGCAAAGAAACCAGTGCTCTTGGAAGAGAAAAGACTGCCACGAGGAAAGGGGAAAGGTGTTCCTTACTTTAGCATTATAATCAAAAGAAATGTTGACTTTAAATAAATGTAACCACAGTGGTAGATGGTGATCCAGTCCAGGTTTTATGAGTGGACACTCAGCAGTCCAGGCTGCATCTGTGGGAGTTGACTTGGGTTCTAGCCCCTAAAAGGGTTAGCATTTGTAGTTTTCTTCCCTGTGAATTAAGAACTTGACTTGAATTAAGCAATTTCACCAGTTGTGAGAGTGGTCACTAATCAGGGTGGTGAAAAGGCTTGGGTTATTTCCATGAATGACCAGATTTTCTGCACTCAGATTCCTGGCAACTACATTTAATTGAACTGTATACAAATTGTATTGTTTCATAGCCAGCAGATTAGAAGCGTCAGGTTAGAATACAGGAATGCCAGAGCTGACACACTGATCCCAGCGAGGAGTCACAGCGGAAGGCCAGACACCTAGAGGGGGCACTTGGAAAAAAATCTTGAAAAAGCATAGTTGTTGGAGCCATCTAATTTGGGGTAGATAAGTCTCATCAGTCCAATGTCTATTAAGAATATCAGAGTATATTGGTGGGTCTTTATAAATGTGACCTTCAGTCATCAAGAATACTCAGTTAAGTAAGACAAAGGAATATAAAATAAATTCAGAAAAGCACTAATTAACAGCACATGGATAATGAGCTTTACTTATTTATAATTTTCATTTTCCTGGACTCCCTCCCCATTTCCTAATTATGCTGTGAAAATAAATTTTACCGCTTATTTTCTGGTGGGAGGACAGATTTGGAAACTTTTATTGGTCAGGGTTTTGTTGTTGTTTTTCTGGTAAGGTCTTCCTAATTGAAATGCACAATTAAAGTTGAAAAAAAATGATTCCTTCACCTTCTTGCAGAAGCAGAAAACAGAAGGAGTCTTAGCAAATAATTAAACATCTTAATTGTGGATCAGGCAATCTAATTTTAAGAGCTGGCTCTAGAAGGCTGTTCAGTGACAGTGCTACAACTTACCTTTAATTGCTGCGGCTAACGAGAATTCAACTCATTTCACAGGTTATTCTATTGGGCTCTTTGGCATTCTAAACAGTTGCTCATTTCCTTAAGGCATGATTTAAATTTAAATATAGATATTCAGTGGAGAAAATAAATTAATTTTATTTGTAAATAGAGTGATTCCATGTCCTGGAATTCCCATTTATAACCCCAGTTCTCAGGAGGGCAGCAGAATCCAGTTTGGAACTTGGTTATGGGATGTTTACTGGTAACAGGGGAGATAAAGGCAGGGTCACGGGTCAGGTACCTGGGTCTTCGATGGAAAGGTTCTTCATAAGCCACTGCACAATGTCAGTACCTGCAATGATAAAGCGATTTCAACTGAAGACCTCATGAATGTTTAACCCTGTAGCAGAAGAAACATGTTTTCCTAAGAGAATCTCAATTCCAGTCAGCATGAATCCACAGAGCTGAATAATAATGAGCCTTTTCTGCCCTAACCAACTCTTTCCATCCACCAATATACTTCCATAGTTACCATTCCGTGCTTTTCTAAAAAACATTCACTTCTGACGACTCAGGATGACCTCATATCCACGTTTCTAGGAATGCCTATAGAGGATTTTCCCAAGGCAAGCTAGGTGGAGTTTGATCACGCCTGACCATTTCCTGAGGAGGGGCCTCTTGAGCTCCCTGCCCTTAGTGACAAGGGCTGACCAACACAGGTGGTCTCACGGGTTCTTGCAAAACTCTCTCATCTCTTCTGTCATGGGCCCTCCCGAATGAATGTGCCCCTGCATCTCTGGCAGAACCTTCTATATGTCCACCAAAACCTCTTTCCCCTCCCCGCTGGGCCACAGCTAGATTACCTTTCCAGACCCCTCTGCACTTGGGTGTGGACTAAGTTCTACCAATAGAATGTGGGAAGAAATGATATATGCCATTTCCAGACCTGGACCATAAAACTCTCACGTGGTCCTCCACACCTCCCCTCCCTTCCATTCCCCATCGTGGCTGGATACAGAGGACTCCAAGGACCTGGGGGAGTGCAGAGTCGCAGTAGGGAAGGAGCCAGGGGTCCAGCTGTGAACATTAATGCCCATCCACAACACCCTGGACAAGAGGTGCTGTAACCTGCGTGTAGAAAAACCCTAGTATCTGGGAACTCACAAATTCCCCCCTGCTCAGCCTGTTCCAGTTAAATTGTCCTTGATTCCTTTGAAAAGAAACTTGTCCCTGTTTGACTTCTTCCCTTTGGCCTTAGTTTTTCGCCTTGATGATCGAAAAACAAACTAATCACTCTGTGAGACAGTCCTTCAGATATCTGGACAGTTCTGGTTTAGCATCAACATCCTCACTCCAGGTGAGATGTGCCTGGACCCTCAGCTGTTTCCTCGCAGGACATAACCTGGAGTTCCTTACCATTCTGGTCACAATCCTTGGAATATGTTTCCTTTTGTCTGCCTCCCTTTGCAAATGTGGCACCTAGAACCAACGTTCTAAGAGCAGCATGGTTCACGTGAAAATAGAGGGGTTCAGTTTTCTAGAAGGTCCTGAACTTTTGGTCAATCCATCTTTGTCACCCAAAGATCACACTTTAAATCAGTGTAGCCCATGGAAGGTGGCTTTGTCACCCCAGGGTAGAATGTTGATGGAAAACAGCCTGCAAGGGGAGACATTTCTAGATATCCAAGTCCTGCTGTGGTCCTGAGGCTTGGGTGTGAGGGAGAGGGTTTCCAAGGGCTGTCCTGGGCTGGATTCCCACCCGAAGATCCGGAGGTCCAGCAGGGGGCTTTAATGAGGATTACCCTTTCCCCAGAAATCTAATTTCTCAGAAATTTGACTGGTGGCCAGAAGTGGGACTGATGCAGACTGAGAGCCTGGACATTTGGTTGCTCTCTAGCTCTGCGGAGGGTGCAGTAACCCTGCACAGTGGGACTGCCACGGCCCCATCCTCTTCCTGTGCTCCCCCCGGGCCACTGACACAGCCTTGCAATTTTCCATTTCCCCACATTTCAATCTCAAAAGCAGGACGTCTCAGCTTCTCCACACTCTTGCTCCCGGATGTCATCTATGAGCTAAACTTTGCATCAAAAAACAGTCCTATTCATTCACACTCTTTGAGAGAAAGACAGCGTGTGTCTGTGTGTGAGCGTGTGTGTGGGGGTGTGTGAGTGTGTGTCCATTTCCTCCAAATTATACAAGTTCAACATTTGTCCTAGGAAATGAAGAACAAAGCGGAAATCAAATAAGAACCATAATCCCAAGTTGGGGGTGGGAGAGAGAGTCTAACCTGTTTTTTTTTTTTTTTTTTTAAAGAAAAATAGTTCTTTCTTGTGGGTTGCCTAGAAACTGCGAGGTTTCCAGCATCAGCTCGAGCTCTCCCCCAGGCAGGCGGATTATCTTTCTGCTGAGCTTGCTGAGCCATTATTTATCACCTGCCAAGATTGATTACTCACCCTGGGACAATGACAGCCCTTCCTTTCCCCTGTTAATTACTGTCATCATTAATATCCACGTCACTAATTAGTATTCATTCACATTGAAACTCCTTCCTTGCTATCATATCCGCTCCCCCCTCCACCCACCCTTGGCTCCAGCACCATTGTCTGGGTTTCTGTCCCCTTTGGGCTTCGTGGTCTCAGTCTCCGGCCTGATTGTTCTGCCCAGAGCACCAGGGCCTGGTTTGCATTCACAGAGCTAAAGGCTCACATTGAAGCACTTTTGTTTGCAAAGAAGGAAAAGTCACAGAAGCCCCCTTCCTTTTTTCCCTGGCTCTGTGGGGACCACAGAACTGGGTTTCTTGTCCCTGGTTCAGCCCCCAGGACAGTCATCTCCTCTGGGACTGGTGTGACCTCCCTCAGACCCAGCCAAGGGCCGAGCGGCTGCACCTGGCGGCCCTGGGCCACTGCGCTCGTTCTGCAGCGGCATCTACCCCCCACCATCCCTCCCACGCTGTGGCACTGTTTGGTGGACTTCAGCAAACATGACAACACGGAGAGGCAGGAGGACATGCTCACTTTCACGGGTGTGGGGTATTTCAGGCTTCCTGGGACTAAGCCAGGAGCGGCCAGCCTCCAGCCTGGGGCAGGAAGTGAACCGTTATGCCTTCAGCCCCAGAGGCAAGTAAGAAAGGGAAATCTGTCATAAAACATCCTTTAAAAGACCTATGATTTTTATGCTGTAGAATCAGACAAGAAATAGTTCAAATGACCAGCAAAAGAAAGCATTTTTATTCTTTCTTCACTTTCCTTTCTTCCCTCTTTCCTCCCTCCCACCAACCCACAACCATTCTTTCCTTCCTGTTCTAAAAAGAATTTGAAGCAGATTCTTTTTCTCTTCTATCTAAAATTAATTGTCGCTCTGTTACCACGATTGGATTCTGAATCTTATCTTAGTCAAGCTGCTTGGCTGAGGATTTAAAACCAATATAACAACATAACAATATAAGAAATGCTATGTTATCACAACATGATAAACGCAGGGTAGCCACACTTTATCTGAAAGTTTTCTTTTTGAGGCTAATTTATCAACATATATCCCAGGAGTATCCATGAAACATACCAGAGGGCACCCAAAACATCCCTCCCATTGCATTTGTTTTTTATGTTTCTGTGTGTAATATGTATATATCTCAATTACGTTTTTCCTATATAAAATCATGTTTATTGGATAGCTGTTTGGGAACAACCAAAAGTCCTCTAACAGGGGATTGAATAACAAATTATGGCTCATACATGCAATAAATATTTATTGAACACCTACTATATTAAGTGTAAAAGCATATTGAGAACAATGTATATTGTAGAATGACATTTTTGCAACAGAAAAAGTACTTACATTTATATTCTATTCATTATATATGTTTAGATATATATGGATATAGAAAAGAAAAGTCCTGGAAGTATACTTAAATTGTTAACTTTGGGGTCTGTTGGGGAGAGGGGAGGCATCGAATTATGGGAAATTTCTATTCTTTACATTTCTGTATTATCTGAAGTTCATTGAGCATTTATGTAATAAATGCTTTTGAACTAAGAAAACTACTTTTGATTTTAAAGAGCAGAGAAGGAAGCGTTGGGCTCCGAGAGCAAAGTGGAGAGGGCAGGGTGACTTGGCTGGCCTCGGCTGGCCTCAGCCCCGGAGCATCGCCTGCTGTCTGGGGAGAGGCACGGACAGATGCAGCCTTCTCAAAGCTGTCTTTCTCCCTCTCCAACAATGGGAGGCTCGATCATGAGGCTCAATCATGGGCCTCGAATGGGTCGCTCGCTGTGGCCATCTGCCACCCCTGGAGCCTCAGAGAGGCCTTCTGAGGCTCTAACAGGGCTATTCACTTGCAGTGCGGGACTCAGGGTGACAACCTCCCTTGTTTGCTGACTGACTTATTAGAGTAAGACCCAGTGACCTCTTCCTGCTGACTTCCCATGCTGTATTAACTGTAGATCAATACAAACTAGATTTGAGTAAGCTGGTAAAGGGGTTCTGATATTCTATATTCAGGTTTTTTTTTTCCTGAAGCAGAGGCATTAATTTAGTGATAATAATAATTACCATTCTCATTAGCTATGGAACTAATAATGCATTGAGCACTTTCTATATTCAAACCTGACAATGGTGCTGGTTTGGGGGAGGCCCTTATTATAAAATTTGGGGCTTTGTCTTCAGGTGTTTTAAGCTCCTCCAAAGATTTAGCAGTTGACAAGGATGCCTTCTTCCCATTAATGAGTCAGATCCCCAGGGATCCTAGCATGAAACATTCTTCCCATTCTTCCCAAAGTATTGTCATCAATCTGAGCCCAAATCAGATGATGCCAAGTTAATAAAAGACTGGTTCCAATTACCTGTAAATTTCAAGTTACCAGAAACCTGGTAGATTATACAGTATATCACAGTACTGATAACTGAAGCAATTCATAAGTTAAATATCAATCATCACTGCTGGGGAAAGACACTTCCTTTTAAGTAAAGTGTTTCTGGAGCCCAAAGCATGATAAGATGGTTCCTGCCATGAGAAAGTTTACGGTTCTCCTAGGTCAAGGTTACTCCATCCACCACTGGATTTTCACATACCTGCCAAGGTCTCTGCTGCATCTCTGAGCAGAAAGGGCAGCTTCATGCTACCTCATCACATAAGTGCCATGTGCAGGCCAATGCTTATGGAGGGGCAGTGACATTTCCTGAGTGCCCACGTTGTGCCAGGCCAGAGTCAGGCACTTGACCCTGTTATCACATATCATCTTGACTATAATTGTGTAAAATATAATAATTATTATACCCATTTTAAAGATTAGGCCAAGAGAAGCTCAAGGCCACATACTAGTACTTATTAGAGTCAGGGTTGGAATCTAGGCAATCTCATGGTAAATATTATTTCCACTACACCACCCTGCCTGTCCTATCTCTGAAAAAATTTCCAAGGAGTATAAAGGAAAAATGATTAGAAAAACTGATATTCTATATTCGGTTCTTTTTTCTGAAGCAAAGGCATTAGTTTTGTGATAATAGCAATTACCATTAATACTATTATTAGCTATGGAACTAATAATTTATTGAGCAGGAATAATAATTTCTATATTCCAGGCTTTGGAATAATTCCACCATACTAATGCTATGATGTAAATAGATCCTTATTTTCTCCATTTTGCAAATGAATGGAAGGATATTCTAAGTAGGGCAGTCTTTACAGTTTTAGACCTTTCTTTTATGCCTTATTTAAGAAAAAACAATAAAAAAATGCAACAATCAGCTAGCAGAGAAAGCTTAAGAGGAAATGTTAAATTGTGCTTAGGAGGGTGGGTATGACGAATGGCAGTAAGATAGAAGGATGGCAAGTTTATCATTTGTCATTTTTTGAAAATGACAGTTTTGTCATTTTCGAGTAATATTGCTTGGTCAATGGTCTTGAGTTTTTCCAAGGAAAAGCATGACAAATTTAACATTTCCTTATGAAGCAGGACAGACTCGAGTGCAACTCATGGTATTTCACTTACAAACTGTGGGACCCTCGGCAGTTCCCTCACCCACCACCCACCCCAACCTCCATTTCTTCATAGTCAACTGGGGGAAATGCTCCATGCTTACAGGACAAAATAAGATCACCCATACGACACCCTCTTTATAAAGCCTGGCTCACGGTTTTGCTAAAATGGCCTGTTTATTATCATGTCACCTGCCTGCTTTCTGTCTTCACTTCCTTATATGAAAAGAGGACAACAGTAATGGGACCTGCCACACAGGCTGTGAGAGTTAAACGAGCCCATGCACAGAGTGATGAGCATCAGCAGTCATTAGCTCCCAGGGGCGTCGGTGTCTCAGGGACCTTGTCTTACAGCCAGCGTCTCACCAAGCCATCCGCCTGGCTGGGAGAAACGGCAGCCCCTTGGCGTTCTTGTGTTATTACCAGCCTTTTCGTTCTGGTCCTTAGAGAATCTCAAAATGTCTTCTGATGCCTTCAGGAAGGGATCGGCTATTCCGACTCCGCTCCTGGGGAGGTGCAAATGGGAAGTGAGGGCAGGAAGCAAAGCAGCCTCACCCCACTGGGATTTGGTCTAGGGTAACAGAGTCAGCGTTGTGCCGGGTTGGGGTGCTCTGGGCCCTGACCATCCCTGTATCCTCTTCTCCGTCCCCCTCCTCTCCTGCCACGAGGACGAGGACGGCCTGTGCATTCCCAGGATGCGCCGTGCTCCGCCCCACGGTGGGGCCCATGCACGCGCTGTCCCCTGGGCTGCTAACGGCCTCCCCTTTCTCCACCCACCTCCACCTCTGGCCAACTCCTGCACATCCCTCAGCCCCGCTCCCTCGGGAAGGACTGCATTGCTCTCCAGACTAGCTTTCAGCCTCTAGAGAACGAGGTTCTTTCCCTTTGGAGCACGTATCTCAGTTCGGAGTTAGCCACGGTGCGATGATTTGATCAACGTCTGCCTCCTCTTCTGTACTAGTTTGTATAAAAGAGTACCACACACTGAATGGCTTAATCAACAGAAATGTATTGCTGGCGGTTCTGGAGGCTGGATGTCTGCGATGGAGGTGTGGGCAGGGTTGGTTCTGTCTGAGGGCTGCGAGGCACCTGTTCCGTGTCTGGCTTCTGGCAGGTTGCTGGCAGTGCTCCGTCTTTGGTGTTTTTGGCTTGTAGACGAATCCCCCTGATCTCTGCCTTTGTCTTCAAATGGCATTCTCCCTGTGTGTGTGTCTCTGTGTCCAAATTTCCTCTTTTAATAAGGATACCAGTCATATTGGATTAAGACCCATCCTAATTACCTCATCTTAACTAATTACATCTGTAATGACTGTATTTCCAAATAAGATCACATTCTGGGGTTTGGGGGATTAGAACTTCATTCAACATATGAGTTTTTGGGAGGAAACAATTCAACCCACAATACCCACCCAACTATAGCTCTGAGGGGGAAGGGAATGTTGGTTCTGCCCCTTTCGTTGGAGCGAATACCTGGCATGGAGTTTGGGGTTAATAAATGCTTATTCATCAATAGTTGTGTTCAAATATACATCGCATAATACATAACCACCCACGTGTGCATGTTTATTACATTTTACAATTTTTTCTCAATTTTTTGTGGCTCATAAAACCTCATCACAAACTAACCTCAGACCTTGGATGGGCGTTTTACAGACACTGCTGCAGATAAAATGTTCAGGGGTTTTCATCCATTGACACTGTTTTCTCTGGAAAATCACATCTTTTCTTTATAAAAAGAAATCTCAACAAATTAATACTTAAAAAACTTAGGTAGCAATTCAGAGCCGTCTCCTTTTCCTTATTAAACACTGACTGTCACCTGGAAGAGGACAGCAAGCAGACAGGTCCAGTCTTCAACTCTCTGCCTCTGGCCTGTCCGCACTGCTCGACTGACTTCCAGACTGCAGGGCGACGCTGCCTTTCGACTGGCTCTGGTCCAATGTGTGATTGTCCCTTCTTAGCAGGATGGCCTCTGAGTCATTTTCACATGGCTTTGAACAGGTGGGAGGAATTACACCCAGACACACCAAATATGATCTTGGGACATCGTATTGGGTGTGTGTGGGATGCGGGGTATCCAAGCATCCTGCCACACGCAGTCCTAAAACAGGGTCTGCCAGGGCCATCTCCCTGGGGTCATCTCCCACACCAGCCAAATCAGCTGCTGGCCTCCACGGGCATGTGACAGCTGTACCCCTCAGCGACTCCCAGCCCACACAGCGGAGAGACAGCCGCGGGGAAGCCTTGGTGGGAGGCGTTCTTCCCCCACCCCCCTGCCTTGCTCAGACTCTGCACTTCCCATTCTCTGAAATTTAGAGCTTCCCTGCGCATTACAAAAAATAATAGGGGCCAGGAGACTTGGCGAGGTTATTACCGACTCATAAATCAACCAGGAGGCTCTGAGGGCTGTGACGAGGTGTCTGAGATGGGCTCCCCGGGTCTGTTATCTCACCCGAGCCCCTGCGATTGATTCATAACCTCGTAACCTGCCGCGTCTGAACCCCAAGTCTCATATCTAATTGTCAGCAGCCGAGTACATGATTTGCAAGAGGATGCGGGCAGCGGCAGACAGGGGGGTGGAGGAGAGATTAGTTTTGTCAATCAAAAGCGTCCAGGGTGAGGCGGAGAGCACACGGGATTTAGCTCAACAATCAGCTTATTAAAGGCAAGGCTGGAGACGGCCACATTGATTAGGCCTCAGCGCCGGGCAAGGGAGGACTGCAGCCACTGTGGGCGTCGCTTCTGTTCCCCAAGGGCAGCTGCTGCTGCTGACTGTCTTCCGCTCCATCCTGAGGCGGAAATGAAAATCAAATAAGTAGAGCCACTGCTTTCGGAGAGAAGTGATCTAAAGTCAGGTGCCCAGGAACACCCACCACAAAGCGTGGCAGGTGTTTTGAGGGCAGCTGAGCGGTTCCTGGAGTGCCAGGAGGGACCCGGCGGCTGGCAGGCGGGGGGCGGCTTTGCCTTCCAGTGCTGTCTAATGGTCACCTCATTTGTGCAAGTTTGAATCTGAAAAGTGATTCATGAACACTTTATATTGAAATTAATTTGGGGGGCTAAGTCTTTGTTGAAGGGAGTGGGAGAGGGGAGACAGGGGTGTCCTTTTAGATGCCAGGGCTGCTGGCTGCAGTCACTCACCCCAGAATCTGCTCAGCCTAGCTGCGCTGTCAGAGCGAGAACACTGCTAACACGGCCACAGTGTGCTCTAAGGTTCAAAGCCTGCAAAGCGCACTGGAGTCTGCCACCGCCTTGGAACGGAAGAGGTGTGCACGGCAGGGTGGGTGGGCAAGCCAGGTTCCAGGCACAATTTGGTACACACAGGTTCTTGAGCAAAGATTTTGCTGCTGTTGCATTCTGAACCCCAGTTTGACCATCTGCAAAATGGGGCCAGTCCCGGAATCTACCTCAGATTCTGTTATATGAGGGTTCAAATGAGGAAATGTAGGTGAGGACACTTAGTGTGTCCCTGGCACCTATTAGCCTCCCTCCTTTCCATCTCCAGCTGGTACACATCCCCTCCATCTGCCCAGATGGAATCCGTCTTAGCACTGACCTCCTGGGTGGGGATCCTCAATTTATGATCCAGCCTTTCTGCCCCTTCTCCCCAGACCTCTACTGCAGGTCTCTAGTCCTGGGCAGTTCAGAGACTGCTCTAGCTTGGCTCTTTCAAGCTTCTCTGTCTCATTCAAATAGACGAGCCCATCCTTTCAGGGTCAGTCTGGGGTCTTCTCCCCTGGCACAGGATCTACTTCCAGATCAATTTCCAGTGCTTGAGGCCAAACATCAGATGAACCCTGATGTCTCTCCTCCGTCCTAGATGCAGCGAGGTACTCAGCCTTCCTCCTCCCACAGGGGCAGCCAGGAAGCATGTGGCCTGGGTGTGAGTCTAGCTTCCCCTCCCACCAGCTCCGTGACCTTGGGGTGTGCCTGTCCTTTTCCAGGTTTCAGTTTCTATAAGATACAACAGAAGCACTGTCTGAGAGGGTGGACGCGAGGATACTGCCTGTAAAAGGTTCAGTCCTGTGTCCTGCAGCACATGGCTAATGGTCAGTAAATGTTTACTTTATCATTATTACTGCTGTTATTACTGACTTGAGCATTTTTATTCATTTACCTGCAATGATGAATAAGACAGGGCTCTGACCTCAAATAAACAAGGGCACTGGAATGTTGCAAGGGCTGTGACTGGAGTATCTGTGGGGGCTAGGGCGCCACAGATGGGGGGGATACTCAATTCTGCCTGGCCCAGTGTCAGGAGAAGGTTCATAGAGAAGGGCACACTTAGGATCGATGGGAAACAGCGAGGGGAGATGGATTGAGCAGGGAGGTATTGGATGCGGAGTTGAGCACCGCAGCAGAGCAGCAGCCCATAGCACACCACACTAATGGGACTCTGTGACATCCGACATCTATCTCCAGGTCGAGGGGGGTTGAACAGCAAGTCCCTGTGAAAGGGAAAAGGGTCCCAGAAGGGCAGAGTCACCAGCACGCTCTGACATCACCTATGTGCAAAGCACTACACCAGACACCAGAGAGTCAAGCATGAAGCAGAAAGAGAACCGAGCTTAAGCGCTAGAGGGAAACGATCTCAGGGTTGTTGAGGGATGGTCTCAGGCTCCCCCGGCGTCAGAATGCAACCCTCCCTCCATCCCAGCTCTCAGCCTGTGCCAGCCTTGCCCTGAGGGAGCCCCTCCCTCCTGCATCCTGCCTCGGGTAGCTGGTGCACTGCCGGTCGGGCCATAGCACGGGGAGCCTGGCCGCTGCGCGGTGTGGGTGCAGCCCCTCACCTCCGCTGCTGGAAGCCCCCAGCCCAGAAGGGCTCGGTGTGCAGGACAGCGGCACAGCACCATTGTTCCCCCTCACCACTGCTCAGGGGAGAGCCGGCGGCTTCCAGCTGCTCCTGGGTCCACTGCCCTTTGTCCGGGAGCTCTCCACCTTGGCACCACCAAGGAAGGGCAGCCTTGGGTGCTGAGGCGGAGTGCTGGGCAGTCTGAGGGCAGGCAAGTGCTGGTGACCACAAAGCAGGAGTGTGGCAGCAGTGACAGGAGCTGTCAGAGCCTGTGTGTCCCTGCCCTGTGGAGCGCGCTCTGTGCCCTTGGTGGCAGCAAGAGGCCAGGGCACTGCCCACAGGGAGCTGGCAGGGCCCAGCCACACTGCCCACCTTCCCCGCCCTACTCTTCCCTCCTAAAATCCCTAATTCTGTTGCTTCTTCAGGCATTTAGGTAAGGGATCGAGGCTGGGCTTTGGAGGGCTTGTGAGGAAAGTGAAGCCAGCCACTTGAGACTGAGAGGAGTTTTTTTTAAGAGTCTGTGATTCAGACCTCCGCACCTGCCTCTCCTGGTTTCTGCAGGCCAGCTCCTCAGATCAGTGACATGCTGACAGGCGGGGACCGGAAGGGCGCTGGGGAGGGAGGCAGGGTCTCTGAGGCTTCCTCTTCACTCCCTCAGCCTTGCAGTCCTGCCCTCCCACACTGCCCCTCGATACCTGTGCACAGTGACTGCCCATCTCTGATTAACACGGATGCTGCACACGCACACGCTCACACCCACTCACACACACCTGCACACATGCATACAACACTCACACTCATACACCTAATTGCTTCTTTAATGTATCCCCACCCCTAAAATGCTGAAAGATGACAAAAAATAGCTCAGGTTAAGAACAAAGTTATCTGCTGGAAATCTAAGCAATCAGAAGCATAGGTCACATTTCAACATCATCAGCTGCTCTGGGTCCATTTGCTGGAAATAATCTTCGCTGCCTGCCCACAGCAGCCAGAGAGGAAAAGAGAAGGCCTGAACACAGCCCAGCGAAGGAAGAAACGAATCCTCTGAGCAAACTACATTCGTTCTCAAGATGTCGAACATGTTTTCTCTTTCAGGCCTCTGGACGGTTTTGGTCCTCTGTGGTTAAGGGGTGGTCTCGGAGCTAAGGGCAGAAGGTTGGGATACCAGATGAGAAAAGAGAGAAAGCAAAGCACGAGTGCAAACGGGCACAGTTATTGCAGACAGGATCATTACGCGGACGCCGGCAGGGGGAGAGGGGAATGAAGGTAGTGTAGACAAGGGTTTGGTGGGTTAAGGGATGGAGGAGCAGCCTGCAGCTAGAGCAACAGCTAGAGGACGTTTCCAACATTAGGTCCAATGGGGCAGCAAGAGGGAGCAGTTATGGGAACCCTGAGGGTGTGGTCTTTGTGGGGGAAGGCGGCCAGACGGGAGCCATAGCCTTCAGCAGAACATAACTACCATCTGGAAAAGCTCCGCCAGAAAATAAATACTGCGGCCCCTCTCCTGCCCTCTGATCCGCTGGTGTCCCCCGTCAGTTGGATCCGCTGTACCCCGAGGGCAAGGGAGCCTACTGAGGCAGCCCATGGTGACAGCTCCGAGGATGCAGAGGCAAGTGGGAAGGGTGGAGCGAGGGAGTGGTTCTGGTGGGACAAACGGACAGCATCCAACCCAGACGTGGAGGAGAAAGTGTTTACCATATAGGCTTGGCCACCAGCGCTGTGCAGGTGAGAGCTGTCATCTACTCTGCTTCAGCACAGCAGGGCTTTGCTCGAGTGTCCCGGTCCCCTCAGTACCGATAACACCCGTAAGGAGACGCGGAGCTCACAGGGCCTCGCCGCTCACTTCACCCGCACAGCACACCTGAGCCTTCGCACAGATGCTCCCATTTCACAGCTGAGGAAACCGAGGCTTGGGGTGCCCAATGGTTTCTTACTTCATGTATTCACTCCATGAAGCATTTATTGAGCTCCTACTGTGCCCAGTGCTGTTCCTTGTGCTGCAGTGGTGAATGAGACGGACGCAATCCCTGCCCTCGCCAAGCTCATTCTCTAACGGAGGAGTCAGACGATGGATTAACAGGGAAACGGCACAAAAACAAGAGAAGACAGTGCAGTCTTGAAGCTAGAACGGGGTGATGGGAGAGAGGGCTACTGGGGGCTACTGTACTGGGTGGGGAGGAAATGACCTTTACACCTGGAGCTGAGTGCAGAGGAGGAGGCGGTTGTGAGTGCCTGTGGAGGAAGAGCACTCCCCGCAGAGGGACAGCCGGGGCTGGAGTCCCCAGGCAGGAGCAAGCTCCGTGGTCCAGAGAGCAGGAGGCAGGATGCCCTGGGAGGCTGGCACGCAGGACAGAGCAGAGAGGAGGCCAGAAGGGCAGGGGCTGCACCCCCTAGGGACCTGTCAGATTTTAAGAGCAGCAGGGAGTCTCTGGAGGGCTTCGAGTGGTGGTGGTGAGGGTCTTTGTTTATGTTTCTAAAAGATGGCTTTGGCTGTTGAGTGCAGAGTGGGTTGTACAGGGATGGGGCAGAGGCTCAGCGCCATTTCCAGTGGGTTAGAGAGATCACAGGCTGGCTGGGTGCAAGTGGTGCGGTGAGATCAGAAGAAAATGGGCTTGGGATGCACCGTGGAGGGTGAGCTTGTGTATGAGAAGAGGAATCAGGAGCGACTCTGGGTTTTTAGCGTTAGTCACTGGACGCACGGTAGGGCTTACACCGTCTGAGAGGGGGAAGCAGGTGGGGAGGAACCTGGCTGCACGTATTGGCCACGTTCAGTCTAGATCTACAGGAGCCATTCCAGTTGGGAGGTCGACTGGCTGCTGGACATGTGAGTGTGGATTTTCAGGGAGAGGGAAGACTGGAGATATTATTTGGGAGTCACTGGTGTTGTAGGAACGCACCTCAGCACTCAAGCAGGGAGGCTGGAGGAGGTCACCCGAGGAGAAGATGTAGAGAGAAGAGAGAGGCCTTGGAACCACGCCCTTAGCTGTGTGTCGCACCACTGGCGGGGACCCAGCCCGGCCGCTCTCAATCTGGACGTCTTTGTCACCTGAAAGAGCTGGAGATTCACTCTTTGTGACTTGCCGTGGGATCATGGCAGCCCATTCCCACCTCGTAAGAGAAAGCAGTAAAAATGAGCCCAAGCAACTGGCCCCTCTGCCGGCCCTCCTGGCACCTGCCTGTTGTCTCCACCCTCCTTTTCCTGCTCCTATCTCGACTCAGGGAAAAATCCTGACAGCATCTGCTGACGCTGTCCCGTGACCAAGCCAAGCAGACAGCTAAGGACTTCTGTGTTCTCATCTGATTTATTAAATGTTTTAACTTGTTTTCTGCCTTTCCTATCGTTAAATTACAGCAGACTCCCTGGCGCACCTTGTGTGACACAGCAGCTGGCCTGTGGCCCAGCACCGTGGTGTGGACTCTGCTTCCAACTAGACACAGTCACGCAGCCAGACAAATGACATCAAGCCCCAGATTCCACCATGTTAGAAGACTGTGGGGTGCAATGTCATCAGAGCCAGGTGTGTTTCTAATGTGCAGTCCTCCTTCCACATCGATAGCTCCAGACCGAGAGGAACTGCCTGGGTTAACAGAACATGCTGAGAACGTTCTCAAATGGGCAAACCCTGTTACTAGGAAAGGATGGTGTGAATATAAAACTCACCACAAGTTTATTCTTTCCAGCCTCATTTCCTCATTATCACCCCTGCCCCCACGTGCTGGTTACCTCCAAAATGGATTAGACTTGAAGCAGTGAATAATTTTAAAAATTGCTAAAACTAATAAAGACAATACAACAGGATGCACATAACGAATGGGGAGAGAGCCGGATGAGGACACCCTGGCGAAGGAAAGCGTCTGTGATTGCAGAATTTAGCTTGTGATTCTTGGCAACAATACAATAAAACAACAAAGTCCCTTTCGTGCATTTCTTGGCCGCCTGTATTTCCATGAATGCAATGGGGGTCCTTGAGGAGAGGGACCCCCCATCTCTGCAGCACTGCACCCTGACTCACTGCAGGGGCCAAACCGTGATTCTCCATAAATCTGATGAATTTACTAAAGAACGCTGTCAAAATCAATGACCTGCATTTTAGTGTTGCTACTAAGCCTGCTGTTTTTCCTTACAGACATTGTTTGGATGGGTTTGGTTACTTTTTAGGGCCACTGCTGAATCTCAACAGTAAGACAGGTCAGATCTTCTTGTGGAAAGTCACCTTGCTCTTTGCTATTGCAGGTTGTCACATACCTGCATGTCAAAGAAGAGGAGGCCACCACACAGCCCTATTTTAAGCTAATCAGAACTAGAAGTTGATACATCAGTAGCCCATTCCTGCCTACCTGATTCTCCTGGGAGTATGGTGGACTAGGAGCAAAGCTCTTTCGTGTTGACAGCCCAGATTAATATTGAGGTTGTACAGCTCAGCCTATAGGCAGAACTAAAGGCTGACGATGGATCGATGCATTGTAAAAACGCTGTCCATGTTTCTAAAACATTTTCTCAGCAATGGTCATATCCATGCTGACTACCTATTTGTTCCTTAGGCAGGGTAGTAGGTTGAGAGAACCAGCCTTGCATTTTATTAAGAATATGGTAGTGTATTGTTTTAAAGGGTTGGGATTAGGTCCAGCTGCACATTGCAGAAAACCAAAAATCAAAATAACAGTGGCTTAAACAAGATGGAAGTATATTTGGTAAAAGAAGCCTGGAGGTGGCTCCATGTGGTCATTAGGAATCCATGTCTTAATGTTTCCCTCCCACCATCCTAGTGCTTGGCTTCCATCCCCAAGGTCACCTCATGGTTCAAAATAGCTGTGAAGCATCAGCCATCACATCCTGGCTTCCAGAAGGAGGAAAGGCAGAAGAGTGTTCTTCCCAGCTGAGTCACTTCCTTTTAAATACATTTCTGAAAGTTCCATACTCTACTTATACATTTTGATAGAATAATGCCCCCCGCCCCAAAGAGATGTCCATGATCTATCCCTGGAACTACAAATATATTATTTTACATGGCAAAAGGGACTTTGCAGATGTGACTAAGTTAAGGATCTCAGAATGGAGAGATGATCCAGATGGGCCCAAGGTAATCACAGGGGTCCTTACATGAGAGACGGAGGAGTTTCAGAGGTCAGAGGTCAGAGATGTAATCACAGAGTGGGGGCGGGGGGGGGAAGAGAGAACATGAACATGCTAGAGAGCTGCCAGCTTTGAATACAGAGGAAAGGGCCACACAACAAGAAATGCAGGTGACCTCTAGAAGCTTGAAAAGGCAAGGAAACGGGTCCTCCCCCGGAGCCTCCGGAAGGAACACAGCTTTGCCAATACTTTGATTTTAGCCCCTAAGACCCACTTCAGACTTCGGACCTCCAGATCTATATGATAAATTTGTACTGTTTTAAGCCACTAAGTTTGTGGTAATTTGTCGCAGCGGCAGTAGGAAAGGAACACACACGTCACTGGCCAGACCTATTCATTTGCCCACACCCAGCTACAAGGGAACCTGGGAAAATAGTCTTTCATTCTGCTCAACAATATGCTCAGCCAGAAACGGGGCTTTATTGCTAAGGAGGGCAGGAAAGATGGAGGCTGGGGTCGATAACAGCAATTGCTTCATGGGTCCCTCACTTGAACCAAAGGGCCTCTATGTTTAGGAGAGCAGAAAAGTATTCTCAAAACAGAGCTGACAACACTTTGAATCCATCTTGAGGAAGCATACCTAAGAAGTTAGCATAAAAAACTCTACAAGTATTGTGGCAACCAATTCAAAAAGGATTAGACTTATTCTTTCAGCAGAACATTTTCCATAATGCCCACTTCAGTGAAAAGTGACTTATCAGAAATGCTATGTCCTGGAGGATGGTCTGAGTCCAGCTGTGAAGATCTTGAAAATTTCTCTTGTTAAAGTCAGGCCTGAAGCAACTAGAACTCAGAATCTCTTTTTTCTTTTTGTCCTAGCTAAATGCAAGGACTGACACAGAGATTACAGAGAGATCCTCAAAAAGAGTTGCTTGTAAAAAGGTACTTGGTACATCACAGAAGCTCCATAGGCATTTTTTGAAGGAAGGAAGGAGTGAATGAGGAAGTAAGTAAACATATGCACTCAGTGGATTTCAGTAGGGTCTTGTCTATTCATTCAGCATGAGAGCCTTCTATGTTAACTGCTGGGTGCAAAGCCAAGTAAGATGTGGTCCTTGCACTCTGAAAGTTCACAACCAGGGGAAGACAGACAAGCAAACCAATGGTCGTACTTCAGTGCACTGCGTGCTGCAGCAGATGTATTTGCAGGGAACTGTGGGGACAGGGACAAGGACATGCAGCAGACCTGGATGCCAGGAGCACTATGCAGCAGGAGGTAGGGCTTGAGCTGAGTCTTAGTGGCCACGTTGGAATTTGCTAGGTAAGGTGTGGTGGCATTCCAGGACGACAGAGCAGCATCTTCAAAGCCCCAGAGACAACGCTGTATCAGTAAACATTTATATAGTGCTTACTGTTTGCCTTGCACTGTTCCAAGCACTTCTGTACACATTAACTCATTTATATACACAGCAACCTGATGACATAGGTTCTGTCATTATTCTCTTTTTATAGATTAAAAAAGTGAGGTAAAGAGAGGTTAGGTGGCTTGCCCGAAGTCACATGGTCTGACGGCAAAGAGCTGGAATTTGAACCCAGGCACTTTGGCTTTAGGGTCAATGCTTACAGTAAGTCATTTTGCACGGCTCCAGGGCTGGGTGGGAGGGTGGGGCATCGGGGAGGGCATGATTAAGGAGGCAAGCCAAGCCAGAGCACGAAAGCTACATAAGACCACAAAAGGGTTTGAAGGAGGCGAGCTTCCTCTAAATCCTACTTAAGATGCTCTCTTGCATAAAAAAAAACTTGTTTAGTGAGGCTTTTCTTGGCTTTCTGGACTATTCTTACCAAACTAAGAAATAGCATGGCCAGTGTCCAAGCTGTCTAGGAGAGGGAAGTTATTTCCAGTTCCAACCTGTGATCTGTTTTCAGGCAATTTCTGAGGACTGGCCACCCCGACAACAGTTGGGCAGGGTGTGGGAAATCCTTTTCATCGTAGGAAACTGCCTGTCATATCCGACCCTAGCTCAGCCTTCTCCACACCTCCGCTTGTCAGACAAGTTGTATGTGGTCGTTCTGAGGGTACAAAGCTAAAGAAAAGAGTAAGAAATAGTCACATATACACGAGAAACAATCACTTGCACCCCGTGACTTCCATTCCCCATAGACAAGCCGGGTGGACTGATCCCTAATCCCCATGCTCCCCTCACGGCAATGGCACTCGGGACATTTCCTTTCTGCAGAACCTACTGCCTGCCGTGAGACTGTATTAGGTTGCAATTGTAGAATTTGGCTGAATATTTCCTTCTGGTTCACGTGGCTACTCCTAGAATCACGGGGGCACAGAATTTTGTTAAAATCAACAACCACCAAACCCCAGAAAGGGAAGCATGTCGCTTATTTCCCAGGTTCATGGCTCCCACTCACCCAAGCTTTCTGGAAGCAGAAGTGCTTTAGCTGCGAGAGATGAAGATGCTTCTTCTGTTCCACCTGCCTGGACAGGAGCAAGGACAAGGTGCAAGGACAAAATGGGACCCTGGGGATGCATGATGAGGACACTGCACTAAGGGGAAGGATAGTGCTTTCTGATAAGGACTAGGACTTATAAATAGGTCTGGTCTCCCTTCCATTATGCTTCCTCTTGGATGTCTTTTCTTCTGCACTATCTTTTCCCTTGTGCATGGTGGCCGGAAACCAGCTTGGAGCTGGCCGTCTTTATTACCGGAGGGTGAGAGGCAAAGGCAGAGGCTGCCTCCCTCTCTTTAAATGACATCCCTCCCTTGCTAAAACAAAGCCTGCCATCCATGAGGATTGGAAACTAACTTGGCACAAGGCAACTGGAAAATGCCCATCAACATGGCCTGGGGCTGGTTCTGAGGAGGACGTTGTTCTAGCCAGAGGATAAAACACCCCTGTCTCTTATATCTCTGGTCCCTGAGCCAATGTGTGGCAGGAGCACATCTGATTGGCAGGGCCCGGATCACATCCTGTGTCCTGGCTGTACCCAGAGCTGGGCAAGAGTGTATCTAATATTTCCAGCTTCTGTCACTGGGAGTGGTCTCTGTCCCCAACAATACTCATTAGTTTGGAATTGACTAATCCAAGCAAGACATTTGCACCTGGGTAGAGAAAACAAATGAACAATGTCCCCTATGCTTTTTCCCCCCAACTCAGAATGAGAAAATCCCAAGGGCCAAGACAAGGGAAGTCTTAAGGAAAAGCAGGCAAAATGATCTCTTAGCCTGCCACTAGCGTCAAAGGAGAAAGGGTGGCCCACCCAGATGGCCACTGGGAGATGCAGACAGGCACTGGCCAGAGAGCCCTCCCCGCACACATCCCTGGGGACCTGGTGATGGGTGCAGGGACCCTGGGAAGCAGTAGGGTGACATTCTAAGAGCTGACATCTTGTAGGGGAGAATGATAAACACAAAGCTCTCTATGGTACCCTATAATATATGAAAAATATCACATTGGGAGTACTAGATTAGAGATTAATTTAGACCTAAGCGAAGGGGAGTTTCTGCCCCCAAATAATTTTCAGTCTTTTGGGGGAGAAATTAACAGTAACTATTATGGACTGCATGTTTATGCCCCTCCCCCCATTCACATGTTGAAACTCTAACCCCCAATGGGATGGTGTCAGGAGATGGGAGCTTTGGGAGGTGATTAGGTTCAGATGAGGTCATGAGGGTGCAGCCACCTTCTGGGATTGGGGTTCTTAGGAAAAGAGATACAGAGATCTCTCTTGGGCATACCAGGGATACAGCGAGAAGGCGGCTGCCTACAAGCCAGGAAAGGGCCCTCACGGACAATGGGTCTCCTGGCAGCACTTTGATCTTGAACTTCCTAGCCTCTAGAACTGTGAGAAATAAACGTTTGTTGTTTAAGCCATCCAGCCTATAGTATTTTTGGTACAGCAGCCTGAGCTTAGACAATGACTGTATCAAATATCTCAACATAGTAGTTTGCCTATCTTGAGAGCCACCTGGATTGCAAAGGCTGCAGGTGCCAAGTCCTTAGCAGTCATTCCTGTTCCTCCCCAGCAGGACCACAGCTTACTTCTGCAGCCTGGCACACCACTTCAGCCCGCCAAGACACCACTGGGATTCCTGCCTCCTGGCTTTTGCTCAAAGGGCTCCCCCAACTCAGAATGCCTGGCATCCACCTCCAAGGGGACTTCTCCAATACCACCATTCCCAAGACAGACCTGGCCCCACAAGACCCTTCCCAAGATTTTGGGCTGTCCCAGCAAGGGTACACAAACACCACCCTATGTGACATCTCAAAAGCTCAGTCATGGCTAAACAGAGAGCAAGACACTCGGTTTAGATGCAAAGGCAGAAGACAGCTCCAGGACTGCTAAGGCCAACTTCAGAACCCCTGGGGTCGTGCAGCACAGACGATCTGAAACCAGAGGTAAAGGGGGAGCAAAGAGGACAGGACTGGAAACCAGAGCGGGAGGCCACGGACAAACGTGTGCAGGAGGCGAGGATCACACAGACACGGGAGGCCCAGATACAACATCAGGCCTGGTGAGAATCCAGGGGGGTCGATGTGCCTGAATCCCAGGGGAGGGTGCTGGAGATATAAACGGAAAACTCACAAGCACGACAGCAACAACCCCTCCCATGCCACTCCCCTCTTGTGCCCTCTCACATGGTAGAGGAGCAGTGGCCTTAATTATAAAGAGCAGAAACAACCAGGTGCTTGTTAAGGCGGCAGATTTGGGGGTCCTATCCCATCAAGCGTAGGATAAGCCCTGAAATCTGCATATTTTTCACAATTCCCGGGGGTGATATTGGAACAGAGAGTCTATGGTCCACACTGAGGGTTTTGACTGCTGCACAGAGCAGGCATCTGGTCTACCTGAAAGGTCCTACCACCTGGCTGCCTTGTTTCCATTCCTTAAACGAGACTGTAAGATCCTAACACGTATGGATCACTTAGTAGCAACGTATAGTGTAAGTGCTTAATAAGTGTCTGCTGCATGCATTATGCAACACTTGCATACCCATCACTCAGGCTGTCACCAGGGCATTTGAACTTCCCCATTCCAGTGGAAGTGGTCACCAACAGGGGAAGGAGAAGACTCAGGAGAGGCCTGAATTAAGCAGAGCAGAATGAAGGAATGTTTCCCGGATTAAATAATATTTTCTAGGCCCTGCAGACGACTGACACCAGCTGTCGTAGGGTTTAAAGCCATGGTTCCTACCCTCAAGAAGCATGTCCACGGGTCATCATGTGAGAGGCAAGATGGGGCCAAGGATGTAGCAGATCACAAAGAAAGTGCTTGTGTATCATGTGCCTACTCACACCCTGGTGAGCAAAAACAGAAACAAAAACAAAAAGTCTGCAGGGGCCAGACGCACACCACAGGCGGGGGCTCTGGGAGAGAAGAGCTGCGGAACTCAGAGCAGGTGGTGATTTTGCTGAGTAAGGCTGAGGGCGTCTCAGCAGGAGACCTTGCTCTGGGTGCAGAAGACAAGGTGAGACTGTGCGTGGCCAGTCCCTGTCTTCCCCTCATGCCCTGCCTGCCGGAGGGGACCCTGGCCTGACCCCTTCAGCTTCTCCCCCACACACCCACCCTCAAAGGAGAGATCCTCGATTACCCGTGACGTTCTTGGGCTTCTGTGAATGTGGATTGGAGAGGACATGGAAGAGGGGGCGGTAAAGAAAGAGGCAAGTGTAACGACTGGAGAGTTTTCACGTTTTATCTTGTTTCAGGCGGAAGCGGTAGAGACAACACAGGCGACCTGCAGTGTGTGGGCAGTGGAGACGGGAGAAGGGAAGGGAAGGCTGTTTTAAAGAAATGCTGTCTGCGTTTATGGGTCCCCTCCACGCGGTTTTAGAACCACAGGCACTTTGTATTTTCTCTAGGTTGCCTAGGTTGTCTTTTCACACAGCTCTAAGCCTTCGTATTTGCTTGCGTAGTCTGTCTGTGACAGGGATCCCCGGGCTACTTCTGCCCTGTGGCACCTGTGCTCACTTGGAGGCCAGGTGAGCCCATTATGACACTTCCCTAAAACACAGATCCAAGTTCTGATGAATGATATAAGATGTTTCTCCTCAAATTTTACCCCCTGTCCCATCTCTCTCTTTCAGGGCCAGCTTCATTCTGGTGCCCCCGACCTCTCCAGGTACTCTCCTCCTCAAATGCCTCCGCCAGCGAAAAGCCTGGCCTGCAAGCGCCAGCCCACAGCTCAGCAGAAGACTAGAATTAATTAACCCATCACGAACTCCCTTTCGTTTTTCACCATCCACTCGCCCTGCCGCACGTGAAGTTGAGACTGCCTAACTGGAACCTAACCGTGCAGGAAGGAAGTGTTTTTCAGAGCGTGGTCCTAGCAGCATCAGCATCACCGGATAATTTGTCACAGATGCATATTCTCAGGTTTGCTCGGCCCTGCAGAATCACAAGCCCTAGAGGAGGGGCCCAGCCATCCGTGTGTGAATAAGTCCTCAGCAGGCTGACAACCACTGACGTAGGAAAAATTTGGAGAGAGTGGGCTCCTGTTCACCAACATTAGCATTCCTGTCTTTATTTCTAAAGGCTTGAAAGTGCTGCAGGTTGTGCCCACTGGGTTTTCTACTTTGAAGTCAGAGATAAGACCTGCTTCCTATGTGTGGCAGGAACAGTGCTCTGCAACTGTTACATGAAGTTTAACCGGTGGCTACGGGAGCTGTCACAAGTGGGCAACAGGAGGTACTTGCCCACCGATGAAGGGAAATCTGCACAGAATGCCCACAGCCCCCAGGAACAGGTCAATGCAGGGAGGGCTGGGATGTTCAAGAAGCATCGTCTTCACCATCCCCTGCTTCCGACATGCAGAGAGGGCCCGGGACCTCACAAACCCTGCTAGGTTCTCCCAGAAACACCACTGCTCCTGGGTGAGGCTGTCTCCCAGGGAGAAATCCTCCACCTGTCCATCCGTTCGTCCATCTGTCCGTTCATCCATCCTCACTATCCATCAACCATCCATCCATCCATCCATCCACTCTTTCTTTTATCAACTAGCTCACAAATATGCATTAGATGACCTGCAACTTGTGCCATCGTCCTTAGTCAGGGAGGAAAATCCCAGTGCTTCTGGGGCCCCGTTATTTCTCAATGTCATCTTTATGTTGTTTGGAGCTTCTTCTTCCCTTAATCAGCTCCTGCCCCACACCCCACGCACACATCTGGAACATCTGTTCCCTGGCCCCACTTGTGGAGAAGTCCCCATCCACCTGTCACCTAAGCACAGAAGAGTTCCCTCACCTCTTGGTCCTCCCCGACTCCCCCTGTAGTTTTCCCCGACACCCTCTGCCCTTCCTCCACCTTCCTCCAGCCCTGCCACCTAATTTGGGGCTGGAAGGGAAAATGAGCATCTTTCTTGCTCTTTAATGTCCTTCATGACATTTCTCCTTTGTCTCATGTAAAAATTCCTGATTATCTGAGGCATATATATTCCACTAGGTTCCTCCTACTCCTCCAAGCAATTTACAAACAGAAGGGGTAAGACGATTTGAATTTGAAGGTCAATGGAACAGAGAACAGGGAATTGACAAGCTAACATATCAAATAGGTCCCCATCATGGATCATGGTGTCACCAAGGATAATGGCAGGATTTAGGGTGGAGGATAAGATTGTGATCCAGGTGCCAAAGTCTGCCATGAATGAGGAGGAGTTAAAAAAAAAAAAAACAGAAGATGGGCAAGACTTCCCACCCCTGCTACCTAATTTGGAATTAGCATGGAAAATGAGTATAACAAATTTCCTCAAAACAGCAATCACTTATTTTGCTCAGAAATCTGCAATTTGGGCAGAGGTGGATAGGTTCAACTTACTTTTTTCAATACAGCAGCATCAACTAAAGTGGGTTGATTGGGGACAGGATCTACAGTGGTCTCCCCAATCCATGGGGAATATGATCCAAGACCCCCAGTGGATGCCTAAAACTGCAGATAGTACCACACCCTATGTATACTGCGCTCTTTTCCTCTCTATATATAATGCCTATAATAAAATTTGGTGCAGTAAGAAATTAACAACAACAACTAATAAAACAGAACAATTGTAATAATTTACTGCAATAAAGGTTATGTAAATGTGGTTTCTCTCAAAATATCTTACGGTACTGTACACACCTATTTTCAGACCACGGTTGACCACAGGTAACTGTGGAAAGCAAAACCATGGATAAGGGGGGACTACTGTACTTTCAAGATGACCCACATGGCTGGCAAGTCAGGCTGACGGCAAGGAGCTCAGCCAGGGGTATACAACACTGGGGCTTCATTCCTTTCCACATGGTTCTTCCAACGACTGCTTGGGCTTCCTCACAGCATGGGGGCTGAATTCTAAGAGCAAACATCCCAAGAAAGCAAGGCAGAAGTGCATGGAATTTTTATGATTTAGCCTTGGCGGTCACATAGTGTTGCTTCAATTCTACCTTTTGGGATGGAGGAGTGACAGTTCTATAACAGCATGAGGGACAGGGGACATTATTCCAGACATCTTTGGAGATACAATCTGCCATACAAGGTTAGCCCTCAAAATCTTGTCAACTGATGCCACCCATGTGGAAAGTGCACTTAGGAGAGACTTAAGCAAATCATAAGCCTTTAGGAATACAATGGGACAAACTGGGAGCTGTTAATGAAGTTGATTATGCCACTCTGAAGTAGACAGAGCAAGATATTTGGACTAGAAATGTTTAAATCCTAACTTCACCGTTTACAGTGTACAACCTCAGGAAAGTCACTTAACCTCTCTGAGCCTCAGCTTCTCCATCTGTAAAATGGGAATAATAAACTTATCTTGCCAACTTGACGCTAATAACCTAATAGGATAATGCCAGGGTAAGTGCTGTCAAAACCGTAAAACAGTTTGCTCTATACCTTCATGGGTCAACAATTGTCTAATTGTCATTTGGGTTTTTGTTCTGAAGCAACAGACCACAGAGAAAGGGACACTTAACTATGAGTGTGGTACCCTGGGCTTCATGGCCGGTCTTGCTGCTTATTAACTGTGTGATATCCAATATGACCTTTAACTCTTCTGAGTCTCAGTGTTGTCACGGAAGGATAATGCCACCTGCCCTGCTTAACTCTGAAACCTGTGGCAAGGACTAAAGATAGGTTAACTCAGAGGCCTGTGGATTAGAGCACTCGGTAAATCTAACATGCTTTGCAACAGAAAATAACATAAATATTACATTTATGCTATTGTCTAAGTAGCCATAACTTTTTATATTAGAAAAAAATAATTTTAGTCAATTCAAAAGTAAAAGTTTGTTTTAATACAAAGGTTAGAAAATACAACTAGGCAAATAGAAGAAAATAAATGTCACACATAATTTTCTCCCTCAGATTCTCTCACTCCCTCCCCACCCTCTTTACTTTTAATGTTCTAGTAGTACATCATGTCCAGATTTTTTTTTTTTTTTTTTTTTGCTGAAGTAGTTTTCCACTTTTTAAAAATAATGGTAAACAATACAGCAATTGACAGGTACATTCGTGGTCCTGAGCAGGGATTATAGCGATGCCCCTCAGAACTCAGAGTCCTGGATCCCAGGGCATTTTACAACAAATAAAGTCTATATAAACGTGGTAATGCCAAGAAATAGTAATGCGAACACCCACGAGTGAGAAGGCTTAAAATGACAATTTTAAAAAAGTGTTAATAGCACTTTTTCTCCTATAACAAAGAGGAATAATCAGCAATGATATAATTTTTCATTTCATTAGTAAGTTAATGTAGATATCTATCCCCTGGGACACTTTTTACAATTCCTCTGAATCAAAGGATCCCAGCAAGAAAAGAATTTCTCCTCCTTAGAGGTTCTCCCTGGGAAAGGCCTGGCAGCGAGGGAGCAACTGCGAATCTCTGGACGCCCACCGGCTCCAGGACTGACTGCAAACTGAACAAGCCTCCAACTGCTTATCTGTTTCATGGGACTTCTTTGTGTCCCATATTTTTCTTTTTAAGTGAAACATATTAAATCCTCAGATAACTTACCCCAAAACTAAGTGCGAGGCAAAAAAAATTGCAAAGGACCGAAGCCCACAGCACTTGGGACATTCTAGCAAAGCCTGGAACAGGACAGACTACTCGGCCCACCCTCATTGCCCTGGGAGAGGGGACGTGGGCTTCTCCAGGCAGAGCTCCAAGCCTCGCCCGGAATGTCCCCAAACAGGTGGCAACCCAAGGACACCTTCCCACCTCCATTTACTGGAACGCATGCCTGAAATGCCACCTGTATGCCTTCCCTCTCTGAGGAGATGTCCCCAGGAGATAGGAAGCTATGTGTGGAGGGGGACAGGTCCACTTTTGGGCATCTAACTCCAGTCAGGCACTGAATGCAGGGATGGATGCGAAGAAGCCCCAGGGGCAGGGTGGGATCCGGTTTGGGATTTGTGTGTAGTCAGTGATGTGAGGATGACACATTGTTAGCAGCTCTTCCCACCTCAGCTTGTGTCTTAGAACCTGAGACCAGCCATTGGCTCCTGGGAGGAGGAGGCAGCCCGGGGCCACGTGCAAGAGGCCAGGGAAGTAGTACAGGAGAGGAAATGCGAGTGAAGAAACAGACGCCACATAATGGGACAAATTTCTATTTCTCAATGTTGTCTATGGCCATCCCTGACACTAACGGTCCCTAAAAAGAATCCTTTCCCACTCGTATCCCTCACCACATTCAGACACGGCTGAAGCATCGCCTTCTTCATGAAGCCTTTTCAGAGCCGTCCCCCTGTGACTCAGCTCTCCCGCCCACCCGCCACACGACCACAGGCCAGGCCTTTCCACTCTTCCTAGTAGTTTTTTTTTTTTTCCTTTGTGGGTTAAAACAATGGAAATCTATTCTCTCCCAGTTCTGGAGGCCAGAAGTTCACAAAGTGTCAGCAGAGCTGGTTCCTTCCAGAGGCTCTGAGGGAGGATCCACTCCACGCCTCTCCCCGGCATTGGTGTCCCGGCCCTGGTGGCCTTGGTGTCCGGGCTTGCAGGTGCGCCCCACCCCCCTCTGCCTCCGTATTCATGTGGCCTTCCTCTCCAGGGCCTCTTCCAAGTCCTAGTGAGCCCACTTGCATTTGGCCTTCCCTGCCCAATGAACAGCCAGTTCCTCCACAGTTGACACAAGCTTGTCCCTTTGATACTCCTCAAGACGACTCCACCCACCCCCATGGGGACCCACACATGCTGTGGGCACCCACCCCCATGCCTGAACAAGAATGAGGGCTGAGGCCGCTCTCCTGAGCACACAGCGCACTCTCAGTCTCCTGGGCTGGCTTGCTGAGTGGGAGCTGAGTTTTTCTAGAAAATAATAACAATAATTAAAAAAAGAGACTTCTTTCTCTCACTCACTTAAAGTCCACAGCTCTGTTACAGACTTCTCATGTCTCTAGGTTTGGTTTCTCCAAGAATGTATACACTAAAAAGAAATTACGAGGTTATTTTATACCCTTATTATGTAATAAAGATGTTAGGTATCTTTATTTATATTATCATATATGTTGATTTATTTTATAGCATAACTCAGATGTAAAGCTGTCTGTTGTGGGTACAACGATATATGGATTTCCTTCTCATATCCTATTTAATCCTTGGAACAATATGTGAGGGCAGCAGGGAGCGTGATGTCCACTCTTCAGAGGAGGACACTGGGGCCCTAGTGTACCTGCAGCCCGCTCAGGTGCAGACCGCAAGGGTGCACTGTCCAGAAACAACGTAAGAACCACAAAGGACGTCAGTGAGGAACGCCCTCTCCCCTGCACTCCACTGATGCTGGCAATAGACTCAGCCTGGGAGTTTCAAGTCCGGTGCTGTCTCCCTCTAGCACAGCCCCTCAGAGGTCAGGGCAGAGATGATTTTAGAGGCGGCATCTCACATATTCAACTCACAGTTAGGAGAAACTAAATCCTCCTTTCTCGAGCAGATGTGTTAGGTCAGCCTGGGGTAGGGAGGCAGCCACCAAAGGCATCACCTTAGAGCCGGGATCCTGAACTTTGATAACACCGCTTGACTTCTCTGTTCTGGGTGCAAGACACCTTAATGCAGTCTTTGGTTTAGCTAAAAGCACAAACAGTTACATTTCCCATAATTTTGATGGCCAGGTAAATCTTACCCTCCCTTTGCTCTACTCCCTGCCTCCCGTCCACGGTGCCACCCTCATCTCTGTACTGGTCTCCACTCCCTCTGCCAGCTCACTCCTCTCTCCCCAATCCCATCCTTCCACTCACCCCCCATTTCCTACCCATGGAAATAAATTATTCCAGCCAATCCGTGCGGCTTGCTGTCCATTTTATGGTTTCACAGGGAAAAAGAGATCCTCTTTGAGTTTTAAGACAGAATCTCAATACAAAAATCTAACTACATTCATCTTTCTGGCAGAACCAGCCTGTTTTTTTGTTTTGGAGACAGAGTCTCACTCTGTTGCCCGGGTTAGAGTGAGTGCCGTGGTGTCAGCCTAGCTCACAGCAACCTCAAACTCCTGAGCAACCTCAAACTCCTGGGCTCAAGCCATCCTTCTGCCTCAGCCTCCCGAGTAGCTGGGACTACAGGCATGTGCCACCATGCCCGGCTAATTTTTTCTATATATTTTTAGTTTTTAGTTGTCCAGCTAATTTCTTTCTATTTTTTTTTGAGTAGAGATGGGGGTCTCACTCTTGCTCAAGCTGGTCTCAAACTCCTGGGCTTGAGTTATCCTCCCGCCTCGGCCTCCCAGAGTGCTAGGATTACAGGCGTGAGCCACCGTGCCGGCCAGAAACAGCCTGTTGACTTAAAGCAGACGTTACCTGGGAATGAACCAACAGGGGTCCTGCGTTCCTTTCTGCCCATGTCCAATCGCTCTGGGGGTGCAATGCACACTGTCACCACGTGAGGGCGCTGTTGCCCTTAAAAGCCGCGACGCTGCTGCAGGCAGCTCTCTGGCTAAGAAAAACCGCCAGGACCCAGGAGTGCAATATTGATTTTTTATCTCTTTTAAATTAACAATAATTGGCGTTCTGAATACTGCTTAATTTCTTCATTGTAGAGGTACAGATCTGAAGACTGTCTGATGTCGTTTATGGCATTTTCCAGAAGCAAATAACGAAGGCCGAGGGAAAACTTTGCTTATAGCTAAAGTTACTTGTGGAGGTTTTTCACGTGTTTAAGTGTTCCTGAACCTTCAGGTTATATGAATTAAATTAACATGTTAATTGTGGAGGTCCAAAGGATGAAAAAGAAAAAAAAAAAACGAGTGGGCAGGAAAGAAACGTTTTATTAAAATAGATTTATTAAAGTACTGGGCGTGGGGGAGCAGAGTCAGCTGAAGCCAGCGGGAACCGTATTATATCAGGCTTTGTAAATTATGCAGCAATGACGACTGGTTATTAAAGAAGTGTAATTAAGCCTGAAGTTCCAGGGTTTAGGAGACTGTGGGCCCGAGGCCTGGCTTCCTCACCGTGTCTGCAGCAAACCCTGCTTCCCACATCTTCAGCTGCGCCCGCTGTGAGTGGGTGCTTGTTCTTGCCTGTGGACAGGGTTAGGATGTGGCTAATACCAACTTCAAACACAGAACTCTGGACACCCGCAAAGAGAATAGGGTAAAAAACGCCATGTACTTCTGGCACCGTGAGACCTCTGTCACCCACACGTTTGCCCCAGGTGGGCAGCACAAAGAAAATGTGGGGCCAGCCCCGTGTTTGAGAATCAGTTCTGCCACAAACTCATCGTGGCACTGAGCAAGTTGCTTATCTGAAGTCTTCCTCCCTTCATCTATAAATGGCAGCGTTTGGCTAAGCTGCCCTCGGAGTCCATTCTGATTCCGGCAAACACCTCCCCCGCCCTTGTCTGGCCCACCTGTGACTGTCTTTCTGGTCTTCCAGCCCATGTCTGTGTCTCACACCCGTAGGTGGCCATTTGGACCATTTTTACTGAGCTCTGGACAGAGCCTCCCTTCTCTGTCTACTTTTGCTCTATTTCTCTCAGCCTAGAATGTTCTTCCTCCTACTTTTTTTTTCTGGAGAAAGAGTCTTACTTTGTTGCCTGGGCTAGAGTGCCATGGCATCAGCCTAGCTCACAGCAACCTCAAACTCCTGGGCTCAAGCAATCCTCCTCCCTCAGCCTCCCGAGTAGCTGGGACTACAGGCATGTGCCACCATGCCCGGCTAATTTTTTCTGTATATTTTTAGTTGTCCAGCTAATTTCTTTCTATTGTTTAGTAGCTATGGGGTCTCGCTCTTGCTCAGGCTGGTCCTGACCTCAAGCGATCCTCCTGCCTCAGCCTCCCAGAGTGCTAGGATTACAGGCGTGAGCCACTGCACCCGGTTTTTTTATTTCTACTTCAAGTCACAGAGCAAAAGCCACCTCCTCCAAGAAGCCTTCCTCAATACCGCAGGTGCAAAGAGTCTTCCTGTCCTTTATGTTTTTGCAGCAATTTGCCTATACTTCTCTTTAGCACCTGCCCTTTTCTCTTGTGTGTTGTTATGATTTCTGGAGCCTTTTTGTGCCAACCAGGTCTTCAGGATCATGGTTGACATCCCATTCATCCCTCCCCCAGGGCCCAGCTCAGTGGCCAGCTCACAGCAGACACCCAGGGGACAGATGATTGAGTTAGCAACCACACATGCGCACATGCACACTGCATTGTATGCAGAGCATCTGGGCCCAGTATAAACACCGATGTTCAGCTGATAGGATTTGGCCCTGAGCACACTCACACTGTGTCTTTCCTACAACTCAGGCAGGCTGGCACAGTGGTTAGCACTTGGACTCCAAGTCAATTGCCCAAGTTCATACCCTGGCTCTGCTGCTTGCCACCTGGGGGAACTTGGACAAGTTACTGAACTTCCCTGAGCCGCTATTACTCCACTCTGCAGTGGAGATAATGATAGCACCCACTTTATGTGGATGCTGTGCAGACAAAACACTAGTCTGTGCATTACCTAACACTTGTAATGCACTTAAAAAGCTACCCAGTGCAAAGCAAGTTCTCAATAAATGCTAGCTTTGAATAGCACTTTTACTAATTAAAATTCAAAACCTCAGGACTTCTTGCCAGTTAGCAGTATCTTTCTTTCATGGTAAGAAAAAAAAAATCCCCTTGTGTTTATCCAGGTACACATTCATGACTCTAGTTAGTTTAACTGATATCTAGGGCCGAGGGCCAGGAAATGCAACCAAGACAGCCTGCACCCTGGGCGGGCTCCAGCTCTGGGTCTGCAGAGTGAACCTTAGTTTGTCAAAAGCCTTGAGTGCACGGAAAACAGATTAACTCGCTATCATTTCAGCCTGCCACCAGCCATTCGCTAAATTGCACAATTTGATACGGCGAGTGTCCTCCTGCCCCCTCTCAGACCTGCCCAGGCGCCAGCCTCGCCTCTTATCTATGTGGTGCTATGGCTGTAACTCATCTGACCACTTGCCACATGCATCCTGTCAGCGGATTTGTCCTTTTGTCTGGTGGGAGTCAAGGACAGAAGAAGAAAGGAAAGGGGATAAAGAGAGGTGGGAAGAATCCACCGCCCAGCAGAATAAACATTAATATGTTTCAAGGCACCATCCACGCAGGGAGCCCTGAGACCTTCTCTCCCCAGCTTGGAGCGTGGCGGTGGATGTGCTCTCTACGTGTGGCTTGTTCCATCGGTGCCAGGTATACCCCGGTTATTTCACAGAAAACTCATTTTCCTGTCTTTGTGATCCTGCACTAATTTTCTTCTACCCTCTCTTAATCCTATTTCCTGGTAAAAAAAAAAAAAAAGTTTATTTTGGCTGTTCTGTCTGCCCCATGGAGGTCTCCCACACCACCTGGGTCTATTCATAGTAAAATGGGCCGTGGCTCTGGGCAGGCATGTCCAGGTGGGGACGGGGATGAATGGCGGAAAGGCAATAGGGGACAGCTCGACCTGTTGTCCTGCCTCCATGGGCTCAGACCTCTAAGCTGCCCTATAAATCACTGCCACAGCAAGCTGAACGTCCAGCCTGAGATCCCCGATCAAAAACCTGAGGGTAAAAGGATGTGAAATGACGTAGTCCGGTTGCTTCTGGTCACAGGTGTGGAAACCGGGGCTCGGAGGGCAAAACAGATGAATAGTCCACGCTGCAGAGCTCTGACTGCACCAGGACTCTTCTATGTGCTTCCACAGACCAACTCGTTTAAGCCTCAGAAAGACTCCATGAGGCACATTCCGCTACTTTATGCATATTGGGTTGGGAAGGAACCTGAGGCACAGGCTTGCTAACTAGTCCAAGGTCATCCACCCAGTGAGTGGCAGAACTGGGATTTGAACCCAGAGCCAGCTGCGGAGTCCAGGCTGTTTGCCCAGCCGTGCTGCCTCCCGGGAGTGACCTATGAATAGAGAGTGCCCGAGGATCTTGAAGGGTTTCTTGTCTCCAAATCCAACTCCCTGGTATCTGGGGAAAAATAACAAGCCCTAAATCCTCAGCCTGGCTCCCTGCCCCTTCCCAGCCAAATGCCAAAACACCTTTCTGGACTCAGCTGCCACCTCCTCCTACACGCACTAAACTCCAGCCAACTGCTGGCAGAGTGAAGGAATGATGTGGGTGAGGAAATGAAGGGAAGGAAGGACTGAGCCTTCCTAGGCTTGCCTGGGGAAATCATCTTCTTATTTTCAGTCTGTCAGTAGACTGAGAAGGTTTGACAACGACATAATCAATATCTCAATAAATCTTTCTAGTTTTTTCAGAGCCTGGTGCTTATCACACAACCCAGCTGGCAGGGAGTGTTCCTGGAATCAGAATGCTGGTCGTGCACAGTCCCATTTCTTCCCTTCACGCAGGTGGCACGATCGGGGAGCAGTGCCGATTATTAATACTGAAGGTTGAGTTCTGTCGCCCCACGCTGCAGTAGCAGCAGCAGCAGTGGCAGGAGGAGCCTTCATAGCAGCAGCAGTGGTGCTAACAGACTTACCAGGCACTGCCATGAGTGTTTTGTCCATATCAATTAACCTGTCTAATACTCATGCCGCCACTATGGGGCTATATACTATTATCAGAACCATGTTGTAGTTGAGACGCTAAGAAATTAAGAAACTGGCCCAAAGTCATATATAGCAGGCATCAGAGGTGGTATTGGAACCCAGGCAGGCTGTTGTCAATGCGCACATGCTTAACCACACTCTCTGGAGAGCTGCTTTAGAGAACTTAGAGGGAGAGGTGCTTGTTCCTCCCTGAGTCTGAGTCCAGGGAGCATTTCCTTGTTTGCAAGAGGCAGCTACTGACACAGGTTATATTAACGCCTATGGTCGGGTGTTTACTGCTACTTCCTTAGAAGAGTTGGAGGTTCAACCAAAGGGTCTAAAACTCTAAACAGGTGATTTAAACTTAATTTTGGGGGGGTGGGTTTGGGGAACCACTTTATAGTTTGATGTTAATTAACTGAAAACATTTTGAGGAAGTTAAAGTTAAGACAATCAACTTCACTTACAAATCTGATGCTTTGTAAGTTTCAGGTTTAATACAAAATATTGGCATATTTGCAAAACTTTTCCTGTCTTTATGCCTGTTGCCAGGGCTTGGGGTCCATGAGGGATAGAAATATTCAGATCAATGTTTTTCAAAATTGAGTAATGTATGTAGAGCTCTGTTAAAGAACAAATTCTCACAGTGCTCTAGTACTTATTTATATATATTTTTTACTTTAATGTTACAAACATAAAGCTAGAAATAAACTTTTTGTGCTTTTAGTTCTTATATGAATGTACAACCAAAGGAAGGCACGTGTTTCATTTTTGTTGACTTGAATGTTTTGACTCTGAACAAAGAGGAACCCCTCACTGAAGACTCTGCTGCTATTATTTTAAAAAGACGTACTAGTTTTTACAGAACCAATCCAAGTATACCCCAAAACACATGACTTAAAAACTTTAAAAACTTTGTTTTATGAAAACAAGAGTCATTTTGTATTTTCTGATCTACTTTCAGCTGTTGAATTATTTCAAGTTGGTATGTACCAAGATGGAACCCGAAGAGGACACCTGCTAGCAAGGTGAGCCAGGTATGTATGCTACCGGGCAGGACCCTGTGATGACTCAATTCTTCCATCATTTTTATCCTTCCAAATTGCTATTAAACTTGACTGTTAACATGTCAGCCTGCCATGGCTTCATTTAGCAGAAACGCAGCAATTACCTAATATGCCCTTTTCTGTCCTTTATCATTAGACTGTGACACTTGCCACAGTATGTGACTTTTAGGTACTATGCCATTTCCATGATGCCAAATTGATTTAATATTTACTCTATGAAACTAAATTCTTAGTCTGTAAGAATGTCATTCAACTGTGCACTTTCACGGCAAAAGTTTTGCTTTGACTCTAGTGATAGAGTACAAAGTGAGATTAAGATAGATCTTGTCAACAGAATGACAGCCAGATATGTCTTGAGAACATTTAAAGTTAGATGATGTTGTTTTTTTGTTTTTCCTAGACAGAGTCTCGCTCTGTTGCCCGGGTTAGAGTGCCGTGGCGTCAGCCTAGCTCACAGCAACCTCAAACTCCTGGGCTCAAGCAATCCTCCTGCCTCAGCCTCGCAAGTACCTGGGACTACAGGCATGTGCCACCATGCCCGGCTAATTTTTCTATATATATTTTTAGCTGTCCATATAATTTATTTCTATTTTTAGTAGAGATGGGGTCTCGCTCTTGTTCAGGCTGGTCTCGAACTCCTGACCTCAAGTGATCCTCCCGCCTCAGCCTCCCAGAGTGCTAGGATTACAGGCGTGAGCCACCGCGCCTGGCCAGATAATGTTGTTTTAGATGATATCTAGGTTATTAACAGGACTGAGAACATAGGCAATGAAATCTCGTAGTTGTACTTGATTACAAGGTGGTCATCTAGGTTATATATACATATACTTACCACAAACATTGAAAAGATTGTCATAAAAATAGAAAAAAATGATTTTAAAAACCCACAAAATTTTAAAAAAATTAGTAGAATTTGCATCTGAGTAGAATTAAGTCATCTGAGAACTACCGGGGGTCTGTAGTAGAGTAGATCTTAGTATAAATGAACCCGATTTGACGTAAAACTGCTTGGTGCAAGTCAATCTTCAGAAGATATGGCTTTGCCAACTGTGCTGGGACAACAAAAAACCACTCTCCATCATTTCCTTTAAGTAGTAAGCATTATAAGTGGATTAACAAGCATGAGTGAGTTAGTTAAAACTGGATTTAAATGCAATTTTGGGGGGAGCATATCTTTCATATAAAGCAAGGGCCAATTGCTCCCATTCTCTCCAGGGAGCGGAGAAAAGATTGTCATAAAAATAGAAAAAAATGATTTTAAAAACCCACAAAATTTTAAAAAAATTAGTAGAATTTGCATCTACTCCAGGGGAGCGGAGGGGGAGCCTGCCTGGGATGGGAAAGCAAAGGAAGCCCGGAGGTTTAATAGTTGGCTACACTGTTTCAAATCGAGGGCTCCTTTCCAGGACCGGTCTACCTCCCTCTTTAACACAGACTGCAACAAATGTGACCCTAAGAGAAAAGCACACGTCAAGAAAGCGGCAGTGGTGATGGTGCCCTTGATCTGTGGAGCTATTTCCCTTGCACTTCAACTGCGTGGAGAGAATTTTCATGCCATTGCCCTGGAAAGATCCTGGCATCTGTGTTTCACACGAGGCCAGAGACTAAAAATACTAACTTTTCTTGACAAAGAGGGCTTTCCTCTCCCAGCTTGCTGTTGAGAATAACACCGACCTTGCTGAGGTGAGAGGGGCGGCTAACAGATACAGCACTCACAATAATGTTGGACCAAGTCTCTGCGCACCCAGTGGCAGCTGCCGATCTGCGGACTTCTCAGCCTCCATAATCGCATGAGCCCATTCCTTGTAAGAAAGCTCTTTACACATCCATGCACACAGCGCTCATTAGACAGACACTGGAGGCAGCAACACCACTGAGCATCTAGAAGGAAGCAACGCTTTCCATAGACATCAACCAGTAAAGACTCAATACTGTAAGACAGTTCTCTGAATAAGTATAAGAAAAGACTAAGACTTAGCTCTGAAGGTCATAGAGCAAAAAAAATGTAGGCACCCTAGCATAGGCAGTGTGGGGCGATGTTTTGTGGGACACACAGGAGAGGACCCAGACTGTTCCAGAAGTATCAGTGTTCTGCCACATGAGCTAAAAGTGGTCACCAATTTTTACGAGAGGAAGACCCAGGGGCTTGGCATTAGAATCTACAATACAATAGGACATGATACAATTCAAATCAATATAATTTATTATGAAGAGAATGTAACAACATCAATGTAACTAAAGAAACTGTATATATAATAGTTATCATTACTCAATATGGCATTAGTCATTCTCAGTTATTTTCTTTAAATCTGAGCTAATGTTACATGTCGATATCTGAACAGTGTGGCCCAACCTGACTGCTGCAATCAAGGCGGGATACCCAGCAGTGGGCAAAACCAAGGCGCAGCTGTGCCTGCCTTCCGTTATCCTTACCAAATCCAGCCTTAGGGAGGCTGGCTTCCCCCCGAGTCTGTTACCTGTAACCAACGGACACCTTTGTATGATGGCTGGTTTGGGAGTCTTAGCCCCAAAATACTCAGGTGACCACACCCATCTTGCTGCACATCAGCTACAAGGAAAGAGTAGACATTGCCAGACACAAAGAAAACACAAAATGGAGCTGTCACTATAAATAGGGCTTTTTCCATCTCTAAGAGAAAGCTGGTAGCTAGTGGCAGAAATTAACATTCCACCCACCCGACCCCGCAGCCTGAACTTCATAAACAATTGACAAGCCTCAGGAGCCCCCACAGCCTCTGTGCAGTTCCAGTCCCTCGTCACCAACACCCACACACAACTGCCTCCACCTCAATTTTCACAGCAGTAAACACGCAGACCTGCAACGACCTGCTTATTTGGTGTTTTGCTATATAACACTATCTTATTTCCTGTTTTGTAGTTAAGAGCCTTTCCTCCAGGTGACTGGGTAATCTTCTCTAAGCATCCTCCTTACCCCCTGCCATTTATTGTCTACAGTAATGTTAAAATCTGGATTCAGACAGCCTGAGCAATCCTGAAGAGGATACCCTGAAAGTGAGTCATCTTGTATAAGGACAAGAGCAGCCCTGAGAAACCAAGGTGGCATTCCAATTTTTGAAAGAAGGTAGAAGGGAGTGACTATAATTGGAAGTGAAAGCTGGTTACGTTTCAGGACATAGAAAATTAAATCCCATCACCAAAGGAAGTCCTTGCCAGGGATTTCTCCAGCTAAGGGGGACAGGCAAGGAGACCCGATACGAATACTGAGCTTTGGGCTTCCCTAAAACTCTGGTCACTAGGAGCCTAAGTGCACTTATGTGTGAAGACACACAGCCACATGGGTTAGAGGCGGCCACCGTTTGTACATACACACCTACTTGTATATATGTATACAAAGATTGTATATGTCATTGTGCCTACGTTCCCAACGACCAACCTAGGTGGCAGAAATGCTTCACAAAGAAGGAAGTTAAGGCTTATGCAACTGCCCAAGGTGACCATTAGTTGTTGGTGGAGCCAGATTCTGAACCCTGTCCTGAAAGCAAGTTATTTACTCTTTATTTACTCTTTGCTTTGCTTTGTTAATGTCCTTTCAGAAGTTTAAATGCTAAAGAAACATAAGGGATGATTATCATTACTTAGTAGCCAGTTTGTTTCCCTGCTAAGAGTAGACTGCCGAGTCCATTTTTCGGGAAAAGGAAAAGATGGAAATACTATCATGACGCCCTCTTGCCTCTCTTTTCTATGCTACATGCTACCTTCCATCCTCCCTCACGGTTTACAGGATCACAAGCCTGAAGATTTGGAGGGCAACAAAGACCTGGCAGGGCTACATTCCTGCCTCTTTGGTGGCATCATCCAGCCCCACCCTTCATATTTGTACTAGAGTGACCCAAGACCAAGAAGCTGCCGATTCTACTTTGAAACATCTCTGATTGTCAAGGATTTTTTTCTGCTTACGCTGATCTTAAAGTCCATTCCCTGCAACTTCACCTTGCTCAGCTCTGCCCTCCTCAGCTTGCTGTGAATCCCTTTATGCTCTTCTCTTGCCCAGGGTCCCCATTTCCTGTCACCATTCCTCATCTCCACAAATCTTCCCAGCTCATCACGCTGCTGGGCACCCTCCCCAGGGAGAAGCTGAGTTTTGTCCTCATTCTCTTAAAGCGGGAGCCTTGATGTACAGACAGCACTTCTGATGTGCTCTTGCTGTGTCGGGATGCGGGAGGACCCTCAACTTGGACACTCTGACTCCACCCGTGGCAGTAAGTGCGGTGACAGCCCCACAACTCTTTTGGCCTTCGTTCTGGCTGGGGTAGACAAATAAACTCCATAAACCAGAAAAATTTATTACGTAACATGTCCTTTAACTTAGTGCATTCGTTGAGATCTTTGTAAATTCTGTCATTTGGCCCCTTCATCATGCTTGCCCTGTGGGCCACACCGAGGGTTCTGACACATGCTGGGCTGCTGGCAGGGGCCCTGCCTTCCTGGGGACAGCTCACACCACAACACGGTTGGCAGCAGAGGAACTGACATTGGGGTGATGCTGGGGTTGAAAGGTCATTCTCAGGAGCTGGAATCTGAAGATCAGAGGCAGTGCGAGTCCAAGGCAGCAGGAACGTTCTGGTTCTGGTGCCACCCAGAGCATATCAGACAAACTTCATGTAACATCTTCCCTTCAGGTTCAGGAAATGTTTGCCCACCTACCCAGAACTTCCACCTCTCTCATGGCTTCATAGCCTGAGGCATCTTAAGGGAGCTGCTCAGGCATCCAGAGAACTTTCACTTCTACCCTTGAATCAGTCATAACCTTGACTTTGACATACACCTCCTGGCATTATTCAAGACCTTCACAAAAACTTGAATAGGAGGAGTGGGTCAAAGAGAAGGATCCTGTGCCCCTCTCTCCTCATGGCCTGTAATCAACAGTCACATATATCGTCCAGCCAGGGTAAGTCCCGCCTTACTGCACTGCCAACATTTCTCCAGCATGTTCTTTACCTATAAACTTTGGGAGGCTCCATCACATAGCTGCCTGCAATTAAGATACCCAAGATCTTTAACATTTCTTTTCATTTCAGTAACTTTATCATAGGTTCAATAATATACTATTTTGACCCATTTTGGAAATTGGATATAGTTGTTTTTTTTTTTTTCCAGCACTCTTAGATAAAATTCATATAGGCCCACAGATTGGTTTAAAGTAGTTAGGTATTGGTTTACTGTTTGGACCATTTTTGGTTTTATTTTGCCTCCAATCCTATTGTTGCTGAGAATGACATGGCAGGATTTTATTACTTTTTATGGCTAAATAATATTCCACTGTGTATGTACACCACATATTTATTCTTTATCTATTCAACTGTTGATGAACACTTCGGCTGATCCCACATCTTGGCTATTGTGAATAGTGCTACAACAGACATAGGAGTGCAGACATCTCTTCAATATCCTGATTTCTTTTCCTTTGGACATGCCCAGCAGTGGGATTGTTAGATCATATGGTAGTCTTATTTTTAGTTTTTTGAGAAACCTCCAAACTGTTTTCTATAATGGCTATACTAATTTACATTCCCATCAACAGTGTATGAGAGTTTCCTTTTCTCTGAATCCTGGCCAGCATTTGTTTTTTTCTTTTCTTCTTTTTGGTCTTTTTGATAATAGCCATTCTAACTGAGATGATTCCTCACTGTGGTTTTGATTTGCATCTCCCTGATGATGAGTGATATTGAGCATTTTTTCCCTATACCTGTTGGCCATCTGTATATCTTTTTTCGAGAAATGTCTATTTAGACCGTTTGCCCATTTTAAAATCACAATCCTGTGTGATTTTCTTTCCAGTTAGATCATTGTCTTTGATAGGAAAGATAAATGCGAAGTCGTTACTGAATTCATCTGCTTTCTTAACACCAGCTACCATAACAACTCAGCCCCTCGAAGTAGTAAGTAGTTCTGTCCCTCCTTGTCCTTTTGGCAGGGTATTTTTTATTTCTTCCTCCAGAATCACCACCTTTCTCCACCCTGCTCTGAGCCCCGACAGGCTCTCCTGGATGGACTGATTGGTGCATCTCTTTGCCTTCTGGCTCCTCGTTGAGTTGAGCCAAGGGCAGGCAGCACCAGGAGGTGGCGGAGTCGAAAAACAGGGGGGTCAGCTCACTTGCCGCCCAATTCTGTGGCTCGGCTGGGGTCCACCGCTGTCAGCCACTGCTTCTGTTACGTGTCCCCTCCCCCCAAATTACTCCCATCAATTTCCAACTTGCCCCATTTCTTAATAATTTCCCTGTACTCTACCCACACCTTTTTAAATAGCCTTTGTATTAAAATACCCTCAAAATATCTTCAGTGACCATCTGTTTCCTCTGAGATCCCATCATCCTTCTTGTCATCCTAAATCAAACTTTTTATTGTGGTGGAGGCTGACCTCAGGATGCTTCGCAAGACTCCAGTCTTTCTCATTGTCAGACTGTCTGAATATTATCCTTTCAGCTTTGGATGTCTGACGTTTATGTCTCCTTATCTTCCTTGCTTTATTATATGCAGCCTTTAAAAATCACAGCTCTTCAGAAAGAGCTATGGAGTTTTCTAACTTATTTAGATACTTTTCCTTTTCTTTCTCATTAGAAACATTCTGAAGTCCCAAACTGCTGTAGAAACTCAAGTTGGAAAGGGACCTGGGAAGTCACCTAGTCTAGCTCTTCTCATCCCAAGCCCTCACCCTTGGGCAACATCTCACATTAGAAAATCACTTGTAACTTTTCGCTCTTTATTTCTAGTAACAATGTAGTTGTAACACCCTCACAAATGTGGTGTGTATCACAACAATGAGGCCTGTGAACCTCTGACCTGGCTAATGGACAAAGATTCCCCCATCTGCTTTGAAGCTCTTCAGGAGAACAAGCCAGACCTGGGGAAGCTTAGAGGAGACTGAGCAAAAATTAGTCTTTAAGAATCAATCCAACATGAAGCATGCAAGGAAAATTTAGTGAACATATTTGTCCTCTCCTACTCCAGGAAACACACTATGGCTTGATTTTACACCAGGCATTTGTGTTCATTACAGTCCTTTAAAGATTTAGACTTTGGGTAAAGATAAGATAGGAAAGACTGATTATAATATTTCTCTAACTTAACAATGTCTAATAAAATGCATAATAATAGCATTAAAATAGTGAAACCCATCAAAATTTTTATCAGCAGCCACCAAACAAGGAAAGAGGCAAAACCTAATGCCACACACTTCCAAAACCAGTGGTCCAGGAAATTCTGCAGAGAAGCAGTGGAGAAAGGCTCAGCCTATACCTGCCACCCTGACCCCTCCTCGCTCCTCAAAAGCAAGCTGGGAGTGAGCATGCCAGGGGAACTTTCCCTGTGAATCGGGAAAGGACAGCTCTTCTTCTAATAAGGGAAAAGTGGAGAAGGATGCTGGAGGAACCAAGCTGAGGAGGTAGGTGGAGGATGGGCTGACTCTCGTGACGGAAGTGAATTTATAGTATCATCCCATTTTCATACAAGTGAGTTTGGCTATCTCTCTAGTCTGCCAGACTTCTACTTATGTATATGCATAGAAAGAATCAAATATAGAAACAATACTGAACAATTATGAGGCTTATAGTTAGGGAACAGAGTCAGCACAATGTCAAAATAGTAATTTATTTTTTCTCTCTATTAAAGTGCAAGTCCCATGATGGGTGAGGATTTTGTCTGTTTCATTGATAGCTTATAGCTCTAGGCCCGGCACCTTGAAAGTGCCTTGCACAAAGCACTCTCTAAATAAGCACCAGCTGATGAATGAATGAGAATGAACTACAAAAATTAGGAGGTGAGGGATAGAGAAATGAAAGAAGCATTAATCTCTTCTTCTTTCAAGGCAGAGAGTTGATGGATACTATATAAAATTGAACCACTAATTAATAAAAAATATGATTCCAATGTCTTTTATAATCTCTTTTGATAAGGAATCTTTAAACAAACAGTATGTTGGGTAATAAAGAACATTTATATGAGGATCAGAATCCCTCCAGTGTTACTTTGATTTCTTTTACTTCTGTATATAAGCAAAACTAACCTGAATATATATTTTTTGAATTCAAAAGGCATTAGAGTATGATCCCATTTATATATCCATCTGTCCAGCTAGTCAGCTTCTCTCTCATATAGATGTATCTGTCTATGTACACACACAGACACACACACACACACACACACACACATTTCCACATAATCCTTGAAAGAGTATGAAATCATGTCCACTTAATGCTCAAGATCATTATTTTTGGAATGTGAGATTTGGAAAATGATGTTACTTTTTTCTTTTAACTTCTCTGCAACTCTTGAATTCTTTAAAATGAGCACACATGGTCTTCATAGAAACATATGGCAATTTTTCTTTAAAATTTTTTAATAAAGGGGGTAAAAAATTTTTTTGTTAATAAAGTAAGGTGATGATGAAAGTAGATACTAGTATATCATGTTATTGGCATCAGATTGAAAATGTCCAATAATTTGATTTTGTTTGTTTTAAAATAATTAATGATGTGAGGAGGATAGAATGTAGGTTGAATTTTACTTTGCTTATTTACAAAGGTTTTCTTGATCTAATTCTCTCTCTCTCAAGCATGCTGTCACAGAGGCTCCCGGCTCAAGCCTATTTTAGACTGATCATGTGTCCATGCACTAGTTAAGATAGCTCCATTTTTAAGACACCTAATTATTGGCTATTAAGGCTTTCCTGTAATTTATAGAATCACTCCAAAATGCATTCCACTGAACAATACATTCCCAGACCAGTCTATTTTCCTTCCCCTTTCTCACACTATGGAAAAGGTAAACTAAGACAATCAGTCTGCCAGGAAGCGTTAAGGCTGTAGGGTCACATGCTTTTCACATGTGAGTGAATGACAAAGTGTCAGTCTTACTACTTGTTAAAAATAACATGTATTTTCAAAATCATCACACTCTCAGAACACAGTAGAGAATGCAGCTTTAATTTAGGCTTCTTCCTGTTTTCAACAGGGAATACGGCAGGGTTCATAGTGGAAAGTGATGAGTTTAGGAGTCAGGAGACTTGGGTTCTACTCTCTGTATGCACTTCTGGCCAGCACACCCAACGTCTCCATGACTTAGCTTCATTATTGGAGAAGAAGAAGGTTAGATCCCTGGTTCTAGACCCTGGTTCATGTTAGAATCAACTGAGAAGCTTTTACAACTAGTTATGCCTCGGCCCTACCCTCGAAATCTCTAGGCAGCTTGGACATTGCAAAGGCTGTGAGGTTTTCCTTGTGATTCTAATGTACCATCAGGGTTAAGAACCACTGAACTAGTTGACCACCAAGTACCTTTAGTCTAAATTCCGTCTTACATCACAGAATATCTCCCTGCGGGCTCCATCCTGGCTCCTAAACACCCTGAGAAAAGTGGGGGCCAAGATGTGTCAGATCTTCACGTGGGGGGTGGCTTGGAGAGCCTTAGGTGGAACAAGGCAGGAAAACACCCCATCTATCTAAACAGATAAGCCAGAGATGAAATGAAATCAGACCCTTTGTTTCATGAACAAGCCATGTAGCGTTCAGTATTATTTTCAGAAACCTGTCACTTTTTATTTGATTTGGCCATTAAGAGTCTTTTTCACCTCCATGTGCTGTAATTGTGCTGGTGAAGGCTTGCACTGCTGCCAAATGGACTTGTAATGTTATTAGCTGCTGCTTTTCAACCTTTGCCCATTGGCAGCTCATTTGGAGATTCCAGATTTTTCCCTGGGACAGCTGGAGTGCAGAGTGAAGAGGCTACACCCCCAGAACGTGCACACTTGGCCCAGGAGACCAGGGTGGGAATTGCCAGAGAGGAATGAGGAAGGCTTTGCACACCCTTTCCCGCACTGCAGCTGGGCTGCCTGGGTGGCTTTGTAAAGTGTCAGCGTGGCCAGGCTGAACCACTTTCCCCAGCTCTCCTTTCCTGTTTCCAGATAGGGTGGGCCACAAGCGACGTTTGTGTGTGAGGTTCGGAGGGGGAAGGGAAGCAGCAGCCGTTTTGTAGCTCCCATCTCTCACTTATCCTGGGCTCACGTGTTGGGTGGAGCAGCAGCCAGGCTGCAACTGTGCCACCTTCCCTGGATTTTCCTTCGGCTTCTCTGACTCCTGGGCAGACACATGTGTTTGTCTCCGTGATGGCAGGAGCTGCCACATCCTGCAGGACAACTACACCATCAAGGGAGGCAGTGAGAACTGACATGAGTGCCAGAGTGTGGGTCCCAGCTTGTCCTTGCTCTCCCTACTCACATCCGTCTTCCCTTGCTGACCACCCGCTGCATGGGCTTCAAGCTCTAATGTCATGTGATCAGATGTAAACAGTAGCCTTGCAGAGGCTGCCTGATTAGCAAACACAACTGCAGAAGGTCAAATCCTCACAACAAATATACATATATACACACATGCATATTTATAATGGCATTTATATATTTAAGTACATACACACACAGAATGCTTTATCCTAGTGGTTCTGCTTTACTGATTGAACCCTGATAGTGACCTTTTCAAAATTCATATCTGACATGTCATCCCCATTTACAACCTTCAATGGTTGCCCACTGCTCCATCCCCCCCAACCTCCCCTATAGCATGCCCCCTCTGCCTTCTCTCTCTGCTCCAGCCACCACGATCATCTTTCAGTCCCTGTTCTCATTCACAATAGGATTTTGCACATGCTGTTCCCTCTGCCTGGATCACCAGGTCAACACCAACTCAGCTTTCATATCTCAGCGCCTGGGTCAGCTGAGTCAATGTCTTCCCTGGTAATCTCATATATCACGCTGTACCTCTCCTCTGAACACCAGCACACACTTGACTGTTCATTTGTTTGTGTGATTTCTTGTCTAACACTTCTTTCCTCCATTGGATTCTACGCTCCAGAAGGGCAGGGAGAGCTGGCTGTTCCTTGTGTTTTCCCTACGCCTAGTACCTTCCTTCTCAGGCTATTAATTTTTCTTCTTGGCACAAGAAATATCAGTTGAATGAGTGAGTAAATAAAAGATGCTAGACAGATGAAGAAGACGGAGGAAGAGCAGCAGGAAATGACTGAGGGGCTGAGATGTAAAGGAATTTGAGGCTTGGCGCTCTCTCAGATCCACTGCCATGGAGAAAGCCCATCCCAACAGCACACAGGTGCCGCGTCTTTCCCCAGTAAGAGACGAGGAATTATTAATACTAAATCACATGAGATGCTTGCTGTGAGCTACATAAGACTTCCCTTTTCCATGGCCGATTTTTGCTAATGATTTTTCAAAATCATGACAGCTAATATTTGTAACTACTGAAGCAATCGCAATATGGTGTTCAACTTTTTTCTCGAAGTTTGAATTTCTTTAAAGTAAAAGTAGAATTTGAAAATGTAGCATCCCCTTCAGAACCAATTAGTGATTGTCTGTGGAAAAGTAAAACAATTAACACATTCATGAATTATGATTAAGTTTTCACCTTTCTTTCCGAGGGCAAGTATATAAGAAAAGCTGTCTGTCCTGATGTTCGTTGATTTATCCATGTGTTTGCATTTGCATGTTTGAATTTCACTGTCTTTGCTTCTAGCCTAGGACAACCCTCTCATAAGCCCTGGAAACAACCCTGGAGCATGAAGTCTGAGTAGAAGGTTCTAGAAGATTGGTGCTTGTCTGTGGCCCCAAAAGGACGTAGCCAGCAATCTGGGAGGGTCAGATTGCTACGTCTCAGCCCTAGAATAAAAGCTAAGAAATCTGGCTGTAGCTCTGAATGCCGCTACTCTCTGGCCACAGGACCTCGGGGAGCTCACATAAGCAGGCCAAGTCTCCGTGTCTTTGCCTGCAAAATGAGTCAGCTAGACCAGAAGATCACCAAGGACTTTTACACTCTGGAATATTATGATTTGAAGGTTTCCTATGTCTGGAAGCAATCATTGTATATGGTTTTTTTAGACAAATAAAATGATTTTTGGGAAACCAGTAAAACAATAAATTTATGAAATGACTATCTCTGGCTGTCCTCAAACATTCTTTTCCTCTAAACATTTTGCCTCTGAACATGTCCCACATGAATATTTTAATCTGAGAATGACTTCGTGTGTGTGCATAAATGTATCTGATAACTTTCATTTCACAAGACAATTAAAATTTACAATTAAAACTTTTTGTAACTGTCCCAGCACTCTCCTTCTTCTCCCCATTAAGCCTTTTGTCACATCCATATGTAGGACTTTTCTAGACACCACTACAGCTGATGGGAAAGGCTTTACTTTCCACTAACAAAGTGGCTCTTCTGTTTTATTTGGTATTCCTTTATTTTAGGGACCCATTTTTAAGGTTTTTTTCCCCAGTTTCCTACACTTTGCAGTTTCCACCATCTGTTTGAGTCTTTAACTACACAAGTTCAACTTTTATTGTTAATTTTAGAATATGCAATTGAACCAGAAAATTTTACGAAAATTAATTCAATAGACTCATTAATGAACATGACTCTAAGATTTTTATTCCCATCGGATAGACTTCAATGTTATTAATTTATACAAAGCATTCAAACCTGAATATAAGCTCTTCAAACAGTTTTTACATGGATTTTTCCCCTTCATTTTTGAAAAGCAGTTTGTGTCTAAATGACTTAAAAAACAAAAACAAAACACCCCCATAATTATCGGTAGATCTTAGGAGGTGAGCAATTATACCATTCAGGGTGTTATTACCTGTGACAATTAGTTTCCAAATAATCTCTGGCCTGTGTGTCAGGCCCTGGGGATTGAGTGATGGAATACGGGAGATACAGCCTCAATCTCTGATGATGGAGGGGCCTCCATAAGGTTTCTGTAGTGTCATTGAGGAATACTGTATTTTGATAAGTTAACTTCAGTGATTTCCCCACCACACTTTGTCACCCAGTGTGTGTCCTGCCCTTCACCGCAGGGAGCAGCGGGGTGATCTATACTTCCTGCCTGAGGAGTGACCCAGCAGAACCAACATACCAAGAGCCAGTCTTCAGCATTTGAGTTGCAGAAGGCCGTTTATTCTTTTAGGGACTCTCGGGCAAAGCAGTCTAGCAAGGAATGGAGGCAAAGGAAGGAAGGAAAGGAACCTGGGGCGGGGGGTGGCACCCCCAAGGGGCCCAGTATCCGGCCACACATTTGATGATATTGCATATATATTATTATAACTTAGTAATTTAAAACTCTTAGACCAACAAAATAATTTTTCAGGGAGGAGTATTTTAATATCAACATTATTTAGAATGGCATGATGATAGCATAAAGCAGATCGACTTTTATTGTTTTATTATTGTTTTAAAATTCTCTACTAACAGTTCTGCTCCCCTTTTAATGCCTCCATTTGGGATGGCTGTCTCTCACAGCCTGCCCTTGGTTTACCACTGGAGGACTGATGAGCATCTTTGGGAAGGATGAAAAAAGAAGGAATTAGGTGAGAGAACTCGGTGCTGATGACGAAGTTCTCTTTTCCTTCACAATCTTAGAGCTGGACCAGTCATCCATAAGGAAGGGTGTCAGCTCCAGGCAGAAATACCACCTGTTTACGGCTGTTAATAAGTGGAATAGCTGATAATTGGATAGTAACTAGAGAGCAGTCAGATAGATCATGTTGCAGATTTGTTTACAGAAGCTTGGCTGTGTGCACGAAACACACAACATCCAAAGTAATACAGCCTGTTTGAAAATACGTAAGGTTGAATGGTTTTCAATAGTCTCTTGTCTACTAAAAGCCCAAAGTTAGATTTATCAGTCCACGTATAATCCAAAAGCACAGCAAAGTCAAATTCATCTTCTATAAGTGAATGTGTTCACTAAGTCTCACCTCATGATATTCCTTTAAAATCAATCCCTTTCCCTCACCCATTCACACACATAGTCATGTGCATGTACACACAATTTTTACATAGTTGTTATTATAGTGTATATAAAAATACATTTGTAAACTCCTGAAAAAAGTTTCATTGTGAAATATATCATAAACATATAAAGGTATAAAGTACAGACATATTTAAAAATAATAAAATGGCCATCCACCTGGTAATTACAAGAAAACATGATGAGTATACTTTGAGATCCCCTGTATACTTCCCCCTTAAGCATTTTTTGTTCTCTACTCTCCCTATAAGAGCTAGCCCCTCTCTTAGAGTTTGTATTTTTACTATTTAGTCAAATATGCAAGAATCTCTAAATAACATAATGCTAATTTTGTCTGATTTTAAACTTTATACAAATGGGATCATGAGATATCCTGTTGCTTGCTTATTTTTTTGTCAATAAGTTTTTAAATTTTGTCTATGTTAAAACCTGTAACAAATTCATTTTTACAGCTGTATATAAGTGTATATGACTCCAAGAGGCACCTGGCAAACTTCCCATGAATTTTTCCATATTTTCCTCTCTGGCAGCAGAAGCAGGGAAGAGCTACAGGTCCGACAGCTCAGTAAGAATCTGACTGGGGAGAGGGGTTAATACCTCCTTCTTGTGGCACCCCTCGTCATTAGCAGTGATTCTCACGGAGCCCTCCTCATTTGGCTTAGTGGGAGGAAATACTTGGACTCAGACAGTGTTGTTTAGAAAACCTATCAACTGAATCTGTAGAGTTCCCTCTTTTGACTCCCTAATCTACCTTCCAACCCACCCCAGCAGTTTGCTTGTACATATGTGGATAAAGGTGGGAGGTTTTAGACAATATTGGTAGTCTATGAATGTTATTAATGATAAGTTCAACAAATCTTTCTGTTATTAATGCTCAGGAGAAATAATACTCTAGGGATACATTATCTGAGGACTATATAGGATAGAACTCTTTTGGAATATGAGGACTGATATTTTTAATCAACTCTGGAACAGTATCAACTATTATGTCTTTAAATGGAGAAGGCAATAATAGAGACGATGATATTGTTCCTGGATCTAGACAATGATGCCTTAGAACCAAAAACTAGGCTAAGTGTTCGAATCCAAGTTTTATATAAAAATAACTTCAAATGTTCTCTGGCTGCAACTGAGGATAGAATTAGACTTTATTTGTACAAAACATGTCTTATTAAAGCCAATATGTTTAAGAGAAAAAAAGCCTATATAGATGACAACTATATAGTGACAACTTCTAAATTTACCTTTCTAAATTTTGTATACATAATACACCCCATAATTATTTAACATGCCAGTAAAAATGTTTTGTGTTTCCCTAAATTAAAACATTATCTGGTACCATTGTCCTAAGTAGAACACAGTAACAAAATGAACTGCACAGGGAACTAAGCTGAAAATTAGTTGTCTCCATAGTCACAATTGTGGCATAGACTCTGGTCAGCAACATGGTCTAGCGTCTTCTACCAGCACCACATCCAGCCATCTGAGTGTATAGAATTCAGCGCTACAATAGTTGACACAATGAAATCTGTAGTCATTGTTGCTAGCACAACCCCTTATTACAGGGCACGGTGCAGTTTCCTGATTCTTTCTTTAAAAAAAGACTCAGTGATCCCAGATCAGCTTCATTAACTCTGGATCTTATTCTCCTCTCAAATTTTATCTCATCAGAGATAGAATTTTTTATAGAAGTGCTTAAAAAGAATTTTTAGAGTATAATTAGAGGGCTGTATGTATGGTGTATTCTCAATTTTAATAAATGACCTGTCTTTTCCTTCCTTCATCCCACTTAGCATTTCTTCTCAAAGGGAAAAAAAATAAAACAAGAAAAAATATGGAAAAGATGAATTAATGTGACATTTAGAGTAAGATTTTAACGACATAAAGGCCAGGAACATCAGAGTTATGCCTTTTGCTTTCACAATTTTAACTTGACAGGGTTTCAGGATGTTGTTACTAAAATGAACCTCATAAAGAGAAAGTAAAAATGCAAAGATTTAAAGAAAGTGTGTGGCAGTGGAGCTGTATTTGTTAAGGCAACCTCAGAATAATCAATATTTAATTAAGCACCATCTTTTGCAGAGCTGGCCCGCACAAGCCACAGCCTTTTTCCAATCAGCATGGGCTGTGCTACAGATGTTTTTGGAAACCCTTTTGGGGTTTAAGGATAACAAGAAAACTAACTTCATTTACTCAGAGTCACACCTTATTTAAACCAAAACTGGCATTTTCCTGTTTGATTTACAGGCCTTATTCACCAAACCGACTATAAATTACTTTTTGTAAAACAAAAGCAAAAAGAAAAAGGAAAGCTACTTTTTTATTGTGAAATATTACACAAACAGAAAAGTGTTCAAAACAAACACTGTATGTACAGTTTAAATTAATTTTTAAAAAATCATGTTACCATAACTGACCTAAAAAAATTTTTTTTCAACACTCCAGTACTCCCTTGCATACATTGTCCCAATCACAATGTATTCCCTGCCCCTTCCAGGTAAAGGGTAATCCCTGCCCGTCATGAATTGGTTTAATAGAGTTGCTGCCTTGGCATCCACTTTTAGGCCTAAGTTAATCCAGGTGTATCTCAATACCTTTGGCCTAGTTAAAACCTCCCCTGCTGTGGTTTGCAGTGACCAAACCCAATACAGCCCACAGAGGCTGACCACGGTAAACCTAATGACCAACATCAGAGTCATGTAAATAAGGTCTCCCCTTTAAACTAGCCAATCACAACCCCCACAGGAAAGCATAAGGATAATGCCTGTGGGCCTGAATAAAGGCCTAGACACTTCCACAGGTTCCCTCTTGGATTGTCAAATGTCCCCAGGGGAAACACAGCACCCACAGCCAGGATCATATCTATGGATCCTTATATCATCGTGAATCTTGGCCCAGTAATTCTTCACTCTCTTGTTAACTCTCCAATCAATTAAGTTGATATTTTTCAGCCTTTATAATTGTTCTCATCCAGAAAATTGTTCTGAGTAGACTAGTCTATTCTTCAAAGCAGAAATCCCCAAATAAATTTTGATTATATGGATATATGAATATGGACTTACGGTTTGCTTCTGTTGAGGATATTTAAACAAGTTCTAGAAGCTTTAAAAACTCTTACCAGAGAGAAAATCTGGAAATAATCAAAGCAATGAAAGCATTCTGGAAATAAATATGCCACTTCTCAAAGTGAATATGTGAAGAGAATAATACTTATATGTATGTATAAATTCTGGCATGCTATTAATTAAAAATAATTAAATAATAATTAATTAAAAATAAACTAGATTTTATGTACTTATAATTGACTTAATCTACCACAAATGTAGGAATAATATGATTACTTAGGATATCTGAAAGATATTTTAAACTGCATTAAGACCTGGACAAATACAATTTGTGTTATAACATTAAGCAATGTAAGCTGACTATTAATTGAATAATTATACTACATAAATTTATGTCAGTGCAATTTGCTTTAAATATTATTATAATATATATATTTCCCCTAAGATTTGGAAGAAAACTATTTGTAAACTTTTGCTTGTTTCTTGTTTTCAATTATTAACATCTCAATTTTCTAAAAAATAGCTCTGTCATTTATCTCACATTAATGTGTTTAGTGCAATTTTGTCACTATATTAGTTTTCTATGGCTGCTGTAATAAATCACCACACACTTTGTGGCTTATAACAACAGAAATGTATCATTTCATAGTTCTAGAGGCCAGAAGGCCACAATTGGTTCCACTGGGCCAAAATCAACGTGTTGCTAGGGCCGTGCTCCCTCCGGACGGTCCAGGGAAGATTCTGGTGGCTGCTGGCGTTCCTTGGCTTGTGGCCACATCACTCCAATTTCTGCCTCTGAGGTCACACAGCCTTTCCTCTTCTGTTTGTATCAAATTTTCCTCTTTTTTTTTTTTTTTTTTCAGACAGCATCTTGCTTTGTTGCCCTGGCTGGAGTACGGTGGTTTCATCATAGCTCACAGCAACCTCAAACTCCTGGGATTAAGTGATCCTCCTGCTTCATCCTCCTGATTAGCTGGGACTACAGGCACATGCCACCACGCTTGGCTAATTTTTCTAATTTTTGTAGAGATGGGGTCATGAACTCCTGACCTCAAGTGATCCTCCCACCTCAGTCTCCCAACCCAAAGTGCTAGGATTATAGGCGTGAGCCACTGTGCCCTGCCTCTGACTCTCTTTTTATAAGGATACATGTGATTGCATTTAGGGCCCACCCAGATAATCCAGGATAATCTCCCCATATAAATATCCTTAACTTAATCACACCTGCAAAGACCCTTTATCAACATAAGCTAACATTTACAGACTTAAAGAATTAGGAGTTGATATCTTTGGGGGTATTCAGCCCACCACATGCACCCAACAAATTATCTCTATTTTGTGGCATTTTCCTAGTTTTTTTTCTTTCAATGATATAGAAGCAGAAAGAGAATAACAAACACTAAGAATGTTGACTACTTTGGGGTCATCCTCGGCTTTCCTAACTTGGTTTTCTTGTTTTATGATCTGGGAGTACCACAGTGCAATGGTTGGAATGTCCCTTCCAAAATTCATGTTGAAATTTAATTACTGTTGTAAGAGTATTAAAAGGTGGGGCCTTGAAGAGGTGATTCAATTGTGAGGGCTCCACCCTCATGAATGAATTGATGCCATTATCATGGGAGTGGGTTAGTTTCAAGGGAGTGGGTTCCAGATAAAATATGAGTTCTGCCTGCCTTTTCTTTCCTGTCTCATGTGTATTCTTCCACTTCCATGGGATAATCCTCACCAGATGCTGGCTCCACACTCTTGGACTTCCCAGTCTCTAGAACTGTAAGAAATACATTTCCTTTCTTTATAAATCACCCGGTTGTGGTATTCTGTTCTAGCAATAGAAAATGGATTAAGACAGTTTAAGAGAAAACTAACGGCCTGGATTAACCTAGGGGTAGATTTGGGTAGAACATCTAGAAGAAAAGTGGAAAGCACTAACTTCAGACAGACCTTTGAACATATACTGTGAAGGATCACAGGAAATCAAAGCCAGAATTGACCACAGATATTGTTTAACACAAACTTATCAATTAACAGATGAGAAAACTGAGGCCCAACGAGGCTGGGGACCAGCTCAAGGGGACACAGTTCCCAGCTCAAGTTACACAGGCTCTTTGGAGCCCTGGACTCCAAACGGTACTGACAAGAAGCCATAAGGAAAATACTTTCGAATGTTTATGTCAACATAAAGTCACTAAAAATAAATTTGTGGTCCATGAAAAGAGACAGAAATGTACGTATGAAAAATGTGTTGAGATAAGCCAAATAAAAGTGCCAGGTATACACTTAGTATATTTTTTGAAAATTATTTGTGCAATAAAAATTCATAAGGAAGAGCCAGGTGAGTATAATTTTAATCAAGTCCATTCTTTTATTCTTTGATTGTGAGAAAGAGGTAGAATTAGGACTAATGAATTGAAGCAACAGGGAAGCAGGTAAGTTCATTATAAGGAAGAAATTTTCAAAAGGTCAAAGTTGTCCGAAGATGGAATGAGAGACGATGACATTCATCACTGGAGGTTATTAAAAAAGAGGCTGGAGAGCACTTGGCAGGGATTATGCTGTTTCCCAAATTCAGACAGGCTGTCGGAGATAAATGTGGGAAGATGCTGAGAAAACAAGCTACACAAGTGATTCTCATGTACAGGAGGAATGCAGCAGACATATCTAAGAAGCAGTTGCAGTTCAAAAGTCTATAATTTTATGCATGAGGCAGTGGAAACAGTTTGCAATGGTAATGAGGAATCCATATTCCAGTCCTGGTTCTGTCCCTAACAAGCTGTGTAATTTTTATTTTTTTATTTTATTTTTTTTGAGACAAGGTCTGGCTCCGTTGCCTGGGCTAGAGTGCAGTGGCATCATCGTAGCTCACTGCAACCTCCAACTACTGGGCTCAAGTGATCCTCCTGCCTCAGTCTCCCAAGTAGCCGGGACTACCACCATTCCTGGCTAACATTTCTATTTTTAGTAGAGACAGGGGCTTGCTCTTGCTCAGGCTGGTCTCAAACTCCTGCCCTCAAGTGATCCTCCTACCTTGGCCTCCCAAAGGGCTAGGATTACAAACTGTGCAATTTTTGAGCACATTACATAATGTCTCTGAGACTCAGTTTTCCTGTTTGCAAGAATAAGTGAGACTAGATTTATGGCTCTTACATGTTAAGAATTAGTGTTTCTGAGGTTGGCTTGGAAGAAATAAATTTCCAAAGTCTCTGGAAAATTCTTTATGACATTCAGGTGATAGAGAATTATCCTGGAATGACAGTTTGTCACAGCTGGGCAAGGCTGTGCAATCTGGCTGCTCTCCTGGAGTGGGCAGGCATTCTGCCCAGGATATGGCCATCATCTGCAGGGCAGGTGGGGCATGGATAGAGCCGGCATGCCGGAAGGTAGAGGTTCAGATACCTCACCACCTTGACTCCAACTATCATCTTTGTTACCTACTTACCACTCAAGAAGGAAAGTCTGAGGAGGCTGATCTGCTGTCCTGAAAAGGGGGTAGTAGGATGACCATGAGGTTCCCTTTCTGTGGGCACCTTGCTCAGAAATCTCAAGCTTCTGGAAGGTAGGGTGGTTGGGCATGGATTTTCATTTCTTTTGAATGAGCCAGTGAGCCTTGGCTTTTGATCTAATGTTGGGTTCTCCTTTAATCCTTCCTTCCTTCTTCTCTCCCCAATTCTCCATCTACTTGCCCTTAGAGAACATTTATTTGCTAAGCCTCACCCCTTATAGCTCTTAATTTTTCACTTTTTAAGGGAGGGATTGTATTGTAATGACTATCTCCTGTATTTGATCTTCTTATCTCAAACATACCCATCTCTTATCTCTCCCCTTTACTCAATATAGGTTAGATCAATGCAGGCTATCTTTATTTTTGTTAAAGGTATTTATTTAAATTTATTAAATTAATTTTTATTAAACATTTATTATTAATAAAGATGCAACCAATGCGTTTAGAGCAGACATTTGGAGGCCAGAAAGACAAAGAAGAGAACAACACGATGGGAAAAGGTTTTATTTTCAGCACTGAAGATCCTAACAGATGCTTTTAGTCCAGGCCCTGCATGGGTCCTGCAGGAATTCACCAGACAGATTTAACTTGTAAGATGGAAGGTCAAGAAATGCCCGCGACCTCTTGTGTTGCTATTCCAACTGGTAGGCACCAACGCATTAGAAAGGCTGTAAACAAATGTACCATAAAGTCTGCTTAAAAGGGATTCATCTGAAAGAAATAATATCCCTGCAACTCTGATTTTTTTGTGTCACTTGGCACCATGAATCCCTTTGATGTCACCTGTGAATTCTAGAAAACTTTCTTTATATCAATTCTCTGCTCTGCTTATATAGTTTTACCTTCCTCCTCCTTCCAACCCTCATTGCTCACAAATTCTTTTTTTAAAAATCCAATTTCCCAGGTCTGTATTTTTTCCTTTATTTCAATTTGACTTTTATTTATTTATTTTTGTGGCAAATACATTCTGTTTCTGAAACCTTCTTATACTGTAAAACCTTTGTTTATAGTTTTTTACCCAGACTCATTTGATCCGTTACAAAGGGACACATCTGCGTATTTCTATATGTTTATTTGATATGGGTCATGAACAGTTGTTTCTCTTTTTGCCTTTGGGACAATTTGGGTAAGTTGGTGAGATTTTCGACTCAGAGTCATAACTGAACAGCACAGAGGTGGGCCTTCCAGGATGCTTCTTCCTGCAGATTAACATTACTCTCTGATTTCCACCATGTTGCTGAGAAAGTGGTGACAAGCAGCTTCCCAGAGCTTCTGACAGCGACGGAGTCTTGGATGCACTGGGGTAAGCTCACACACCCCTCGGCAAGGTAGTCTTTGGGAAGCAGCTTCCACCAGAGGACTCTCATCACCATGACATTTGTCTCCACCTTCTTGCCCTTTCCACTGAGGTCACTTTTGCTTTATGCAGATGGAAGGTCACATATAGGAGCGGAGAGTTTGTTGTCCAGCAATGCAAGAGATAAAGGCACTGTGTTATTAAAGCAACTTCATTGTGTTCATCATTCTTTCATCCTTACTTTCAACTTTTACTCAAGAACTAGGGTCCCAAGACAGAAAAGATAAAGGTACTCCCCCTTGCTGTTGCTGTTGGAGGGGAAGCTCCAATGTTGGGAGACTGGCTGTTTCACTAATGGTTAGAAAGTGTGATGGAGGCTGCTGAGCTGTAGGAAAGGCCGCAATTTGGGCTGATTACTGTTCTGTGCAGACACAGCCTCTACTGGCACAGTAACAGGGTGGCCATGTAGTCATGGATTTCCACCTTAGGTTTAGTATCCATGGGTCTGGGTGATTTTCTCCTCTTTCCCTTTCCCTTTTCTTTTCTTTTCTTTTTTCTTTTCTTTTTCTTCTCTTCTCTTCTCTTGTCTTCTCTTCCCTTCTCTTTTCTTTTCTTTTTTTTCTTTTCTTTTCTTTTCTTTTCTTTTCTTTTCTTTTCTTTTCTTTTCTTTTCTTGTTAGAGACAGAGTCTTGCTCTGTCCCCCTGGCTAGAGTGCCATGGCATGATCATAGCTCACAGTGCCCTTGAACTCCTGGGCTGAAGTGATCCTCCTGCCTCAGCCTCCTAAGTAGGGACTACAGACATGTGCCATCATGCCCTGGATTTTTTGTTTATGTAGCTCTCCTCTTTAGTACTATTAATAGCATCTTTAGGATGGTGAAGAAGAGTAAGATATCCTGAAATATTGTCCCAGGGTTTTTCTCTAGAGGGGGCTGAAGGGGGTGAAGAGCTTGTGGCTGCTGTATTGGCACTAGTGCTCCTGCTGTGGTCTGAACACACAGCTCATGGGGTTGGCTACAATTGCAGCTCAATTTGACAATAGAGCTGAAGTCTTTGTTTCAGTCTGTGGCTGCTGAGTACGCACTGGTGCAGACTAAAGTCCTTGTGTGTTGGCTGGCGTTGTTGAGTGGATTTCCTGTGTTCCAACTGCTGACTATTCTCTATGCTACAGCAGGTGCTGGCCGAATGCCATGTCTGATACCTTGAACAGGTTGAGCATGAGGGTCACCTGTTGTCCTGGGGTTTGACTGTTCTTGGGGACCACTTTAACACCAGCCTGAGCTGTCCCAGCTTAGTGTAGGACCTGATATTGATAGACAGGGAACACTGAGCTTGTGAGTGGCCTGTGCAGTAGTTAAGCAGGTGAGTATGTTGGCAAAATTCATTCTAAGTAGATAGAACAGTGTGCTGATGCTACTAGTTTCTGAGCCTTTGAAGGTTCTACCATATAAAGTGTTGTTTCTTAGCTTTCCCCACTGAAGTGATGGTTAGGTTGTCTCAGGGTCATTGTCAGTTACCATTCATCCATTTGTTTTTCAGATCCATGATTTTTGTTGCTGTTGAACTGTGTTGGGGGACAATTCTCTAGCAGTCTCTCACACATCTGCACATCTTGAGAGTGAGGCATCTACTGCCCTTTGTACTGGACTATCTTTTCAAAGATATTTAATTTAAGGATGTTTATTTCCCATGGTAGATCATTAGAATGGTGGCCTCTAACTTTGAGATTATGTTTTCAAAATAAAAATCCTTTACTATAATTTTTGTTGGGTTTCAGAGAAGATGAAGTTAGGTGGATGTATTTGGTCCACAATGCTCACTTGGACCCATTTTAACTGAGTTACTCTATTCTCTACCTCTAGCCGCCAAGTCCCGTCAATCCTATCTTCTACTTTTTCGTCTGATGTCTTTTCCCTACTGCTACTATCCTTACACGTGGCCCCTGGAGGCAGAGATCCTGACATTTACTAGCTGTGCAACCTTGGAGATGTCACTTAAGCTCTTGAATTAGCAGTTCCCTTCGTTATAAAATGGAGATAATAGCAGTTCCTATCTCATAGAAGTTCTGTGAGGACTTAACGATGTGCGGTTCTAAAGATGTAGTTTCCGTTGATGCCATGGGGTTGGTGATGCCATGGCCTTCCTCATTTCCTGCATAGACCCCCTCAGCTAGAGACCTCCTAACTAGTCTCCATACTCCCCACCTCTTCCTGTTCAATCTTTTATCCACTTCATAGATGTGATTTCCTTCCTATTTAAAACCCCTGACGGCAGCCTATCGGTGCAGGGCGGATGGGTTACCTTTGAGATAAAGTCTACAAGTCAAAGTTCTTTTATAATCTGTTATTAAGCCTAAGTTTCATATCCTTTTAATTCCTGTGGCTGTTCTGCCTATGTGCTCCTCTTCTCAGAGACATATAAATGTGTTTTAAACTCCAACCACATAAACAAGCTCATCTTTACTGAAAACTAGCATATTTTCACGTATTGGAGCCTATGAAAATCCTATTTTCTCCACCCAGAATTTCCTTCCCTGGGTTTCTGCTTATGTTTAAGGCCCAGCTCTAAATTACTTCATGTGGTAGATCATTACACTAATGGCCTCCAGTGAATCCTGTCTCCCAGGGTCGATGTGACATTGCTCCTCCTACACCAGGAGGTGGGGTTGGTTTCTCCATCCTTTAGTCCAGCCTTGGATTTGTGATTTGCTTTGAAGAACAGAATGTGGTGGATTTAACCTTGTTTGAATTCAGGGAGCCTAGGCCTTAAGAGGCCTTGCAGTTTTCACCGTCTATCACTTGGAATCCTGAAACCATCAGGCTGTGATGAAGCCCAGTCGAACTTTCCAGAGGATATGAGGTGACATGGAGAAGGACTGACACCCCAGTTAAGAGTAAGCACCAATGTCACACAAGTGAGTGAGACCACTGTAGACCCTCCAGCCTCAAGTGAACCATCAGATGACTACGGCCATGGGAGAGACCAGCAGAACTGCCTGGATTACCAGTTCATGGAGTCATGTTCATGAGAAATTAAAAATCATTGTAGTTTTAAGCAATTTGTGGTGGTTTGTTATGCAGTAATAGATAACTGATATGCCTCCTCAGAGAAACGTTCTAGACATACCCAAGAAAAATTCATGATTCTCTCCTCTGGACTCAAACAGCACTTTGTCCATTCTTCTGCTATAGTACATAGCTCATATAATTATTGATCTGTATGTGTCTGTTCTCCCACCAGATCAATAGCTTTTGAAAAGCAGATCAGGTTTTTGTTCATCTTTTATCTCCTATGACTACTCTAGTACCTGGCACATAGAAACAGCAGGCATTTATTACCTGGGTCATACACTCACCATCTCCTGAAACCCTTTCACTTGCCCTCTGGAACTCAGGTCTGGTCTTAAGTAAAATCAGCTATTATTCCCTTCATCCTCTGTCCTTACCCAGTGGCACTGCTTCCCTGCAGCCCTCTTAGGTGGTGGCTATTTTCCCTACTATACTACACATGCCATGGGCTTTGAAGGCTGATAAGTGACCTCTTCACTTCTAGTGGCTTCTTTTAGACTATCTTCATTCTCTCTCTCTCCTCTAAAAAACACTCAGCCATGACATCAAATGAAACCACCTGTAGTACTGATCCCTGGGCCTCTTCCTCTCATTCCATAAAGATTTTAACTCACAACCGCCCTCTCTAACACTCGCCCAGTAGTGATCTCAATACCCATACGGTTCAATGTTCCAATATCACAGCCTCTCAGTTCTTTACCCTTCTCTCCTTCAGCAATCTTGCTCGCCATCCTATCTCAGTCACTTGTTCACAGGATCAGACCTTAGATCTTGTCACTGCCAACAATCACAACCTTTCCAGAATCTCAGTTTCAAACATTCCAATATCCAACCACCAGCTCCTATATTTCCAGCTCTCTTACTCTTGCCTCTAGCTCCAAAATTCCTTTGCCACTGGACTAACCATTTATTGTAATTATTACTCTTCACAGTTCTGCACCCATCTCGTGTTCTCACTTCCCTCCTTACTTTAGCTGCTCTCTCACTTCCTCTCAATTCATCACACCCTCGCACTTGCTCTAGCATTAATCAAGTCCAGCTTTTTACCTGATACGTGCCCAAATCCACAGAGCTAACTGTGCCTGAAGAAAGAACTGTCTCTTCTTAAATTCATAAATGTTAATAATCCTAAGTGGGTCACAATCAAAATTCTATTTCCCTAATCCAGTCAATCTGTTTACTCTCCTAGTCGCAGCTTTTAAAAAAAATATTTTATTATTATTATTTTTTATTTCAGCATATTATAGGGGTACAAAAGTTTAGGTTACATATATTGCCCTTGGTCCCCCGCCCCGGAATCAGAGCTTTGAGCTTGTTCATCCCCTAGACGGTGCACATCGCACTCATTATGTATGTATACACCCATCCCTCCCCTCCCCATCTGCTCGACACCCGATTTATTTCATAGCTTTTGATCTCTCCTCAAACTTTCAACCTGTCTACCACCTTTACTTCCCATATCACTGAAGACATAGAGACAATTGGAAGAGAACTTCTACAAGTTCCCACCATCTCCCATCACAACTCCCCACTTATTTGTACCTTTGTGCATCTGTATTGCCTCCCTTCTTCTTCCTATGAATAAATGGTACATGTTTCTAGCTAAAGCTACCCACCTATCTGCACATTAGATTCAACCCCCTCTTAGCTGTTCATTGGTATCAGTCCTTGAATTTTTCCTTTCTCTTGTGCCATTTTCCCCTCTTTATTGAGTCATTCCTATCATCATACAAACATCATTTTCTTATCATTTGAAAACCTCCCTGTCTTGACCTAATGTACCCCTCTAGATACTACTGCATTTCTTCATTTTACAGGATAACTCCCTCAAAGATTAACTACACTGACTACCTCTAATTGTTCCCCTCCCATTCTGACTTGAACACATTCCAATAAGGCTTTTTGTCCCCAATATTTCATGGAATGTGCACTTATCAAGGTCAGCAATGAATTTAGTGTTATTCAATTCAATGGTCCATTCTCAGCCCTTAGCTTACCTGATTATCTGCAGTATTTGACATAGTAGATCATTCCACTCTTCTTAGAACGCTTTCTAGGAAATTTGGCCTCCAAAAAACCATATCCCTCCTGATTTCCCTCCTTACCTCCAGCCACTTCTTTTCAATTTCTTCTGTATTCTCCTTCTCTCCCTCACCTCTGTGGACTGGAATATCCCCAGTTTTAGGACTTGGACTATGTGCTGTAGCTACACTCACTCCCTTGGTGACTTTGTTAATCCCATGGCTCTGAGTACCGTCTACATGCTGATGACTTATGTACCCAGCTCAGATACTCCCTTAAAATCTAGAGCCACATACTCAAATACCTACTTATCATCTCCAATTGAATATCTAGCAGGTCTCTAAAACTTAACCTGCCTCAAATTTATCTTTTGATTTCTTACCCTTCAGCTAAACAAACAACCCCTTGCCCCTCTCATAATCTTCCTTATTAAAATTAACAGTAACTCCAATTTTACAGTTGCTCAAGCCAAAAAGTGTGCAGTCATGGTTGATTCCTTTATTTCTCTCACTTTCTACATCTGATCTATCCCCAAATATTGGCTGTTCTACCATCAAACTTGAATCAGAATCTGATTGCTTCACACATCTCCAATGCTGATGTCTTAGTCATCATTTTTACAATAGCGTCCTATCTGGCACCTAAGCTTCCAATTGCTGAGGATATTCTCAACACCGTTCCATTGAAAGGTAAGTCAGAGCATGTGCAAAATCCTCCAGTGGCCTTGTAACGATGAAAGGCCACATGACCTAGCTCACCATTATTATGTGACTTCATTTCTACCATCTTTTTCTTCTTGTCTCTACTTTAGCTGCTCTGACTCCCTCCTCACAGATCTTCAACAGACCAGGAACACGCCTGCCCTGGGCACTTAGCACTGGCTGTCTGGAATGCTCCTTTCCTCAATATCCACATGGTTCAACCCTTTATCTTCATCCCATCTTTACTCAAAAGTCACCTTCTCAGGGAGTTAGTTCTTCCTTGACCCCTTGTTCCAAAATTATAACACTCCAACATTCCCTATTCTTTTTTAGTATTTTATTTTTCTCCTTGGCCTTTATACTACCTAAAATTCTGCAAAATTTCCTTATTTATCTTATTTATTGTATCCTCCACTAGAATGTAAATTCCACGAGGGCAGAAATTTTTATGTTTCATTTATTTCTGAATCCCAAGCACTTAACAATGCTTAGAAAATATTAAACGTCCAATAAATATCTAAATTAATAAATTAAAAATAAATGAATAACCAAGCACATTGGAAAAAGAACCAGAAGGAAATTTTAGAAATAAAAAATAAATAATTGAAATGACACACTTAAAATCTGGATTAAAGGGACAATTATTTTTCAAAGAACAACACAATATCAATAAAAGAGATATGCTTCATGGTTCATTTTATGGGGCTAGCATAAATCTGATACCCAAACCAGCAATGATGGTAAGAAAAATAGACAAATCTTGCCCATGAAAATAGATACAAACATCCTAAACAACATTATCAAACAAAATCCAGCAATGTAGGAAAAATGATATAGCCAATATATAAAATAAAATTCTAGTTATATAAATGTCAAAATTAGAGAACACTAGCAATACAAGTATCCTTCATCATCCAAATCTATTTGGTACTTGTTATGGTCTGAATGTTTGTGTCTCCCCAAGATTTATATGTTGAAATCTAATCCCCAGTGTGATGGCATTAGGATGTGGGGCCTTTGGGAGGTACTTTATGAAGGAGGCCCCATCATGAATGGCATTGTTACCCTCATACAAAGAGGCCAGAGAACTATCTATCTTTCTACCAGGTGAGGATACAATAAGAAGTTGGCAGTCTGCAACCTGGAAGAGGGAGCTCACCAGAACCCAAGATGGCACCCTGATCTCAGACTTTCAACCTCCAGAACTGTTGAGAAATAAATTTCTGTTGTTTCTAAGCCATCCAGTCTATGGCACTTTGCTGCAGCCCCAGCTGACTAAGACAGTACCTAAATTCAAGCCCTGACAGTCTGGACAATGAGTTGGGATACTTATGGGTACTTCAACTGAGTCTATTTATTTCTTAAGGTAACATAGAGTAATATTGACTCTTCTTGTGTGTACTATTCCATGAATTTTAACCCATATATAGATGCATGTTACCACCACCATATAGAACAGTTCTATGACCTCATAAAACTCCCTCGTGCTGTCCTTTGTAGTCACACTCTTCCCCTAACTGCCAAACTCTGGAAACCGTGACCTGTTCTCTATCACTATTGCTTTGTATTTTTTAGAATGTCATCTAAAGGAAACTACACAGTATGTAACCTTTTGAGACTGGCTTCTTTCACTCAGAAAAATTTACTTTAGATTAATCAAAGTTGCTGTGTCAATAGTTTACTCATTTTTATCGCTTAGTATGGATAGACCATAGTTTGTTTATTCATTTACCCACTGAAGGGCATTTGGGTTGTTTCCAGTCTTTGGAGATTATAAATAAAGTTGCTATAAACACTTATGTACAAGTTTTTGTGTAAACACAAGTATTTATTTCTCTTGGGTAAATACCTAGCAGTGGGATTGCTGGCTCATATGGCAAGCATATGTTTAACTTTATAAGAAACTGCCAAAAAATTCCCCAAAGTAGCTGTAGCATTTTGCATTCCCATCAGCAATATGTGAGAATTCCAGTTGCTTCACATCCTCACCAGCACTTGGTATTGTCGGTATGTTTTATTTTAGTCATTCTTTTTTTTTTGTTTGTTTGAACATTTGTTTTTATTCTTTTGTGTATATATATATATTATTTATTTATTTTAGGATATTATGCAGGTACAAAATTTTGGTTACATGTTATGACTTTGCCACACCCAAACCATGATTCGAGGCATTCCTTTTCCCCCCTACAATGCTCACTGCATCCATTAGTTGTGAGTTTACCCACTCCCAACCCCCCAATCTCTGAAGAATATTAATATTTTAGCCATTCTTATAGGTGTATAGTGGAGAGGCTCCTGAATTTCGAACAGCATATAGTAAGATTTTGAAAATGAAAGAATCATTTAAAATTTTATCTTAGTTTATCTGGTTATTTGTTTGGATAGCAAAGGATCCATACCTATGTAGCAAAACTATGAAGAAAAACAATGAATTGATTGGCATAAAAGTAGATAGTGGTTAGGGAGGTGGATGCAATCCAGTATGTAACAAGGAGACTCTAAGATATTGATAATGTTATTCATAAGGCAGGATGGTAGGCGCATAGGATGTGTTTTATTATTCTTGAAACTATACCCAAGTGTTTAATATATTTCAGAATAAGAAATTTAAAAGAAATATATTTGAGCACAGAACACAAAAAGCAATGCAGGAAAAGATTGTAAAACTTCTCTTTCAGGAATTCAAGTATAGTGAGTTAAAAGAAACTATAAATGAAAGCATTTTGTAGAATTTGAACATGATACTTTGTTGAAACTTTTTCTTAAAACCTGTTTAAACTTAATTTCTTAAATATTTTAGTGCTTATAAATATCCCACAGGCCAAACTGCTAATGGGTCGGTTATTGATGGGTTTGTTTATTCCTAGAGGCCTCAATCTATACGCACTTGAAGGGCTGGTCATAGTAGGGCCATTCTGAATGGCTACCAAAGAGTAGCTTCTTCCTAGAAATCAAGACCAGGATGGGACCTGAGTCAAGAAACACATTGAACATTTCATTTTCAGAACTCGCAGATTTTTAGACACCCCCCAGGACGTAATCTGGACTACAGAACTCTTCAGTAGTTCTGGTTGTCACCAATACCTTGTAAGAAGTCTGTTACCTGTGACGACACTGGGGATTTTGGAGAGGAAGCTCTTGACTGTTCTGATGGGCACACCCCCTGTCTTGTCATCTTGCATCTTTGTAATGATGTCTTCAATCTGAAAGAGGTTAAAGAAGTGTTATTTTCTCCCACAAAAAATAACAATAAATGGTACCTTTATAAATAGCCCAAATACATAAACATAGATGCCAACAATAGATAGCAGGACAAACCCCCACCTAGTTGGTCAACAAATATCAGTATCTGCTGTGGACCAAGTGCTGGGTGTGGGGAGTCCGGGAGGTACTATAAAAGAGCATAGGATATGTTCTAGAAGAATAACCCCCCAGTTCAACAAGGTAAGGAGGAAGAAATACATCAGGATTCTCAATGGGATCCAACATGTAATTCAATATGTGCATGACATGCTTCCTTCTCTTTTCCAAACTGGATTTATGTATAGGTTGAACCATAGAAAATTGCCATCTTCAACCTCCCCATGGCAATTCCCTATGGTTTAATATGTTGATGTAGATTAACATACTGCTATTAGGAATTGCAGGCAGAGCTGCCTTTGGGACCAGAGAAGGACATGGCCAGAGTCACATGAGAGAAAAACAAGATTGTAAATCAGGACATGGCAAGCCCTGATCTAGAGAAGTTGGAAAATAGGTCTCAGTGGTTGTGGGTGGTGGCCTGGTGGCCTGTGGATGGTCACCTTAGCCAGGACTAAGGATCCTCTCCTGCTGAGCTAAATGAGACCACACTATCAGGAGAAAGACCATGGTGATTTGTGACCTGGATCCACATGACATCTTACTGGTGAAAACAGAACAGAGATTGGGGATGGACTGATGAGGATGTAGGTGCCTAACCTGGGAAGCCAATTAATTTGTAGCTATGAATTTACAAGCTGGGTATAATTTCCTGGGAAGATATCTTCAGAATAAGATACAGAAAACAAATCTGTAACAAGGACACATATCTTTCTGTTTGGGGAAGGGAGAAAAACTGGAGAAGAGGAGGAAATAATGTTTACTGTTATCACATATTTTGTTCCCCTAACCAAGAGCAGCAATAGCTTTGAAACACCAGGATGGATTCTCTGAATGATTCCTTAACAGAGTCACATAATTTTAAGGCTAGAAATTTAAGCTATAGCTCATCTAGTCTAACATACTACTATTGCAATTTGAGGGTTAAATGATTTTCTCAAAGACAAATGACTAACAACTTGTTTGATAGAAATAGATAACTTGTTAGAGACAAAGTTAGGACTTGGCATAATATCATCCTCATCATCATTATGAATAGCCAACATGTATTCAAAAATGTATTATGTACTAGGTACTATTCTAAGTATTATGTAGACAGTATTGTGTTTAATTTTCATAATTATTTCATAAAATAGATTCCACTATTATCCTCACTTTTTCAGATAAAAAAACTAAGATTTAGTGAAGCATATCCATCAGGGTAGAGTGGGTTAAATTGTGGTAGCAAGTAATCCCCAGAACGTGACTGGCTTAGCACAACCCAGTTTATCTCTCTCTCCTGCTGTCTGTCTATGGCAGATCAGCAGGGGGACACTGCTCATTGTAGTTACTCTAGAGCCTGGGCTGATGGAGCAGTCACCATCTTCAATGTTGCTGGTCACTGTGCCAGAGCGACAAGAGAGAATTGTAGAGAGTATCTCACTGGATAGTAAATGATATAGCCCGGAAGTTACATATAACATGTTTGCTCACAATTCTTTGGCCAGAACAAGTCACACTGTACCACCCAACCACAAAGGAGCCAGGGGGGGCTCAGTCTTCTGGGTGCCAGGAAGAGAGTAGAACTGAACATCTGTGATCAACATCAGTGATGACTGAAGCAGTTAAGCAACCTTCACGACCTTCACAGGGTCTCACACCTACCCAGCTGTGCAGCCCAGACAGAAGTCAGCCGCAGACCCCGGAGCTCAGGTTCTGACCCCTGAGCTATCTTGCCTCCCAGTAAGATTCTCAGAAAACCAACCAAGCAGGGAGACCATTCTCACCTGTATATTTCTGGGTTTCCCTGAGAGTGAGAAGGAATCCTAAGCTCCCTGCCCTTCAGGCGGTAGATGAGGGTATCAAGCTAGAAGAGGGGTTCATTCCCTGAAGACCTGCGTCTGTTAAGTGACCATAGAAGAAGGATCTTCATTCACATTCGTGTTAATAATGGTCTCAGCTATTGGCGGCTTCCTGTCTCCTAAACTCAACACAAAAATTTGGAGTAGTTTGAATGTTACTAATTGATAGCCAAAGAGAGCTAGTCCTAGAAAAATGGTCAGATTTCAAAGTCATCTATGCTTTTGAGTTAGTGCAGAAGTATCAGTTACCTTGATGGTTTCTAAGAAAATGGCCAGAAAATCACTGAGAATTGGAGGGAAACCAATAATTCAATTCAGTTAGACCCCAGACTAGACATGAGATGGTAATAATTTCCAGTCTTTGCAGCTGTGGGCTGGATTTTAAGGATTGGTGCCACGATGCCTTTCTCCTCTGCTCAGTGTCGTTGCTTCCTCACACGATTTAACCTTAAAAGGACTTATTTACTAAAGAGTAAGTCACGTCTTACGTTGGCCTGCAATGTACCAAGCAGGTATATCACTCATTAGGGTTACAGCCAGATCAAAAGCACAATCCCCACAACTGACCAGAAAGGGGACTGCACTTCAGCAGTAGTTTATAACATCACAGGTGTGGAAGGATGAATTATTGGCCTCCAATTCCTGACTTCTCCATTGTATGAATATATACTTGAATCCTTGCCCTGGCCTTATGGTGGGCAGAGAGTCCACCCCTTGGCGTTGGGGCTTAGCCATAGGACTTGCCTGGCTACTGTGATGTTACTGAATGTGATGTGAGCAAAGGCTTGCAATGCACCTGCATGCTTGTGCTCACTCTCTTCTCTTGCCTTCTTGCCTGTTCCATGGGAAGAACATGTGTCAGACAGTTGTTATTCCAAGGAATATGAGAGACATCTGGAGCAAATGGTACCAAACCCATAGCTAGATCAGCCACACCTCAGCTGAGCTGTAGACTCATGAGCAAGAAATGCTTACTGTTGTGTGCCACTAAGTTTGGGGTGATTTGCTCTACAGCAAAATTAAGATATAACAGGGCTCTGAAAAAAATGCATTTATCAAAAATTGCTGAAGTCACAACAAATACTTGACAATCAGAGTCAAAGAATCTTAGAATTGGGGAATCTCTGAATCTAACCCTTTTGAAGAATGCAGAAATTCAATTACACCATCTGCCATCTATTAAAAACTCATGGGAGCTACATTACTTCAGGTAGCCCATTCCACTGTTGTGCCAGATAAATTTTTGATAACTGTATTTGATTCTTGAGTCTGCTACAATATCAGCTAATAATACTCTTTCTGAAATTCTTTGTCATGGTTTCTGGAGAATTCCCAAGGGTACTGACCCAGTAAAAATTACAAGTGGGCTCTCAGGAGCTGATAAAAATAACTACAAGCATTTTCAGAACATCTATTTTATGATCAATACTCCCCTAGGTATTTTAATTATTTAACTTATTCCTCAGTCTTAAAAGTTATTCAGTACAGATGTTGAAATTGAGGCTCGGAAAGGTTATGTGATTTATTCAAGGTCCCATAGCTAGTAAGCGGCAAAGCCAAGATTCCTATCCAAGTCTTAATGCCTCCAGTGTACAGCCTTGTTTATCAGATCTAAAACTCATCTTCTATTTCTCAGATATTCAGAAAAACGTGACTACAAGCCTTCTCTGAGTCGTGTGGCTATGAGGTTTAGTGATGGGGGCAGATCCTGGAAGGGGAGTTATAGGAGGCATGAACCCAGTGAGTGCCCCAGAGCCGGGCTGATCTCTGTGCACGTTACCTTTCCCAGTGCCATATACCCAGGTTGGTGCTTTGTTTGCTGGGGATCCCGGGGCACTTTCCAGAAGAGCCTGGTGTCGCCCCTTATACTACATGACCCATTAAATCTTGAGCTGAACGTGGCACCCGGAGAAAGCTCTCAGTCCCAGTGCCACCTACTGGACACCAAACGGTAACTTTCCCACTTCTAGTATTTTTGATTCATGTCTTCCTTGCTGGACAACAAGTATAATTTATTTTACCTTTAAAAAAGGGCGCTCTTTACCCTCTATGGCCTTAGTAGTTGATTACCAGTGCAGAACAGAGGCATATATATGCAGCCTCTCATCTTCCTCCTTAGGTTCAAACCCTTTTGTAGGCAGGGGCTGCACCCGGGCTTTCATTTCCATTTTCTTAGCTAACATTTGTTGAGTATTTACTCTGGGCCAGACACACAAACTTATTTAAATCTGACGGGAGGTAGATGCTTATATCCGCATGTCGTAGACAAGGGAACTAAGACTCATGTTGGTATCCTCAGCCAGTGCCTGCTGACATCCTTTCTAGACACTTTCAGGCACTTAATACCAACTGCATCAAAGGGAAAGTTTATCGCAGTCCTAAAGGGGCAGAGGAGGATGCAGAGAAATCAGTCCAAATAATCTGATTCTCAACCGTCTCAGGATTTCTTTCTGTCCATGACTGCCCCTGCCTCGCTGCTCAGGGGTCTCTCTTTGTCCCATGGGTTGGGTTAGATTTATCTTCCACTGGCAGATCACAGCTCCTGGGGGCAGGATGGGGAGATGGGAAGGTACATACTTATGATTTCTTGACTGTTCAGTTCCTTCTAACATCTGACACCTTTTGTTCCTAAGGAAGAGCAAAACCAATTCCCTAACACACTTTAATAGGAAGTTCTGTGTCATTAGGGAGGATATGTGGCCTTAAGTGTCACTGTGCCAATCAATCAGCAGGTGACCCTTATCTGACAGCCAGGCGGTGCAGAGAAAGCACTTTGGCAGCTCTGCCGGTTCTGCCTGGATGGGCCACAACAACCGGGATGCTCTTCTCCAAGGAGCTCAGAGCTCAGCACTGACGCTCAGGTAAAACATTCTTCCAGACAGCGGGAAGATGGAAACCGTTACACTATGGAGTAGGCTTTCTTTTAAATAAGAAGTATTATTTAAAAAGTATACACAATTCTCTGCAGTAGCCCCAGAGTGTGAGAGAGGAGTAAGGAGAAGCAATCCTCTCTTTGTGAATCAAAGCCACGGCGGGACAGTAGGAAGAACACCAGACTGAGGCCCGGGATACCTGTTGGCCTTGACTTCTCCAACTTGCTGTGTTGACCTTTGACAAGTTGCTTAACCTCTCTGGACTTGACCTACCTCATGTCTACAATGATCAGCCTGGTTGCTAAACTAAAGTTTCTAGTTCTAACACACGAGAGGCTTCTCTGACATCTCTGACTTGACAAACGCAAAACGATGTCTGCGAGGAGGCAGGACAGGCAGCCAGGTTTTTGGAAACTTCTTCCCCATGTTTCCTGTCTCCCCAGGGGAATTCATGCAAAACACTTCCCTGTACTAAGAGGTGCAAGGTGGGGGAAGGGAAGAGTATTGGGCAGGGCTGGGGAGTTTCTGATGTTTTTAGAAACCATGTCAGACAAATGGCATCAGAAGCCAGGCAGAGATACGACCCCGACAGGCCCTGACACCACTGGGCATGTCCAGCCCTTGCCTCTTGCCTGTGCTTGGATGGATGACACCCCTAATGGAAATGACAAAGGGCCAATATTAGTTTTCTTTGTGCAAATTAATGATCCAGTGAACAAATTTATTTAGTTCTTCCAATTTTTTCTCCACGGAGAGTTAAAAAAAAACTTCAAGTATAGGAAAACAATGTTGTGATTATTAAAAAAAAAGTCCACCACAACTTTAGCAAAGAAGGCAGACTGTACCTCAGAGCATTTCATCTTGATTTTGCAATCACTTGCCTGTTCCTGGCTACTAATGACTATCACTTCACCTTCTGCCTTTCATTAAAGACCCTTCTTGTTCTCATGTCTGTGAATGCATGAAAACGACTCCTTGGACACCATCTTATCTGCCTGGAGGCAGGGATGGGAGCTGGCAAATGACAATCATATTTCTTAATCCACAATGTGCATGCTTCACTGGGCAGGCTCTGCCCCACATGTGTTTCAGAAGATCAGGCCATTTCTCTTTTGTATTTTTTAAAACACAACACACTGCTATTTTCAATTTTTAAATGTACTCAGGTTCACTCATTGGTTTAGTGGACATTTATTGAGCGCCTATGAAGTTTCAAGCACTGTGTTAGTTTGTACAGCTAAAAAGTAGGTAAAAGATGGAATCTATTTGCCTTGCTCATAGATGAGCACATTTCAGAGTGATTCGGGGATCTAGGCACACAGGTGAGGCTGTATTGGAGACAGCAGAGCTAAGTGTGGGTTCCAAAGACGCCAGAGGTGAAACGCTAACAAATACCACCTTAGGAGGCCCTCGGGATGGGAACCATCCAGCCGCCCACCCTCCTTCACCATCCCATTCACAAGACTGATTTCAAGGGCATGAGGGGGAATTTGGAGATTCCACATGCTAACTATGACGATGATTGAAATGTCTGTTAATTTGTTTTTGGTTAAACCTACTTTTGAATCATCACTGTATCGGTGTAGGATGCTTTTGATGGAAAGTAACAATAACAAAAAATCTGACCTCTAAACAGGAAGGTTGATTTTTTACACATACGAAGCAGTCTGCATGTGGGGGTGCTGACATTGCTATGGTGGCTTGGTTCTGTGACAGCTACTGTCTTGGTCTTTCTCTCATGGCTGCCAGATGGCTGCCGGGCTCTAGGCATCCCCTCTCTGTGAAAGGTGGGAAGAACAGGGAAGGGTCCTTCCTAGAAGACCCCAACAGATCACTGCTCAAGTCTCACATGGCTATGTCTAGCTGCAAAGGTGGGTGGGGGAAGAGGGTCTTTGGCCTTTCCAGCCTCTACACCACAAAGGAGCAGGGGAAGAGAGAATGGAAATGGGATTAGGTTAACCAAATAACACCATCTGCCACAAAGACCCCGTATTAAAGAACACTCATAAAGGATGGTAGGGCAGGCCCTGATTCCTCTCTGATCTGTTTTCTGCATTGCAGACTGTATGATGCTCTTAAAAGGAAAAATTTTATCATTTAACCTCCACACTTAAAATTCGTCCAGAGTATCCCAGTACTTATCCTGTTATAAGCTCTTATTGGACCCTCTATCTTTCCTCCATATCACTTATCACTCTAATTTGTATTTACCTCTCCCATTAGACTGTTTTGCTCACCACTGAATCCTAACAGTACTCAGTAACTATTTCTTGAATGAATATATCATTAAATGAATGCATGCATGCACAGCATGGGTGCTGTATTCTTAAAGAACTTCATCTTGGATTCCAGCATTGAGTAGGGCTCTCCAATATATTAAAAAGGTCTTGGGGATAGTGATGTTTTCAACTGAAAGTAAATTTGGTATTTATATTTACAATCATTTTTCTTTGGGAATGGGTGCCATAAACAGGAATCTTGAGATTTCATGAACCTTAGCAACAATGCTCAGGGAAAAGCTCCACTGGCCCCCAAGTACCAGTTGAGCTAGGAGCCAGTCCCCAATGTACCGTGCCTGGCATTACCCAGAGGTGGTACCAGGGAAGATGGATGAAGCAGCATTATTTGTTTTGTCCCCTGGAAGCTCACTTTTACGTTTTTAATATTGCCATATGTAATGCTACATAAATTACCTTTATGGAAAACATTTAATTTTTTCCCATTTAATTGGAGAGAAAAGCAGGCAAGAAGGACATTCTAAGTCAGAGATCAAATGGCTTGTCAATGACACCTTAGGGAAAATGTCTCCCCTGAGCTTGGCTGATGTAGCCAAGCCTTAGAAGACATCATTTTTCTTGTATAAGAATCGGTTGTTTGCTTCACAATATGAGTGGAGGAGGTCCTGTGGTCAGGCCATGGATCGAGGAACCTCTGACTGCAGACCAGCTATGATGCAGATGAAGACAATGGACACTGGCCAATGAAACATTCTAGCAACTGCTGAAGACCTTTATTATAATCTCCTCAAATTTCCCTAAATTCAATGTGTCATCTACTTCTTGTTGGGAACCATCCCTCCTTTACAGAAAAACATGCCGAGATTTAGGAAGGGTAAATCATTCAAGGCCAAGTGAGAGGGCTGAATAAATGAGGCTGTTGGTATGAAACCCAGAGCTTGCTCCAGAGCTGGCTCCCTGGATCACTACACCAGCTGGCCGGGGCAGCTGCCAGGGAGGCCTTGGCTCACCTATGGCTTTAGCTGAGTGGCAGAAGATGCAGAAAATGGGGCCACATCATATGCATACAAGTTTAATGCACAGTATGGAAGGCAGAAAAATGTCCACCTCCCCAAACGATGTCCATCCACATCCTAATCTCTGGAACTTGCAAATACGTTATTTTAAGTGGCAAAAGGGACTTTATAGATAGGATTGAGGGTTAGGACCTTGAGATGGTGGAGGGGACTGTCCTGGATTATCCAGGTGGACTCAGTTTAATCATGAGTCTTTGAAAGCAGAAGACGTTTCCCAGCTGTAGGTGGTGAGAAAAAGATGGGATGATGGGGAAAGCATCAGGGAGATGGGACTCTGCTGATTCCGAAGGTGGAGGAAGGGGCCACAAGCCAAGGAGCGTGGTTTCCAGAAGCTGGAAAAGGCAAGGAAACAGTCTCCCTTAGAGCTTCCAGAAAGCAGCAGAGTCCTGCTAGCACCTGAATTTTAGCCCAGAAAGACCTTCTGACCTTCAGAACTGTGAGATAGTAAATGCATGTTGTTTTAAGCTATTAAGCTTATGGTAATTGGTTATAGCAATGGATAGAAAATGATTACACCCAGTGATCCCTACCCACTAGTAAACGCTATCAGTATATCTGTTTCCAAAACAGATTAGTCTGTATTTTCTCCTTCGGGACAGGCAGTGAGTGGATTTCCCCACACTCTGCTGCTCTCTGAACCTTCTGAACAGCTTAATGGCCAAACTAACCATCAAACAAGACCTGTGGCAGCCCACTTGGGGAAGATGTCTGTCTACAACCCCAAGTAATTGCCTCCATGGCATTTTCAGTGCTTCATTTTTTTGGTCTACCTGGGACCAATTAGAGGGGTGGTTCAGAGGTTATATCTGGGAGCTTCTTAAATGGGTCACAGTCGCCCATTTAAGCATCACAGTCTAAACGTGAAAAAGCAAAGATCCTTTTTTATTTCTCACCTCTGATTTCACCTAGCCACATCTTCCAACTTAGCCCTCCAAGGAGAATTGTACATGGAATACCACATGGAAACTTGGCCCAATGAATTCAGCCAGCATCGTAAAATGCTCCCAATTTGAACATGAGGCCCTTCACATTATATTTCAATAGAAATATTCAAGTCTCAACATGACCCTTCCCTTACTGCTGCACAGAGGGGTCAATACCCTTGTTTCCAAAGACAAATGGGTCCATCCAGGGTCCTGGAGTATTACTATAATTTCTTCCTCCTGGAGAAGATCAAGGGACATAAGGGCCTGTCCTTCCTCTGCCCCCTGGATACCCTGGACTCTGGGATCACTCAGCCTTCCTGGTTCACTTCCTTTCTGACCCTTACTCAATGCATCCCCCTACCCCAATCTGAACTGAACTGCCCACTGGGGTGGATTGGAGGGCTTGGAACAACTGGTGTAAGTTATTTCTTCACTGAAAACCTGCTGTGACTTCCCACAGTTACAAAATCAACACCCAGTTTCCAACTGTGGAATTCAAGGTCCTCTGTCATTTGGCGCCGACTACCTTTCCAGCATCAATCTCCCTCCCAACCCTCTTTGCTTCTGAACACACTGATCTGCACAAACCTCCCCGGATCTGCCCCTGCTCCTTATGCAATTCATCCGCCCACGGCAAACCCTTGTCGTGCTTCCAGGTCCTGCTCCAAAGCTACCTCCTCCAGGAAATTCCCCTTGGTATTCCCACGACATGCGCTGGACTGCATTAGGAATGTCTTTGTTTTTCATTCCCTTTTCCCACTCCCACGATGTGAGGCAAGAACCACAATAAAGCATTTCTCCCTCTGCTCCAATCACAAGTGCCACATGCACTTATTCTCTGTTACTAGAGTCCTGCTTCTTTCTCTCTGGGATGTAACCTCCTGGAGGGAGGTGACAGTGCTCGTCTCTAAAGCGTCCCTAGTCTTCCACACCTTAACCGCACTGAGTATAAAAGGAGACCAGAGTGGATCAGACTCATTCCTTAAAAAAGGTTTCAGGGCAGTGAGAGAGCCCTTCAAAGTCTCCCAGAGATCCTGAGAGAAGTGCTTTTCCGGATGGAACAAGAAGGGCCAGAGTGAAGTTTTCTTGGCATCTGGAAAGACCAGAAAGCCCAGAGAAGGCTGAAAGACTTAAAAAGAAAAAGCTGCTCTGCCCCTGAGGCCAAGCCATCCCCTGGCCTCTCCCGTTCCTTTTACTCTGTTCTTAGGTGACCCCTGCAGGCTGCCCACCCTCTGGGGTCCTCCCTGGCTGCAGCACCCCCCAACACCCTGGGCCCTCTGCCTGGCACCAGAGGCCTGCCAGCACGGCCACCACCCTTCCTCGGGAGAGAGTGCTGCTCCTGTCGCTGTGATCCTGCTGTTGCTTTATTTTAAAATTTAATTATTTTTTATATTTTAACTTCTAAAATTTAAATTAGCGTGTAGGCAAAAGCTCTTAGTACAGTGCCTGACACATAGTTATTCACTCCTCAATAAATGTTCATTTCCCTTTCCTTCAAAATCAGTTTTAGTTTCCTGTATCTGAAGCAGATGAGTAACCACAGAAGCTTCTCCTGCTCCCTTCAGAAGCGCATGATCAGACTTTCCTCTGCGCAGCTGCCCGCCAACGCCCCGGAGGATGGCAGCTGGGGCTGGAGAGCCACACTTTCCAAACAAGGGTCACCAAAAGTCACTTCCAACTTAACAGACCCCACTTTGTATAGGTTTCCAACTACACAGAAAATGATTATTTCATTAACCAACTGTATAATAACTCTGGGCTCCCGGGAGCAGCCTTAGTTTTACCACCTTCTACCCCAAGTTTTACTACATGGCAGGATAAGCAGTAGGACTTTCCTGCCCACAGGTGGCACCTTCCCAAGGGGAGGGACACATCTGCCTGGAGAAAGGATACACTATGCAAGGCAAGGCCAGCAGGTGGCTTTAAATTTCTAAATCTTTTGCCTCCTGCTTCTGAAATCACAGACTGAAAGAGAAACTTACTTTCCATCCCCAAGAAAATGAGATTTAATAAAGTTATGTATCTATCTGATTTAATTCCGATTTTAATCTAAGAAGGAGCCCGGGCAACCCTGGGAAGCACTGATGGCCGGTAGGCCGCACACTGGAAATTAGTGGGATAAATACCAGTGTCTTAAAATAAACCCTACATGCCCCTTGGGACAGGGGCAGGGTCACTTGTCAATTACTTCTGTTAATCACATAGATTAAGTGGCTTTGTAGCTTGTCTCCCTACAGCTTTTTGGCAACAGGAGGGCAGGCGAGTGTGAGTGTGGTGCCCCAGCTCACAGAAGAGGTAGAGCCTGGAGAACCACTGGGCACCCAGCCCCACCCAGGGGGACGTGGCCTGGGACCCCCCAGTCATTGGGCCACTAGCCTAACTTTTCATGTTTAGATGGGGATGCTGCTGTCTACCCTACACAGCCATCAGGAAGAGTGAGAGAGAGAAAGGTTCCACGTGGAGCACCTGGTACCTTTCCTCTAAACAATAGGGTCCTTCTCTTCTCTTTCTCTTATTTGCAGGTAACCAGGAAGTGGAGAGGAAGGATGCAAATTCACAAAACCACTGCATTTGAAACATTGTCCATGATAATCTGGCAGAGTGGGATTTCCCCCCCACCTAAGAAGAAAGGCTTTTACAGGGGAGAGGGTGTTGGATAGGTAAGTGGGTGGTAGGGGTAAGGACCCATTCCAGAGCTGAGTCACATCAGAAAGGCCACAGTCACATGGGTGACTTCCACAGTGGCAGTTCTACATGCTTCATGGGACTCCTTGCTGGATTGGTGATGTTCTTATTACAACTCTTTGTGGTTGTAATCCCCTTGGTGTGGATTGAAATGTGCCCTTCCTGAAAATCCAGACATTGAAGTCCTAACTCCCAAGACCTCAGAATGTGACCTTATTTGGAAATAGGTCCTTGACGGAGGTAATTATGTTAAAATGAGGTCATTAGTGTGGGCCCTAATCCAAAATGACTGGTGTCCTCACAAAAAGGGGAAATTTGGACACGGACAGATATGCACAGGGAGAAGATGCCACCTACCAGCCAAGGAGAGAGGCCTGGAACAGCCCCGCCCTGGCAGTCCTCGAGAGGAACCAGCCCCCACCAACACCTTGATCTTGGACTTCTAGCCTCCAGAACTGTCAGACAATACACTTCTCTGTTGTTTAGGCCACCTGGTTTGTGAAACTTTGTTACAGCAGCCCTAGCAAATTAACACCCTCCTGAAACGACTTTATAGATCCTGGAAATTAATTTTTTCCAACTCTTTCTATCTAACATGTAACTAACATGAAAACTATTTCCTCTCATCCTCCTCCTCTGTCCTCTCTCTTTCCCTCCCCCATTGGCTCTCCCTGCATGTGTGCACATGCACACAGACACACACACACACACACACACACACACACACACGCATGTGAGCACATTCTCTCTCAGGAGATGGTACCTAATTATTTCCAAATTAGACAATGTCCCATGTGCCAAACTGACTGATTTGACTTCTTGCACACTGTCCCGTGCCCAGTAAGCCCCACAGTATATATGGCAAAGCTCTGGCTTTAGAAAGCCAGTACCATGTCTAACATCAGGGGATGGGAAGGAATACCAGAGCCTCAGACCAGACTGAAAACCATGAGGGTCAGGAAGACACTGTTTTCTACAATCCGGAATGAGGAGTATCATGATTAGAGTTTGCCTTTTGTTTGTTCTGAGACTATATGTAGTAAAAAAATAAATGTAAACTCTTACACTGTGGGCACAGATATATAGTTAGAACACCACACAGTTTGAGAGAGAAATGATCCAGAAGACCAAATATAGGCTACTTTATATTTGAGTCAACTGAAAACTTACAGTATAATATGGCAGCAAAAAAAGAAAGTTAATTTGATTTTATAGATCCTGGAAATTAATTTTTTTCCAACGCTTTCTATCTAACATAAAGTGAAAACTATTTCCTGGAAACACCCAGAAACCCAAATTGCACCCTGTTTCCAGGTCAATCCAGCCCAGCACCCCTCCCTCCTGTCATCAAGGTGGAGGATGGTTTCACGGGGGCGGGGGGAGGGGTGGACAAGTGAGGGGGAAAGGGATGGAAGGGGGGAGTGAGAAGAGCTCTGTGACTTGTCTTCCCTGTGGCCTTAACCTCTCAGCTGCCTGCCCTGCCAGCTTCCCCTGTGTCTGTAAAGGTTCAAACGAGACATATATGCTCTTTTAAGAGCTGGGAGGGGCTGTGCTTGGCCCAGTTCCCAGGCCCACCTATGCTGCAGAGGAGTGGGGTTCAGCATGAGCCTCCGGGGGGGGGGTGGCTTTGCAGCACTGTGCCTCATAGGGAAGGACAACACCATTACACATAGGGGTGACCTTCCTCAAAATGCATATTGGTCCCCAAGAGGCTTCTTTTTGGACAGCAATTACACACTAGCTTCAGACATTCTCCTGGGGCCTTTCAGACTCCAGGGAGTTGGGAGGCAGAGGTTTTAGGAGGGTGTGGGCGAGCTGGAGGCAGACCTGCACAACCTGCATTTGTGATAATGCATGTGCGGTGAAGGGAAAGAGATGACTTCCGTGTGATAACAGCTTCTGACAGATAAAAAGCCTTTGCCAACAGGTAGGTCATTTTAGGATGTGGAGATTTAATGGGCATGGAAATCTGCTGTGTGTGTGTGTGTGTGTGTGTGTGTGTGTGTGTGTGTGTACTTGTTACCCTGCAGTGCTGGAAATAAAATGCAGCCAGTGGGTGTTTAGATTATCATAGCTGCCTGGCAGGGAGCGATAGAGGGGCCTTGGGGAATGTGAGGACAAAGGTGCTGGCCTCCCCAAGGTCATGGCCGTGGTGGGGTGGGCCCTTTCCTGCCTTCTCTAGCACACAGTGTGGGAGCTCCAGTGGGACCCAGACCAAAGCACTTCAGGGCTTGAGTCCCACACACCAGCTGAAGAAAAGACAGTGCCCAGATACAGTGGCACAGTGAGCGGCTGGGAGGGATGCGATTGTGACAGTGGGGTGTGCCCATAAGGTATTAATAAACACAGCAGTGGGGCATGGGGCTGTGTCCAGAGGACAGAAGGAAGGCCAAAGAGCCACCTGCAGCTCTGAGCACTTGCAGAAGCAGGTGTGACAATGATCCCCATTGGTTGGGGAGGCAATAGCACCCTCCCCAGGACATCCACTTCAGGTCCCCCCTTCCCTCGTCTCTCCCCAAGCTGGCTGTCCTGCCCTACGACTCCGGCAGGAGCCGACTGCCTTCCCAACCATCTGTTCAGAATCTGAAAAGCTCAGGGACAAAGCACCAACAAAGCACCTTTATTTGACTTGATTTCGTGATATTTACAGTGTTCCCCTGTATTATCATTTGCCACAAATAGCAGTCTGTTTATGGTGCATCCTCTAAGCATGGCCCGTTCCCAAGGAGGGATTATTGCAGTAGGGGTGGGAACCCAGCCTGAGACCCACAGTGGGGCAGAACCCCATGGACCAAGAGGCAGTGGCCACCACGGTGAGATCATGGGTGTGCAAAGCCCTCTGCTGCCGTCACACAGGTGCTCTTCGCACCACGGGGCTGGTCAACTGTAACGTGCCACACAGAAGCCAGCCCTGCTCCTAACTGGCTGTGTAACCAATGAGGGAGTCCCTGCTGCCTCTGTGCCTCAGTTTCCTTCTGCAAAATGAGAGGGTTTCAATAGCTTCTAAAATCCGCTCCAGCTCTTGCAATCTCTGTGACTTCCTCCTGCAAATATACACTTGTCACATCTCCTCAGGACACCGTGGAATGCTGCTTTCCCTGAGGCAGGCTTTTCCCAGATGCTCCTGGCTCTTGCAAGAGCCTCCAGTCTCTCCTTGGCAGGACAGGGGAGAAACTCGCCTGAAAGGTGAAACGGGTCAAGGAGAAGCCGAGGGACTGGGCCCTGGCTTCTTCCTCCAAGGATCTGGGTGCTTGCAGAAAGTATGGCTCATGTCTGCTCCCTGCCCCCGGTCAAGGGACCCAAGATCCTGCCCCACGGGGTGAGGCCTATGGTTTCCCGCACTGGGTGAGGAAGTGCGCCTGCATTCAGGGGTTCCGAATCAGGACGTCCGGTGTTGCCAACCTCCAGGTTCAATAGGTCAGTCAGTAAAAAAGGTGACATTTTAATCTCCATGTGTCTTTCTCTCTCTCATTGGTTCCAAATTCAGATGGGACCCAGAGGTGTTATTAAATGGACTCTCTAAACCCCCAGCAATAACCCTTGAGTTCACAGCGTGACAGCAAACCTACCTCCTGCACTGAAATATTGCCAACCCTCTCTTTTTTGGCAAAGCCTTCGGGACTCTGCAAAACTCCTCCCTAGTCTGTGAGCCATCTGGAGCCTGTGGGAACTTAGTTCAAGACGTTCTCAAGGAGACCTGGTTCTGGCAACAGCCCATGGTGTCTGTCAGACGGTTTCCTCAGCCAAGTGGGCGCTCAGGGGCCACAAACCGCACCTCCAGAGTAATTCGGGCTGAACCGTGTCTAGCCAGACGCGGAGCTGGGAGTCCCTTCAGTTAAATAATTTACAGGCCGCCTCTGGGTGTGTGAACACGGCTCTGGCTAATGCGGGCTGACAGGTGATTTTATGCATCATTTAACTCTTTGCAGTGCTCAGGAATGCAACTGAGATTAGATAATTGGAATAATTTCACATTTGTAAATGGCTTTTTTCTCTAAGGAGCAAAATATTTCAAACATGAACCGTAAAAGATGCATGCATCTGGACAGCCCAGGGTGAACCGCAGAATCTGGCGTTGGTTACAGTAATGGATCGGACACACCATCCCTTCCTCTCCTCCACACGGGGGATGCCCTTAACAGTGCCCAAGGCCAGTGGGAGGCCCCACCTGAGCTCTGCACCAAAGCAAGTGCCCAGGAGCAGCAAGAGAGAAGGAGGGTGAGAGAGTGAGTGGAAGAAGAGAGAGAGGACGATAACGACAAAAGAAAAGGACAGTCACCTTAACTCTGAAACCATGGTATGAAAGGGGACCTTGAAGCCACCTGGTTGGCACAAACGCAATGTGGCTTGAGGGCTGCCCTCCCAGGACGATTGTCTCCAGTGCGTATTTCACCATATTCAACCTTCTATTAATATAATAAAAACTTAGTGGGGCGTTCCCATAGTCCCAAAGCAGAGGCCATAAACAAACCCTTCAAGAATATTATCTGGTGGCCTGTGCTTATTCCCAGATTATAAATGACATCCTACTGCCTGGTCACTTCTCTAACAAACTGCTATATTCCCTAAGGGAAGTGTCCAAACTCCATGGGCAAATAGCCCAATTTCTTTGAAGAGTGGGGCAGTTTTAAGCCTGGTGACGATTCACAACCGTTGGCCAGTGCTGGGGCTATGGGAAGAGAACAGGTGGACCCAGGCCCCCTTTTTGAGTCCTCCCAGCCAGGTGACTTTCTGTGTCTAGCAGAACCCTGGGAGAGTCTCAGACCAGCTCTCCAGATGGGCTCAGCTGAAAGCCCTCGCCGGCCTGGGCCGGCAGCCCCGTCTGCACTGTCAGTGGTGAATTGATTAATTGGTGCAGGGGAGTCCCCACTCCAAGGCACCCACAGACCACTGGGCTCCGGAAAGAGCACAGAGTGACAGATACGCGCATCTTGTCTAGGAAGAGGAGGCACACCTAAAAGTTTTAAAATGTTATCTCAGGGAAAAAACCCTTGCAGGTGTTTCATTGAGAGCTGGGACGGGACCCTCAACCCCTTCATCTGGCCAGGAGTCCCTAGGTCCCAAGCGGGGCCTGCTATGAGAGGGTTTGGCATCTGTTCTGACAAGCATGCAGTATTAAGTTGAGACGCGGGCCCCGTGGATCGGAAATCAAATATCCTGCCGCTAACACAGATCTTAAAATCCCACTCAGCTGAGGTATATGAAAAGTTAATGCCCTTGCAGAGAAATCAAACTCAGAGAGAGACGCGTGCTAAAAATCCTTGATTTTCCAACCTGCCAGTGACCTCCCTGGCACGAGGGAGGGATGTAGATGCCTCATCCCCAGGCGACGAGTGTTCAGGGTGCAGCTGCCCTAAGGGACGCAACACAGGTTCGTGAGGATTTCCTGTCCATTTACATCCACGGCTTACAGCTGAGGCTGCAGCACGGTGCACCCACATGGCAGGTGCTCAGGAAAGATGAAAGGGGCTTGGAAAATCTGCTCCTTTGGAGCAGTGTTGCTTCTTCTCTGGTGCCGACCTAACGAATGCCAGACTCGGCGGGCATTTAACACAGGCATTGAGGCCATTCATTGCCATGAACAAAAACTGACAATCGTGGGGAGGAGTGGACTGGAAGGTTTCAAACGTCATCCTGGGTTGGGATCCCAGCCGCAGACCCTCACTCAGGTTGACCGTGAGCCTACTTAGAACCAGCTTAGCCATGGCCTATTGTGGCACTACCCAGCCTCTATAACCACATGAGCTAATTCCCCCTATAAATCCTCTCGTAAGGTATGTCCTATTGGTGCATATGTGATTTATATCCTGTCCATTCTATTTCTCTGGAGAACCCGGACGAACACAGCGCCTCTGTGGGGTAGTCATTCCCAGTTTACAAGTGAGGCTACGGAACGGCACAGACGTAATAAAGCGTCTCCGGTGACAAATGCTAAGTGACAGTCAGGAGTGACGGAACCCAGGTATCTCAAGTCCAAGGCCAGCACACAATTGTGCTTTGGCAGCTTTAGTCCTCTGAATCTTATTCTAGTTGCGCCAAGGACTGGTTAATACCTAATCTTGGCTCTGAATAACAAGTGTTACTTTTACAGCAGGGCGAGAAGTATGCCCGAGTGGTGATGCACACTCTGCTCTCACTTTTACTTCATCACGCCTCAGGAGGCCAGATGTTTAACTCATTCAAGTATTACAAAGAAAATTAAAAACACAGCAAAGCACAATTATGCAGCTTATTAAGCTGTAATAGTTAGATGCAGCTTACTTTAATTCTGGGGTAAAGAGGTGGAGGGCATTTGCTAAACAATTGCATGCAATTGCCAGGCATTTTTCCATGATTATCTCATGTAGCTCTGGGAGGGGGGGAATTATAACGGCCTCTGCCCCACAGAGAAGGAAACTGGTATGCAGTTTACTCTAGGTAACAAAGCTGGAGATAGAAGAGGTGGGATTTGAATTGGGATCTAAATTAATTCAAAACTGATTGACTTTTGAATAAGTAATACATATACACAGTACAAAATCTAACAGATAGAAAAGGGGGTACATTAAAAAGTACCTCTTACCACTGACCCTGGCTACTCGAGTCCCTTTCCAAGAGGCATCTACTTCAATTAGGCAATCAGATATACTTTCAGTGACATTTTATTCATATATAAGCATGTACTTTATATATTATTATTATTGTCATTATTTTATAATAATGATAGCAATGTTCTCAGAACTTTGTATTCTCAGAGATTATATCCTTAATGGAAATAGGATTCCTTTGTATAAGATCAGACCTTTTTTTAATACATTAATTTTTTTTTTTGTAGAGATGGGGGTCTTGCTATGTTGCCCAGGCTGGTCTTGAACCCCTGACCTCAAGCAATCCTCCCACCTTGGCCTCCCAAGGTGGGATTACAGATCTGGGATTCCAGATATGAGCTACTGCACCTGGCCAAGACCAGATCTTTGTGATAATGAGTCTATACTGATCATTGTCTGGTAGTTTGTAATCTTTTGCTCTCACAATGTGACAAAGAATATTCTTATATATACAACATTCACACAAATGCTATGTAGGATAAATTCCTACAAGTGGGATTTCTGAGTCAGAAGACATATGCAACATCTTGACAAGTATTGGCAATTTTGTTCCTAATAAACATTGTACCTAGTCACAGTCCCCCCCCCCAAATGTATCAGGGTAGCTTATTTCCTTACGGTGTTGCCAACAATGTGTGAATAAAATTTTTGATCCTTGTCAATTCAAAATCTGAAAACTCTGTTTGTTTGAATCATGTTTCATGTTTTTCAGTAACATTTAAAAGTTTTGTTTGTAATTTTGACACTTTTTAAAATTAAATTTCTTTCTTTTATCATGGGATCTCTTCAGCTGTATTTTCTAACCAGTTTCTGTTTGTGGAAACATTATTAGGAATAGTATTTTTGTACTCAATAAACCTAAATGAATTTCCTTATTGTTTATACTATTTTTTCCATTTGATTCTTTCTGTTTTATAGTATATAATCATGTCATCTACATATAATGATAATTTTAACTCTTGGTTCCAACTGCTGTGCTTATTTCTTTCTTTTGTCTACTTGGGCTGAGTAGGATCTCTGGAGTAATGTTAATTAATGCTGTTGATGAAGGTATCTTTTCTTGTAGCTGACATTAATGGCACTGTATCTACTCTTTCTCCAGTCCGTATATTAGTAGCTTTGAGGACATATGTTACTAAGCATGTGTGAATGTATATATGTGTGTATGTCTCTGCCTGTGTAATAAAGTATCATTTGGGGGTTTTCATCAAGATTGAAGACTTTTGTCAAATGCCTGTTCAGTTATCTGTAGAGATGATAAAGTGATTCTTATTTTTTGTAATATTTTATGAATTAAATTAATACAGTTCTGGATTTGGGAATATTCTCACACTTTTAAGAATAAGTCCCAGTTGGTCATAGTAAATTCTTGTATTTATGAGCCCTTGGATTTGTTTCCTAATACTTTAATTAGGATTCTTCTGCATTGATATTCATAAATAAAATTGGTCTTTAGTTTGCTTTTTTGTGCTCTCTTTATCAAAATATGATTGATGTATGCGAGCTTCCTTAGAGGTTCAGTAGAAGTAATCTGTGAAACATCTGGGACTGATGTTTTTTCTTTGGAGTTGTTTGCTTTTTTCTCCACATTCTGCATTTCTTCTATGCTAATTAGTTTCCTTAGATTTCTTTTTTCCCCTCTCCACTAAAGGTCATGCTTGGTAATTCATATTTTCCTAGAAAATAATTTATTTGCATCCATCTTGGTTAGTTTACTGATGATTTATTTCTTTTTTCATAAAGAACTAAAAGAGTTATATATTTTTTCTAATTTATTATTTTCTGCCTTTATTATCATGAATATCTTATGTTTTCCTAAGGTTAATTTTATTTTACTTATTTTTAACTTTATAAGTAGAGGAATCAATGCATTTGTTTCCTTTATTTTTTTGTTCATTAATTACTTATGTCCATGAATTTTCCTTTGACCAAATGCTTTAGCTGGTGCTATAGGATATGTAATGTGGTTATAATCATTATCATTAATTTTAAATATTCTATAATTTCAAATTGATTCCTTTTTGACTGAGAGTGATTAAAGGGCAATATCTGTACCATTTCTGATTTGGGAAGTTTATTTACGTTTTCTGTGTGGTCTGAAGTATAGTTTTTGGAAATGTTTTATGGACATCTAAAAGGAGGAGATTCTTGTTTTCAGGAATAGAGTTTGATATATGTAAACTTTGCTAATTATGTTATTTAGGCCATTTATATCATTGCTTTCTTTGGTTCATTTTATCTGTTAAGCCTCCTATAGCTAAAGTGCTTTTATTTTTACTTATTTTTCTGTAGTTTTTGCTTAATAACTTTTCTTTTCTTTTTTTCTTTCTTTCTTTTTTTTTTTTTTTTTTGAGACAAAGTCTCACTCTGTTGCCTGAGCCAGAGTGCCATGGCGTCAGCCTAGCTCACAGCAACCTCAAACTCAAACTCCTGGGCTCTAGAGATCCTCCTGCCTCAGCCTCCCAAGTACCTGAGACTACTTTTTCTATTTTTAGTAGAGACAGGGTCTCGCTCTTGCTCAGACTGGTCTTGAACTCCTGAACTCAAGCAATCCTCCTGCCTCAGCCTCCCAGAGTGCTAGGATTACAGGCATGAGCCACTGCACCTGACTGATTGCTTAATAACTTTTCATGCTACATTAGTTGGTGCAGAAATAGTTATGATTGTTAGATCTTCCTTGTGAACTACACATCTTATCATACACAGTATCTTTTTTTTTTGCTTAATGCTTTTTGTTCTAATTTCAGCCTTGCTTTATTCTAAGATCACTGGCTTCTGCTTTACATTTTATTGGCATTTGATGATATTCCTTCACTCATCCTTCTATTTTCAAGTTTCTGACACACTTTGCTTTACGTATATCTCTGGTGTCTGGCATATGGTTCAGTTTTACTTTATTACTTAATTTGAGAATCTTATTTTAATATTTGAGTTTAACCCATTTATATTTGTTGATATGACAGACATGTTTGGTCTTTTTTTTAAATTCATGTTTGGTCTTAATTCATAATATTTTGTTTTGTGTTTTCTGTTTCTATTGCTTTTTTAAAATATCTTCTACTCTTTGGTGTACATTTTGTTCTGTTTTTGTGAGTGTTCCTTGCACTATTTGGCCGGGTTTATATTATGGTCAATTCTTTCAGTGACTGCCTTATAACTAAACCTTATTTAATTATTTAAATTCTGTATTTCTTGAAACACTGACATTTAACTTTCCACTATAAACAATGAAATTTGTTCTACTCTACTTTCTCTTCCTTCAGTCTATCATCTAAATTTGGTTTTATATTATATACATTTAAATTAACATGTATGTTATTTCTTGTACTTTTTACCTTCATATATTTAAATATACTTATGCATCAATTACTTGATTTATCATGTTTAAATGAGATCCTTTGATCTTTAGGTAGAAATGATGAATAAATCAACATATACCACCTTCTGCCTTGTCTATCCTTAATATTATATTAGTTATAATATTTACGTACATTCAGAGCTTACAACACACTGAAAGTCCTTTGCCAGGGTTTCTTCATTCATCTCTTAGTTAGCTGTTAGCGAATGCCTTTCCTTTAATGGTTTTTTTAAAGAATAACTCATGGGAATTATCTTTTCTGGGTCCTTAAATGTTAGAAAAATTTTATCTATTGTCTTCCTATTTGAATAACAGTTTGGCTGTGCATAAAATTCCTAGGCCACACCCATTTTTTTCTCTCACTGAGGGCTGCATGGGCATTACTCTCTTTTGTTTTGGAATGTTGCTGTAAAGGAGGCTTAGGTTAGTCTGATTTTTTTTTTTTAAAGTTTATCTTGTATAGCTTATTTGATATTCCTGCTGGGTTGACCAAATGAATCTTATCTCTAAAGTCTATTCATACTTCTATAATACACTGTAATGTTGATGGTTCTTTAGCAAATTTTTCCGGAACATGGTAGACCCCTTTAATCTGTAAATTCAAATCTTATTTCTTTAAAGTTATATGGAATTATATCTTTGACTGTTCATTTTATTTGATTAGTTCTCTTTTTCAGGGACATTTTATTATTATCTGTGGGGTCTTCTTGTCACCCAAATATACCGTTTTCTTTCTAATACTTTTAAATTGTTATTTCCATTTTATTTCATTTGCTTTGATAATCCTGTCCTTCATATCCCCTAATCTATCTTCAGCTGTATCTACTATCTATTTTACTTTGTGCTGCTTCAAAATCATCTATCTTCATATCTGTGATTCTGTGATGACTTTCTTCCTTCAGTTCTTTGGTGAGCTATGTCAGTTTAGATTTCTTCTCCTCTCATTTCACCATATTATCCCTGACCTCTTTATCTCTGTTTTGAGCTCTTTGGTGGTTTCTTTAAATTGTTTGAGTTCATGACAACATTATTTTCTCATTTGTCTGTTGGAATCGCCTCTAGTGAGTGTTCTGCATTTATCAACTGTTTTCTAGGTTTTTTTTTTCTCCTTTTATATTGCAATATCTTTGTACTATCATGTACTATATATTATAGTATACTGTGCTGGTTCTGTTTTTTTTTTTTTTTTTTTATTGTTACTGTCTTCTGAATGTGGAAAATTCTTCTTGAACCAGGTATTTGGATGATGTTTTTGTGGGCTAGGAGTCAGGAAGCTGTGTGAGTTGGTAAAAATTTGGCCTCAACGCAATACTGAGAACTGGATTCAAAAGAAACCAAATCAAGTATTGGACTTTGAGTCCCTAAGCACGTCAGGAAGTAGTTGGCTAGAATCATTAGGGAAAATAGCTCAGGTCTTTGACAACGGAAATAGAAAGTAGAGGCAGACATTCATTTTCACCACCCATAAGCCCTTAAAGAAGCTTCTCTAGGATGCAAAGTCATTGACCTTTTAGAAAAAACCAATTTAATTCTGGAAAGACACTGATATTAGATTAAATTAGTAAGAGACCATTATAGATGATTCCAGACGGAGAAAATTAGAACTTTAACTTTAACCTCAGTTGTTATACATTTCATAAAAGTTCCCTCAATCTGTAAGTCTGAAATAATTCTATTATTATTACTAGCAACAATACCACTATCTGAGTGCTGATTGTGTGCCTGATCCTGTGCTGAATGCCCCCTAAATCTCTGTGAGATGGAACAAGTATACCCCAGGAAATGGAGACCTAGCAAGGTTAACTAACTAGCTCAAGGTCACATAACCAGTAAGTGCTACTGCCAGCATGAGCACCCAGGTCTGCTGGCTCTTACAACTTTTACTTTAGTCACTATAAGTGATCGGTTAACTACTGTACACTATTGTTTTAATGGACTTACATCCTAATTTTAAAAGCAACATTGACCTGAGTGATATATATATTTATATATATATAAATATATATATGTGTATATATATTCATATATATATATATAAATATATATATGTATATATATTCACTTTTTCCCAGTTATCTTATACACTAGCAGCTATCAGATGGGTAGTTTGAGAAATGTAGGTTTGCTGATTTGGCCATGTATTTGGCTGTAAAGAAAAAAGAAAAAAAGAATAACAATCAATGACTCCAATACAATAAGAGATTATTATGTTTTGTGTGTAACAAGCAATCTAATGGCCAGCAGTCAAAGGCCAGGGCAACTGTTTGAGAATGTCATAAAGCAACCATACTTTCATTTTCCCGTGTCACCAACCTTCACTATGTATTTCCTTCTCATGGTTATGAGGTGGCTTTTGTGTGTCTGGGAGGTGAACCTTCTTTTCATGAAGGAAGAACAGGGATGACAAAGGGTGAAGGGCAAGGAGGCTTTACCTGTTTGAGGGGAGGGGAGTTTTCCCCAGAGAGCTCTGTCTCCATATCCCTGGACAGAACTGTGTCTGACGGTGTCCCCAAGCCAGGCCACGGGAGGCTGGGATTTGAGGTCTGGCCTCCGTGAGAGCAGCAGACGGGATAGAGGGGGCTGTTAAGTGAGTCAGTGTGTTGGGTCTGCCGCACTGCCTGGGAAGAACTTACGTGTATGAATAAGTGGTGGGAGATCTTTATTCCCTCTCAGCTGTGTGGCCCTGGACTAGTTACAAGAACTCTCAGGGTCTTGGTTATTCATCTGAAAAAGCAGAGCTAAGAACTGTATAGGGCTGAGGGAGAATCTAATGATCCAATGCTTATACATCACCCAACCTGGTGCTGGCACATAAACATTAGTTCCTAAACATCACTGCTAGACTCAATAACAGCCCAATCTGTCAAAGCTCTTAATTATCTTAAGGAGTAGCAAAAACTCTGGCTAAAACTAAAAGATTCTCCACAGAAATGTAAGGGGATTTACTTTGTCAACACCGAGTTACAGTGCTCTCCAGGGCATCTATTATTCAGTTCACCTACAGATTTCATGATTTATTCAGTGTTTTGACCACTGACGAAACATTTAGCAGGTGCTATACTTCCAATTTACTGCCCGGAGCATTTAAGGAAAATACAACGAAAATCCCTCATACAACACTCCCCAGCTAAAAAGGAAAAAACTGGTATAAATTTTACTTCAAGTGTCTCCAACAGAAACATATTCACATTTCCAGATTCTGTTATTTCTCCTGGACTGAATTATCCAGCTTGGCTTCCCTGCTGTGTTAGCTGCATGTGGTGATTACAATGGAGAAATTTCATCTTAGCTTTTGTTTCTAATCTCTCAAGTGGATATTTATGTATGTTTTTTGACTCTGGCCTTGCTTCAGGAAAAGAGAGTTTAATATCTTCATATGTAAATAGTTGCTACCAAACAATAAATTGGCTATTGTTTGAAGAACAGCAAAGTGAGGAGAGAAACGGTTTAAGACTGGAAGCGCACAGGGCTTAAAGCAGTGCTTTATACGATTTGTGATGTGTTTCCAAATATACTGCAACAAGTTCTATGGAACTTCAAATGCACAGAATTTCTCATACGAGGCATCAATTTTTTATAAGCCACCTCTCTCTCAGTTTTACATAACTTGGAGGAAGTTCCCTCTGAGGAACCTTAAGGCAAGGCACAGTAAACCTATCCCCTGTTCTCAATTTCCATAATTGGGAGTGACTTCTGCCTGCTTGTCTCAGCGGGAAGTAGCCAAGTTGGATGCTAGTGAATGCATTTTTAAAGAAGAACAATATAGCAGAATGGCAAAGTCTCTAAACTCAGGGTTCAAGGACCTGGGTTCCAGCTTTATCTCTGCCACTGGCTAGCTGTGTCACTACATACTATACGCTGTCGTATGCCTCACCTAAGAGGTGCTTCAACACACCTCATTCTCACTACCAGTATGAAGGCTGGAAAAGCTACCCACACACTTTCTCAGCCTTTCATGTAGCCTAGAAACTTCCATAGTTCTGGCCAATGAGACATAAGCAGAAGACTATAAGCCAGCGGATGCCTGAGAAAGTGTAACTATTCTGAGAAAAGGAAACCATATGTTTGGTACTGTTCCTTCCCACATTTCCTCTTCTCTTGACCATGGTTGTGATGCCTGGAGCCAAAGCAGCCGTTCTGTGACAGTGAAGGAAATGCCAAAAGAACAGCAGATAGGAGCCAGGATATAGGTAGGCTGCCTAACCCCTGAGAGGGTGGTCTGCCTCTAAACCTCTTGTTAGGAGGACCCCTCCCAACCCCTCCTTCTCACCCAATACAAACACCATAAGTCAAGCTTTCTGTTACCTGGAGCCAAGACATTCTCATCGAACACAATAACTACGGATGGCTAATTTATCTCTTCCTCTATAAAATGAAGAAACAAGTAACACATCCAAATTCACAGATACTCTGAATCTTGAATAAAATAATGCAAAACAAAATATTTTGTTAATTATGAAGTTCAGAGACAAGGGACCCAAGCCCACAGAAAATGTTTGTTTGGTTTAGTTAGTGGAAGTGGCTGAAAAAAGTTGAGGAAAAACGTATATGAGGTGATTTTATAACCAATCTTCCTCAATTGTGCTTAGATATGTGTTGGCAAAATAATATCCTTTGTGAAGTGCAAGCTCTCATCTTCTAACGCCTTCGCTTGCCTTTATCCCTTTTACTTTGCCTCCGATTATCTTCTCATCCTCACTCCCCACCTCAACACACGTACATCCCAGCCACTTCTCATGCATCATGTTGCTGTTGGTCCTTTATTTTCTTGGGTTGTCTTTGAAAGAACTTGAGAAATACAGACAGAGGAATGGGGTGCATGTGTAGATCCCACTACTTGGCTCCTGATTTCAGGGGCAAAAGAGAAGAAGTAGTTTAACCATTAGAAGGAACTATCCTAAGAAGTTTGCAAGAGAAATTGCAACAGGAAGTTTAAGAGTAAACCCAACTCTCCTTAGGGATTTACAGCTATCAAGGAAAGAAGAGAGAAAAGGGGAGAGGACAGAAAGAAGAGAGAAAAGGGGAGAGGACAGTCTACCGAGTGCCTATAGATGGTGGGCTGCCACTGCTGGGAACTGTGGCCAGGGCGGGCTTCAAGCTTCAGGGGCGTGTGATCTGACCAGTTGCACAAGACTCTGTGCTCAGAAGGGACCTGTGTTTGGTTTCATGCTCTGCTGTCCTCATCTTGAAATCCTCAATAATGTTTGAACAAGGGGCCCTGCATTTGCATTTTGCACTGAGCCCTGCAATTTAGGTAGCTTCTCCTGACTGACATCTGTGTCATTTCAATCTATTAACTACTCTGTGAAGGAGATGGTATGGAACTAACCCCAAATGGAGAAATTGAGGCACAAGGTATTGACAGTTGCCCTGGTTCAATTACACCCAGAAAATAAGCGGCAGAACTAGAATTTAAACTCAAGTTGCTACAGCTCCAAGGTCATTCCAACTGCAAGGTCGTTCTGTATTAGTGCCAGATTGCCTTAGAAAGCACAGCTGAACTCTGCAAATGTCTGGAAAGCGGGAATGTGGGGTTTTGAAAAACCAGTCTCCAAAGACAAAGAATATTAGTAGCAGTGAAACTACTGTGAGGCTATTTAGGCTCCTTTGCTTTATATGAGAAAGGGGTTATGGAAAGGATTGGGGAGTAACACCCCCTCTGCTGGGTCTTCCAGCTGCCATCTATGGAATGCTACTTATGTGTCAGGCTCTCTTCTAAGCCCTTAGACACCGGATCCTCACAATCACCTTTTGCTGCAGGTATATAATTCATTATTCCTGCCGACACATGAGCAAACACTATCTAAACATCTTAGAGTTTTGCAGACACTTTGACATCTGTGGTTTTACTTTACCCACACTACCATGCTATAGGTTGACTGAGGCAGGTATCATTAGCTCCATGTGACAAATAAGAAATGAATTCCCAGCAAGCTTCACATATTTGCATAAAGAAACATATTAAGTTAGTGGCAAGGCTAAAATCAGAGCCTGGCTCTTTCATCTTGGATTCTTCCCCTACTAAAACACAAAAAGATGAAAAGCAAAGACAAGTGAACACACAACAACTTCACTGCCCACTTTATAGCTTTCTTCGCTAGTGTTTTGACAAAATGATGAGTGACAATAGAGCTGCATGAGAATTTATCCCAGAGTTTTCAATAAGTGCATTCCTCTCAAAGCTGTGGAACAATATTTGCCAGGGAAAATTAGCGCTGGATACCAAGACAATATTTACCAGCCAATCGAAAGCCACTCTACAAGTTTGTGTAGACGCCTAATACTGAACACCAGAGTATACACCCCCCTGCAGAGGCTCTGCAGAAAGCCATCCTTGTTCCCGGTGAGTAAAGTGAACCTAGTCACTTCAGGCTGCCCCGAGGAGCTGATGTCCTTTTATGGGCAACACACGTCGCCCAAGAACAGTTGCTGCTTTTTTCAATTACTCGAAATTCTAGGGCAGGAGTTTTCTGCTGGAGCCTCTTCAGATTGCTGCCTAGAGAAAGTGAAGAAATCGATCTTGACCCTCATAATCTTTTGATTTAGCAAGAGAAGTGGGAGCAGAACTCTCTGCAATTTCCTATTGCATCGCTGGAGGTCATTCTTCCTTTTCCCACGAGAAGTGATAACTCCAGTTGCCACAGCTCCAAAACCAAACCACAATTTTGCATGCAAATTATCTGTGCATATCAACGATCATAATAAAGCCCAGCAGAGGTCTTTTCTAGTGACAATAATGGAGCACTTTAGAGATGGGGCATATTCCAGAGATGCTTTTCATCATCATCATTAGAAACAAAGAGGAAAAGGGAAGAGACAAACGATATGAACAAAACAAGGGAAATTGCCAGATCGCCAGGAAATGTCTATCCTGGGCTTGGCTGTAATAAGTTTAGGCTGGATTCATTTGAGTGAGAAAAATGGAACAGCTACAATAACGTTTTCTCCCCTATTAGAAAAAAAGGCTCTCTCGACCTTCAGCAGCGGGATTATCCCACTTTGGTGTGAGTGCATTAAACATTAACAATCTTACCATGTTACTCTCCCAGGCCAAATCTTATTAGCATTTAGTTCTGACATTGGTTCTTGCTGGTGAATTATTTAAAAAATGTAAGAGTCTGAGGTTTTGTGATAAAAATCACATAGTCACATAATGGAGGTTATTAAAGCCCTTTGAAGATTTGAAATAGGCAGAACCAGTAGTACATGAGACTCTTAGTCTCTGTTTTGCTTTCATTAAAATATTTTGTGGAGCAAACGGTTGTTCCTTTTGTGGTATGATTCTGAGCAAGGCTCGAAAAACTGTAGGGACATTGTCCCTTGTAGGAGATGAGGACAAAAAGACAGTTTTTCTTTCTCTCTACACTCCTTAGCTACAGTGATCACACAGATCACTCCCTTACTTTCTAGATAATTCTAAGAACAAAGTTGCCCAGTGGCTGGAACATAGCAAGATCTGGTTTTCTTATTTTGTCAAGAAATTATGCTTTAATTATGGGTCCTGGGAAGTAGGTATGTGATTGTCTTTCTCTAACATTATCCTGGTACCTGTGAATTCTGAATTCTCAAATATGATTTCTGACTATTATGGGAGAAGCCAGACTCAGAGGAGTCCCTGAAAGGGTCTGAGCTGTTAACATTCCCTGAAGCGCAGCCTGTGTCTTGCGAAGGCTCAGGGGAGGCTGGCGGTGGACGGAGCTCGGTGTGTGTAAATTATGAATACGAACGTGAAGGTGGACAGGTGTCCCCACGGTATGACTCTAGCCTTCTCTGCAGAATCCGCAAGCAGAGCGTCTGCCTTCAGAAAGGGCATCCCATGCAAATTACTCACTAAATTGCATCTTGTCAAGAGTTGGTTGAATAAGAAATAGGAAAATGGAGAGAATCAGTTTCTTTTCTTCTGACACTTGTCCCCAGCAGCTAAGCTAACAACACACATTAGCCTCATTCCTCCTGACTGAGTAGAAAGTAAAGAAAACCACTCTAAGAACTGGGCAGCGGAAGCGCTGGAGTAAAGGTCAAAAGCCTGGGAATCAGCCTGCTCCAGAAAGACAAAGCTCAGTATTTTATACCCAGGGGGTCTCTAAAAATGAACAGTTTAAGCTTTTGCTTCCTAGAAAACAGAGGAGAGAAACAAACCCTCCCCAAGACTGGCTGCTGCGGCTGCTGCCATATCGCTGGTGCCAGGCATCTTTCAAGACCCCTGGCAGCCTTGGAGCAGCAGTCCCGGACCCCCACTAGATCCTGCACCTGGCCCTGCTCAGCAGTGCACAAGGGCTTTGGGAACACCAGGGTGATGAAGGTGCTGAAGGGTCATCAATAATGAATGACCAACATGCCGAGAAGAGCTGGCAGAGAGGAAAGGATGGGGAGGCAGAAGGAAGAGAGAAGCTGCCCTCTCAAGGAGCTGACACAGGCAGCTGGCACCCCCAAAACTCAGTGGATATCAGTGTTGGTGGCAAAGGAGGAAAGAAAGGAAAGGAATGCAGATAGTGCCTTAAAACAAAGGCTGGGATGCACTAACAGCCTTAGTATCCAGAATATGTCTCTAATTACAAAGACATTGTTTGAGTTTAAAACTGACAATATAAGTTTGGCCAATCACAGGAATGATGCTGCAGGTGACCTGTGATTGTCAGTTCTCTCCTCCTTGGGCTGTGGCTAGAGATTTGAGGGACCTGTCTGTTGCCATCATCACCAGTGATTTTTTTCCTGAGCGTGAAAAAAATAACTTCTTCAAAAGAGCATATAGCTTAAAAGAATTTGCTGCTGTTGTGTGCTTGCAAATGCATGAATTAATAATAGAACCCTATTTACCAAGTAAGCAAACCAAAGTTCACAGTATCGCCTGAGGACTAGGTTAGGGGAAGTTTTCTAAACCAAGTGCAAATACAAACTACCAACTTCAATCATACTGAAAAATGAGAAAAGCCCATAGTGGCCATCAGTTCATGAGGCATCTCCTGATGAGACACAAGTGTATCCACTCCTTCACTTAGCCATTTAGTCATTCATGCATCACATGTGCCAACCAGTGTGCTAGGTTTTACGGTGCTGGATTTGTAACCACGATTACAAATCATGGTTCCTGGCCTGGGTACACCATCCTCCGATTACGGCTTGTAACCAGAGGCGGTACTGCAACCTCACTCTGGGCCCTGAGGACGCTGGCAGGGAGGTGAGGGCATGCTGATGGATGACAGGCTCCCCCGAACAGCTCCAGCTTGCATTAAACCTTTTTATATAGACTTGCAAGGCTGTGAGGGTGACAGTGAACACATAACAGAATATACAGAGAAGCTAAAATTAGGAATTTTAAATCCAAGGGACATTCCACACTAGATAAAATGAATTGCACATTACAAAGAAACCAAACGCTGATACTAAGGTCACTCACTCTATTATCCCTGTTGAGAGAGGCTTTTTAGAGAAAAAGATTCTGAAGTTAAGTGCAAAAGGCATGAAATGACTTGATGTTTTATTTTATTTTGTCTAGATTTAGAGAACTGATCGAGGTTCAAAGGTTCCAAGCTTGCTGGCTGCAAGTGGCTTTTTCCTTTCTATATTAGTCCCTCTATAACAATTTAAAGGTAAATGTTGCTCCCCCACCCCTTTTTGGCTAGTGATGAATATGAATATGTATATGTGTGTCTTTTATCAAATGGGCTTACATTTATTACTCATGGCTAAGTACTCTGTATGAGAATGCTGCATTTTATGTGGGCAGATGTTTACTTAGTGTTTGAGTAGATTTGAACAGATCTTCATATTAATTAATCTATTTATAATTAATCAAGCAGCACTGTGTTCAGTGTTTGCTGTGGGCAAGGCAGAATTGTGAGCGTGACTGGATGACTCATCAAAGACTGCCTTCTCTGAGCTTATGGAATTTTAGGGGACCATATAAGACAGGTATACAAATAACCCTAAAACTGGATAAAAAGTAGGAATGGACATAGGGGAGGAAAATATGAAGTTCAGAGGAGGCAAAGACAACTTCTGTTTGAGATGATCAGAATGGGCTTTAGAAGAAGATAGATTTGAGTTGAGTCCTGAATGACAGCTGGATTTGCTATACCCTGGTGCCCACAACATAGTGGATATTCGATTAATATTGAGTGTGGGGAGACCACAGGAGCATTCCTGTTAAGTCGAGAATAAGATAAAGACATCCTTTATCTTTTATTCAACGTTGTTCTGCAGGACAACCCAAAACAGGCAAGGGAAACACATGGGGACTATCAAAACTGAAAGTGAGAAAGGAAAATCATCATATTTAGAGATGATATGACTGTACACTTGGATAACTATTATAAATAATAAAAAAATTATAAATAATTAGCAGACGGTGGGAAGTTCATATCTAAAAATCAACAGTACTAGTATTTATAAATTACAACTAGTTAGAAAATCTCAAAGGAAGAAAAGACTACTATTTAAACACCTAGACATAAATGTAATGGGACATGAAAGATCTGTATAAACTAAAGTTTAAAACGCTATTCAGGGGCATAAAGATCTTTAAAGAAATAACATGCTTATCACATTTTTTGATTGGAAAGGTCAGCATTTTAAAGATTCAATTCTCCTTAATTTAGTATATAAATTTTCAATAATCCAAAAACAGCAATAGAATTTTTTTCATGGAGTCATAGACAGGATGATTTTAAAGCTCATTTGGAAAACAAAATAAGCAAGAATAAGGAAAAGAAGGCAAATATAGAAATAATGAAAATTAAAACATTTTAAATACATAATAATTAAAACATTCTTGTTTTAGTGCATGAAGAGACAGATAGATCCATAGAACAGAGCACAGACCAGAAACAATCTCTCAGTATTTGATAACAATAACACTGCATGTTAGTGGAGAAAAGAATTATTCTCAAATAGGTAATCAGTTGTAACAATAAAGTTTTGGATCTTTATTTCATACATTATATCATCATAGAGTCCAGATGAATTAAAGATTTAAATGTAAACATTAAACCATTAAAATTTCAACAAAAACATCAGGGGAATTTCTTTATACAACTATAGGCTCACCTCCAAGATATTGCAGGTTCAGTTTCAGACCACTGCAATAAAGCTAATACCACAATAAAGAAAGTCACGTGAATTTTTTAGTTTCCCAGTGCATAGAGAAGACATGCTTACACTATGCTGTAGTCTATTGAGTGTGCAATAGCATTATGTCTAGAAAATGTACATATCTTAATTTTAAAAATACTTTATTGCTAAAAAATGCTAATGATCACCTGAATCTTCAGCAAGTTGTAATTTTTTTGCTAGTGCAGGGTCTTACTCCGAAAGATTTCTCTGTAGCATGTGATGCTGTTTGATAGCATTTTACCCACAGTAGAACTCCTTTCAGAATTGGAGTCAATCTTCTCAAACCTGCTGCTGCTTTATCAATTGAGTTTATGGAATATTCTAAATCCTTTGTTGTCAATTCAACAATGTTCAGAGATTCTTCAACAGGAACAAATTCCATCTCAAGAAACCACTTTCTTTGCTCATCTATAAGAAGCAACTCCTCATCTGTTCAAGGTTTATTATGAGTTTGCAGCAATTCAGTCACATCTTCAGGCTCTACTTCTAATTCTAGTTCTCTTGCTATTTCCACCACATCTACAGTTACTTCCTCCACTGAAGTCTTGAACCCCTCAAAGTCATCCATTTGGGTTGAAATCAGCATCTTCCAAACTCCTGTTAATATTGATTTAATGCACTGCTCCCATGAATCACAAAAGTCTTAATGGCATCTAGAATGGTGAATCCTTTCCAAACGGTTTTAAATTTACTTTGCTCAGATCCAGCAGAGGAATCACTATCTATGGCAGCTGTACCATCACAAAATGTGTTTCTTAAATAACAAGACTTGAAAGTTGAAATTACTTCTTGATCCATGGTGCAGAATGGGTGTTGTGTTAGCAGGCATGAAAACAACATTAATCTCCTTGCACATCTTTACCAGCACTCCTGGGTGACCAGGTACATTGTCAATGAGCAGTAATATTTTAAAAGGAATCTTTTTTTTTTTCCTGAGCAATACATCTCAACAGTGGGCTTAAAATATTCAGTCAACCATGCTGTAAACAGATGTGCTATTATCCAGGCTTTGTTGTTCCATTTATAGAGCACAGGCAGAGTACATTTAGCATAATTCTTAAAGGCCTTGGGATTTTCAGAATGGCGAATGAGCATTGGCTTAAAGTCATCAGCTGCATTACCCCCTAACAAGACAGTCAGCCTGTCCTTTGAAGCAAGGTATTGATTTCTCCTCTCTAGCTATGAAGGTTCTAGATGGCATCTTCTTCCTACAGAAAGTTTTTATGTCTATATTGAAAATCTGTTGTTTAATGCAGGAACCTTCATCAATGATCTTAGCTAGATCTTCTTGATAACTTGCTGCAGCTTCCAATTGCTGCTTCATGTTATACTTTTATATTACGGACATGGCTTCTTTCCTTAAGCCTCATGAATCAACTGCTAGCTTTCAAATTTTCTTCTGCAGCTTCCTCACCTCTCTCAGCCTTCACAGAACTGAAGAGAGTTAGGGTCTTGCTCTGGATTAGGCTTTGAATTAAGGAAATATTGTGGCTGGTTTGATTATACAGATCATTCAAACTTTTTCCACATTGGCATTAAGGCTGTTTCACTGTCTTCTCATTTATGTGTTCACTGGAGTAGCACTTTAAATCTCCTTCAAGAACATTTCCTTTGCATTCACAACTTGGCTAACCAGTTGGCCCAGGAGGCTTAGCTGTCATCCTGTCTTGGCCCTTGGCATACCTTCCTCACTGAACTTAATCATTTCTAGCTTTTCATTTAAAGTGAGAGACGTAAGACTCTTTCTTTCACTTGAACATTTAGAAGCCATTATAGGGTTATTGATGGGTCTAATTTCAGTCTTGTTGTGTCTTAGGGAATAGCAAGGCCTGAGGAGAGGCAGAGAGATGGGGAATGGCCAGTGGGTGGGCAGTCAGAAGACTCACAACATTTATCAAGTTTGCTATTGTATATGGGTGCAGTTCATGGTGCTCCAAAGCTATTATAACAGTAACATCAAAGATCACTGATCACAGATCACCATAACAAATATAAGAATAATGAAAAAGTTTGGAACTTGTGGGCATTACCAAAATGTGACCCAGAGACAAGAAGTCAGCACATGCTGTTGGAAAAATGGCGCTAATAGACTTGCTTGATGCACAAACCTTTAATTTGTAAAAAAATGCACTATCTGTGAAGCACAATAAAGTGAAACACAATAAAATGAGGTGTGCCTGTACACAGTGGAGAAGGTCCCTCTGAATATGACCCCAAAACCAGAATCCATAAAAGAAGATAAACTTGACAACATAAAATAAAATAAAAATCTGGAAAGCAAAACCTACTATAAACAAAGTCAAATGATTAATGACAAGTTTCAACTTCATATTGTAGAAAATGTCTCAACAAATTAAAAAAAAATAGAAATTGTACTATGTATCTCCTCAGACCATAGTGGAATAAAGCTAGAAATCAACTCCAAGAGAAATACTCAATTCTATACAAAGTCATAGAAATTAAACAACCTGCTGCTGAATGATTATTTGATCAATTATGAAATTAAGATGGAAATGAAAAGATTCCTCAAACTGAATGACAAAGGGGACCCAATCTACCAAATTCTATGGGATTCAGCAGAAGCAGTCCTAAGTGGAAAATTCATAGCCTTAAATGCCTACATCAAAAAGACAGAAAGATCACCAATTAACAATCTAATAACATATCTCAAGGAACCAGAAAAGAGCAAATCAAACCCAAAACCAGCCAAAAAAAAAAGGTATAACTAAGGTCAGAGCAGAACTAAATGAAATGAAAAATAAAAAACAATACAAAGGATCAATGAAACAAAAAGTTGGTTCTTTGAAAAGATAAACAAAATTGATAGACTTCTTGCTAGATTAACTAGAAACAGAAGAGAAAGGACCAAAATAAGCTCAATCAGAATTGAAAAAGCAGATATTAAAACTGATACCACAGAAATACAAAATATCATCTGTGAATACTAAGAAAATCTCTATGCACATAAAGTAAAAAATGTAGAGGAAATAGACAAATTCCTGGAAACACACAACTTTTCCAAGACTCAATCAGGAAGAAACAGAACTCCTGAACAGATCAATAATGAGCAATGAGATTAAAGCAGTAATAAAAAATCTTTCAACAAAAAAAGTCCTGGACCAGATGGATTCACAGTTGAATTTTACCAGGCCTATAAAGAAGAGCTGGTACCCACACTGCAAAAATTATTCCATAACATCGAGAAGGAAGGAATCCTCCCCAACTCATTCCATGAAGCCAGTATCACCCTGATACCAAAGCCAGGAAAGGACACAATAAAAAAAGAAAACTACAGACCAATATCACTTATGAATATAGATTCAAAAATCCTCAATAAAATACTAGCAAATCGAATTCAATAGCATATCAAAAAAATAATCCACCATGACCAAGTGGGCTTCATCTCAGGGATGCAAGGATGGTTCAACATACATACATCAATAAATGTGATTCACCACATAAACAGAAGCAAAAACAAGGACCATATGATCATTGCAATGCAGAAAAAGCATTTAACAAAATTCAGCATGCTTTCATGATAAAAACTCTCAACAAACTAAGCAGAGAAGGAACATATCTCAAGATTATAAAAGCCATATATGACAACCCATAGCCCATATCATGCTGAATGGGGAAAAGTTGAAATCATTCCCACTAAGAACTGGAACAAGATAAGGGTGCCCACTGTCACCACTTCTATTCAACATAGTGTTGGAAGGCCTAGCCAGAACAATCAGGCAAGAGAAAGATATAAAGGGTATTCAAATCGGGAAAGAGAAGGTCAAACTATCACTTTTTGCTGAAGATATGATGTTACATCTAGAAAACCCCCAAAGACTCCACCAAGAGATTCCTGGAATTGATAAATATATTCATCAAAGTCTCAGGTTACAAAATCAATGTACACAAATCAATAGCTTTCCTATACACCAATAACAGTCAAGCTGAGAGTCAAATGAAAGACTCAATACCATTCACAATAGCTACAAAGAAAATAAAACACCTAGGAATATATTATACTTAACCAAAGAGGTGAAAGATCTCTACAAAGAGAACTACAAAACATTAAAGAAAGAAATCACAGAAGACAGGCCGGGTGCGGTGGCTCATGCCTGTAATCCTAGCACTCTGGGAGGCCAAGGAGGGTGGATTGTTTGAGCTCAGGAGTTCAAAACCAGCCTGAGCAAGAGCCAGATCCCTCCTCTACTAAAAAAATAGAAAAGAAATTAGCTGGGAAACTAAAAATATATATAGAAAAATTAGCCAGGCATGATTGCACATGCTTGTAGTCCCAGCTACTCTGGAGGCTGAGGCAGAAGGATCACTTGAGCCCAGGAGTTTGAGGTTGCTGTGAGCGAGGCTGATGCCATGGCACTCTACTGTAGCCCAGGCAACAGAGTGAGACTCTGTCACCCAGAAAAAAAAAAAAAAAAAAAGATCAATCAATCACAGAAGACACAGACAAATGGAAAAACATGTCATGTTCATGCATTAGCAGAATCAACATTGTTAAAATGTCCATACTACCCAAAGTGATTTACAGATTCAATGCAATCCCCATCAAAATACCAACATCATATTTCACAGACTTAGGAAAAATAATTTTATGCTTCATTTGGAACCAGAAAAGATCCCCAATAGCCAAAGCAATCTTAAGCAAAAAGAACAAATCTGGAGGCATCATATTACCAGACTTCAAACTATACTACAAGGCCATAGAAACAAAAACAGCATGGTATTGGCACAAAAATAGAGATGTACACCAATTGAACAGAACAGAGAATCCAGATATAAAACCATCCACATACAGCCAACTGATCTTTGAGAAAACATACAACAATATACACTGGGGAAAAGAAACCCTATTCAATAAATGGTGTTGGTAGACTTGGATAGCCACATGCAAAAGATTGAAACAGGATCCATTATCTCTCATCATTCACAAAAATTAATTTAAGATGGATAAAAGACTTAAATGTAAGGCAAGAAACCATAAGAATTCTAGAAGAAAATATTTGAAAAACTCTTCTAGATCTTGGCCTAGGCAAAGAATTTATGAAGAAGACCCCAATGGTAATCAGAGCAACAACAAAAATAAATAAATGGGACTTGAATAATTAAAAAGCTTCTGCACAGCCAAAGAAATAATCAACAGAGCAAATAGACAACCTATAGAATGGGAGAAAATTTCTCAAGCTATAAGCCACCCAAGGGCTAATAACCAGAATCTACAAAGAACTCAAGCAAATAAGCAAGGAAAAAACAAACAAGGTCATTAAAAAGTGGGCTACAGACATGAACAGAAGCTTTTCAAAAGAAGATAGACAAATGGCCAATAAACATATGAAAAAATGCTCAATGTCACTAATTATCAGGGATATGCAAATGAAAAACATAATGAGATATCACCTTACCCCAGTTAGAATGATTTTTTTAAAAAGTCCAGAAACAATAGATGCTGGTATAGATGCAGAGAGAAAGGGATGCTTATACACTGTTGGTGGGACTGTGAATTAGTACAACTTCTATGGAAAGCAGTCTGGACATAACTCAAAGAACTAAAAGTAGATCTATCATTTGATCCAGCAATCCCACTACTGGGTATTTACCTAAAGGAAAAGAAGTCATTTTATCGAAAATATGCCTACACTTGAATGTTTACTACAGCACAATTCACAATTGCAAAGATGTGGAATCAACCAAGTGCCCATCAATTCATGAATGGATTAACAAAATGTATATGTATACTATGGAATACTACTCAGCCATGAAGAAGGATGAATTAAGGCCTTTTGCAACAATTTGGATGGAACTGGAGAATATGATCCTAAGTGAAGTATCTAAAGAATGGAAAAACAAACACCACATGTACTTGCTATTAAATTGGAACTAACTGATGAGCACACATGTACACAGAAGGAAGCCAAACTCAGTGGAAATCAAGCAAGGGGGAGGGGAGAGGAGAGGATGGATGAAAACCTATCTAATGGGTATAATGAACACTGTCTGGGTGTTGGGCACACTTAGAACACTGACTTAAGCATAACAAAATCAATACATGTAACCAAAAACATTTGTGCTCCAGTAATACTTTGAAATTTTAAAAAAACGAAAAAAACTTTTAAGTCTTACCATACAGGAATGAAGAAAAGCCTTACCCTTTATTTTTTTCTCTTACCATAAGTGAAAGAAGAGGTATAGAACAATGTGTTTGGTTTGCTACTTTCAGATGGAAGTAGTATATGTAGGCTAATATACTTGTATTCTGATAGAATACCTCTGCAATGAGAAACACACACAAAACTAGTAATGATGGATTTTAATAAGAAAGGGAACTAGTTGATTGGGTGATGGGATGGAAAGGAGCCTTTTTCTTTTTGCTGTGAAATATTTTGTATCATGTTCACATACCCATAAATAAATATATGATTTATGGTTCTTAAAAATAAATCTTTATTGAATTAACTGGCAGAGTCAGAAAATCATGGGGGAATGTAAGGGAAACTGGTATTTTTAGTTTACATAAATCATATGGTGCACGACAAAGAGAAGGGGTAAATAATAGAAAAAAGTAGAAGGAAAGATTAAATTATTAATAGCCTTCCATGGCTCTACTGTAGAAATAGAGGACAGGAAGGACTGAGGTAGCAGATCTCCACATTGATTTGAAACGTCAGCCTGGAGTAGTGCGTAATGATACACAAAATGCTGTCTCTCTCCTGAAATAAGTATGCATACACATTTACTTAACTATTAAACCCACCATCAATCTGAGTGCATGACAAGTACATCAAAAGTTCCCATTTATTTACACTGATCAAGGATCACATCTTTCATTTCTTTTCTATCCTCCCCATGTCATCCCTCCTGCTCAGTACAAGTTGATACTGCTCTTTCTGAATCTAATATCTTGGAGAAAAATATTAGACAGTATTACAAATCCTACCTTCATGTCATACAAGCCAAGCAATCACTGCTGCTTTAAATAGAATGCATTAAATATATTGTGGTCAACCAAACAGCGTATCAAATCAGAGGATTTAATTCCACAAGTAATAAATAAATCACATTTCCCCCCGTACAGTTCTGTGAACTATTAAAATTTTCTGATACTTGCATATTTCTGTCATAGCTACACTGCCACTTTTAACACTTCCATTCAGTAATGATCGCGGTGAGATCTTTTGTAGTGTACAGATATTATCACAGACTCACCCACCTGGGACTTTCTTATTCAGATGAGTCTGGAGCTTGACTCACAGACAAAAGTCCAAGAAGCCGGATACGATTCACCACCATTCAACTAACATTCACTGACCACCAGTAAGATGCCCTCACATGAACACTCTGCATATCTGCCTTCAGGGAGAGTCCAGACTCAGACTAGTGGATATAAAGGAATCATTGGTCTCTGCCAACCCATTCATTGACGGCAGCTGAAATGTCATCTAGAGATATTTCACAACTCTGTCACATTAGTCAACAACTACTTTTCTTAGTCAAAAACTAAAATTAAACCACAAAAATCCAGGTGCTTAACACATAAACCAAAAACTCACTACTTTCCCCAAAATACATTTCATCAAATTGTGACAAGCTGAGACTGAATATTTTTGCTATACCGGAACAGGTTTGCAGGTAAATTGTACTGTCCTCTTCCCACTGGTTCCCTTGCTGTGCACCCTTCTAACCCAAACAGTGGAGTCTCTCTAACTTTCATCTCTGGGTTCTTCTTGGACCAGCCATCTGCTTAACACTTCTGAGCCTCAGGTTTTGTTTTTTATCTGTAAACTGAGTAGACTATATCCTCTTCCAGTTTTGTGAGACTAGAACGAGGAAATCTAAAGCACTTTTTTCTAATCAATTGGTAGTATCAGTAAAAAAAAAAAAGATAAAAAATTTGAAAGCCACTATCAATGTTATCAATCTTTTCAAGTTCATGTGGCATATTGACCAGGATAGACCATATGCTAGAAAAAGCTAGGTTCTTAAGGTTGAAATTTAGATCATTGATCTGAATGATCGAATGAGCAAATTAAACTTAGGGTAAGTAGAAAAAAGGAAATAGTAAAGAGGAGAAATGACATAGAAAATTTACAAACAACAGAGAAAAGTATTAAAACCAAAAGCTGGTATTTTATAAAGATCAATAAAGTTGATAAAATGTACTTACACTAATTAAGAAAAAGAGAGAGAAGACACAGATATTACTGATATCAGGAAAGTGAGAAGGGACATCACTGCAGATTTTACAGTCGTCAAAAGGATAATGAGACTGGATGGATATTTCTCCAAAGAAATACACATGGCCAACAAGCACATGAGAAGATGCTCAACATCATTAGCCGTTACAGAAATGCAAATCAAAACCACAATGAGATTCTACTTCACACCCACTAGGAAGACTCTAATAAAAAGGACAGGTAATAATAAGTGTTAGCAAGGACGTGGAGAAATTGAAACTCTCATAGACTGTGGGTAGAAATGTAGGTATATACTCAAGACAAATGAAAATATCTGTCTACACAAATACTTGTACATGAATGTTCATAGCAGCATTTGAACCTTAAAAACATTATTCTAAGTGAAAGAAGCCAGTCACAAAAGACCACATAATATATGATTCCATTTATATAAAAAGTCCAGAACAGGCAAATCTACAGAGGCAGAAAGTAGATGAGTTGTAGCCTAGAGCTGGGGAAATGGGGTGGGGAGCACCAGTCTGGTACATGGCTCCTTGTTGAGGTGATAAAAATGTTCTAAAATTGATTGTGGTGACAGTTGTACAACTGAATATATGAAAAAAACTATTGAATTATAGACATTAAAAGGATAAATTGTATGGTATGTGAATTATATCTCAATAAAGATGCTACTAAAAAATCCTACATAAAACAGAAAAAAGGGTAATATGGAAATTTTATGAACAAATTTATGCCATTAAATTTAACAACTTAGCTGAAATGAACAAATGACCCAAATTATCAAAATTACCCAAGAAAGAACATAAAAATTGAATAGCCCTATGTCAGTTAAAGAAATTTCATTCATAATTACAAACTTCCCAAAAAGAACTCTCTCAGCTTGCAGAGGCTCACTGGCAAATTCTACTCAACATTTAAGGAAAAAATAAAATAAAATTCTCCACAAACTCTCTGAGAAACAGAGGAGGAAATATTCCTAACTTATTTTATAGGGGCACTATTACCCAGATACCAAAATAAAGTCATCAAAAGGAAAAAAATGTTAATGACAGATACCTCTCATAAATACAGACATAAAAATCATCAGCAAAATATTAAAAAGTTGAATGTGTCAATACATAAAGAGGATTATATATCATGACCAAGTGATATTTAACTCAGGAATGGAAGGTCATTTACCATTCTAAAATTAGTCAGTATAATTCGACATATTCATAGATTAAAAGGAGAAAAACCCAATGATCATCTACATAGATGCAGAAAAAGAAAATTTGAGAAAAGATCCATAATTAAAACTGTAAGAGACAAAAAAACTTCTTTCACTGGAATACTCGAGTAAATCAAAGTTTTTTCCACCATAATGTAGTTCTTGACTGATGTCAGCTATAAAATAACAAAATAACAAAAGATAGAGCAGCAAATCACAAGTATATAATATTTAAAGAATATTTTATAAGGCTATAATTAACTTTGTAAACAAAAACATACTAGCACACCTAGTAGAAAAATCAAATTCTATAAAGACAATACTTTAAAAATCTTCTAAGAGGAATAATTCATCAGTGTAACATTTTAAAATACTATTTATAATAGCATCCAAAATCATAAAATACTTAGGAATAAATTTAGTGAGACGTGTGAAATTTATATACTATAAAAACTATAAAACGCTGCTGAGAGAAGTTAAAGAAGATCTAAATAAATGAAAAGATACACCATGTTCAAGCATTAGGAAATTCAATTTTGTTAAGATGTTGGTTCTTCCCAAATTTATCTAATTACTCAATAGATCCCAATTAAAACTTCAGAAGATACTTTATAGAAATTGATAAGCTGATTCTAAAATTTATTCAGAATGCAAAGGACCTAGAATAGTCAAAACATTACTGAAATAGTAGAAAAAAGTTGTAAGACTTACTCTACCTGATTTCAAGAATAACTATAAACCTATAAAAATCAAAAAGTGCGGTGTCAATGAAAGGAAAAATGAATAGAACAATGGAATAAAATAGAAAGCCCAGAAGTAGGCCCACAATATATGGTCAAATAAATTTCAACAAAGATGCCAAAGCAATTCAAACGAGGATGGAAATTCTTTTAAACAAATTGTGCTGGAATGACTGGATATCCACATGGAAATAAAAAAGAACTTTGAATCCTACTTCACATGATATACAGAAATTAACTCAAGATGAATTGCAGACATAAATGTGTAAGCTAAAAGTACAAATCTTCTAGAAGAAATATAAAAGAATATCTTTGTGACTTTGAGAAGGCAAGATTTCTTCAAACACAAAAAGCAATAACCATAAAAGAAAAATATTCATACATTTAACTTCAAAGTTTAAAACGATAAACTCAATAAAATAAGCAAACCACAGATTGGGAGAAAATATTTGCCAGACCTGTATCTTACAAAGAACTAGTATCCAGAGTATATAAAGAAATCCTATAACTTAATAATAAAAAGACAAACAACACAATTTTTTAAAGGGCAAAAAATTGAACAGAGATTTCATAAAAGATAGCTAAATGGCCAATAAGTGCTTGAAAAGGCAATCAACAAATTAGTTATAGAGAAATGCAAATTAAAACCATGATGAGATAGTACTACATACCTACTAGAATGGCTAAAATTTTAAAGGCTGATAATATCAAGTGCTGACAAGGATGTGGAACAACCTAAATGGTCATATATTTTATAGGTATGTAAAATGGATAATCATTTTGGAAAACGCTTTGACCTTTTTTTTTTTTAAAGTTATACATCAATGTTATGACTCAGCAATTCTACTCCTAGGTATTTATCCTAGAGAAATGAAAATGTATGTCCACAAAAAGCCTTGAACAAGAATTTTCATAGCAGCTTTTTCATACTAACCAAATATTAGAAACACTCTGGGTATCCATCAATAGGAGAATGGATAAACTATGGCATATTCATTCACACAACGGAACACCACTTAGGCACAAAAAGGAACAAAGTATTTCCATATGCTGCAACATAGATGAATCTCAAAAATATTATGCTAAGCGAAAGAAACCAGACACAAAAGAGTACATATGGTATGATTCCATTTATACAAAGGTTTAGAATAGAAAAATCACGTATGGTGATAGACATCACATCTGTGGTTGCTTCTGGGTGAGGAGGGACCTACTAGGAAGAGCAGTGAAAGAACTTTCTGAAATGATAGAAATGTTGTAGGTTTTGACAAAGCTGTGGGTTACACAAGTGTATGCATTTGTCAACACAGATCAAACTGTGCACTTACTAGCTATGCATTTCACTGTGTGTAACTACCTCAGTACAAACAAATAAGTGAAATAACTTCTACTGAGATCTTTAAATGCACAGCTGAGGTATGATTTCATTCACATGGGAACAAACACTGAACGTAGTTTCCTTTGTGTAGTTATTTTTCTTTACTCTCTTCCCACCGGCTGCTTAGATCCAATAGAATGTCATATACTAACATTATATTAAGCCTTACAATTTTATATTACACTCTATAAAAATATTCTAAGTATATATGCAACAAAAAAGTTTAGAGTAGGGGAACTGGAAAGGAAGGGATGTTTTATACCAACAAAAGCTGATAGAAAATGGTATTACTCAAAATTATTTCATTTTTTGTGCTTCAGTTGTCTCACTTGCAGAGTGATGAGGTCAGTAGCTCTCAATCTGGTTCCTGGAGGAGTGTCGGCAGCCACTGCTGGGGCAGGCAGGGTCTGAGGATGGGGCTAGTGAGTGGCTCTTGGTCAAAGCTTGCCTTGTTTCCCCCGTCTTTTAATATTCTACCATCCTAAGATGGAGACTAGTGGCCTAAATCACAATTTTTGGACAGGAGAGACTTTGTAAAGATACTATGGTTTTGGCAATAACCACTAACAATAAACTTACCTTCTTTGGGGTTCCCTTTACCTTTACCTTGGGTGCCTGCCCAGCTTTCACCTCGGTTGGAACTTCTCCCACCACCCACTCCCAGACTCTGGGTGTGGGCCAAGGCAGCCATGTTGGAACCATGTGGATCTACTCACTTCAGTAACAGTCAATTGGATCAAAGTTTGGCCCTTATCCTAATCCCGTCCCTCTAGTGACTAAAGTCTAGTCCCTCTCCCTCCAACTTACACAGACCCTCTAAGCACCCTAATACATTAGGAAAGGTGCTTGTTCTGGTTGGACGATAGCCTGTGAGCAGACAGTGCCTTTGTGTGAATTACAAAACGCTATCTGGGTGACGGACACACTTATAACTTTGACTCAAACTGTACAAAAGTAATTCAGGTAACCAAAACATTTGTAACCCGGTAATATTTTGAAATTAAAAAAAGATGGCAAAACTATGTTGACAGTTTAGGCACATACTTTGATTAATTGTACTGCTTCTTGTTTGAGATGTAATAAACTTAGCTTTTGATTCAAAAGAAAAACAAAACAAAAAGCACTCCTTGTGGTAGGAGGCGTGGAGAAGCAGAGCACAGGTGGGATTTCAGGTCCCATCTGTCCCCTGGGCTGGGCTCCGTGACGCAGGGCACAGCCTGCACATCCGTCAGTAGTGGCCCTGCAGTAGCTGAGCCCAGGGATCAGCATGAAGGCCCGGTGGTCAAATCCTCCCTGTCACCTGTTTCAGCAAGCAAGTTTACTGGAACACAGACTAACCTGCTGGTTTACTATTATTGTCAGTGGCTGCTTTAGTGCTACAATAGCAGGGTTGAGCAGTTGCTGCAGAGACCATTTGGCTTACAAAACTGAAAATATTTACTATCTGGCCTTTACAGGAAAAGTTTACTGACCCTTGGCTTAGCTCATGTCTAGTACTCATTGTCTTTGGGTCTATACTCCCAAATGATGAAATGAACCTACCACTGGGTACAGAATATACCACTCAAGTGTCAGAACTGAAAGGTACTTCCAGCACTTGGTCAGCATTTGCATATAAACACAACCCAGTGCTGGGATCCTAATGAGTCTAAGAATACCTGGGACTCTGTTTCTATTTAAGAGAGATGGAGGGAGGTAGTAGGAGGGAGGGAGAAGAAGAGGAAAAGGGGGAAGGAGAGGGAGAGAAAACAAAAACTAGCCCGCCAGAAGAAATTTTCAAAGCTTCTCCCCAATTACACTTTGAAGAACACCGTGTACCAGTTCCACAGTTTTTGCAAAGTAGACCTCATCTGTTGGTTTACTATTTTTTTGTGCTGCCTTAGTAATCTCCAACATGCAGAGGGATTTTGAATAATAATTGGGGATGAAAATACAATTTTCCCGAACTTGTTACATGATAGCAGCTTAGAATGAACCAAAGTAGATGGGTGGGGGCTCTGGTGGGAATACCCAGTAAGGTATACTCATAGAGTTCTACCCATATAGTTAAATCAAAGAGTATCCCTCCTTCCAGTGGAATGGGCTGGTCCACTTTTATATTCCTAAGAAGCTGTAAATCAGTAACATCTTGCTTAGGTCAAGAAAGCTTTGGGTTCAGCCCATCCTGCAGAGGGAATTCCTAAACAAGAAGGGAATTCCTAAACAAGAACAAGAGCAAGGCAGGAAGAACACTGTAGTTTTAGAAATAGCCAGTAGAGGGCACTGTTAAAACAGTCTGACGGGGAAAATGCAAGTTAACTGAACATAAAAGGGAAAAGAAAGGGTTGTTTTATCACCAGGACCAACTCATTTCCCTCTAGTCTGCAGATATGAGTAATTCTAAGTATATGGGATTTCTCAGCTGTTTTTTATTCCACCGTCCACTTGCCTTGGCTCGGCCTGCCTTCCTCCTGTCCGGCCAGGGCCTCCCCTGTCCCTGGCAGTGGGAGAAGTGGCTGTCACTCCTCTCTCTATGTGGTCAGGGAAATGAAGTGTTGTGACATCCTAGATGTGGGTTCCAGCCACTGTGCCAGAAGAGCCCTCAGCGGGGCTGATGACAGCTGGAGGTGGCCATGCAAGGGTGTCAAGTCTGTGCTTGTGACTGAATATAAGCCCGCTAAGGAAAACGCTTGAAGCCTTGGGAAAACCAGTGAGCTGGGAAGGCAGGCTCCCCAGCTCCTGGTGTGAGGATTGTCCACCCATAGCCTCTGCCGCTCACAAGTGTCTGCATCTCGCTGCTCACTGGCCGTGGGCTGCGTCCCCTGGCTGCGCTCCTGTCTCGTAGGCTTGGGTCCCTCCGCAGTGTGGTATATGACACCAGACTTTTATGCACACTGGCATGTCTATATCTGAACACTTATGTACAGTTATTTCAGGGTTAATAATGGAATACACTCTGGGGCCTCACTCGCAAAAAAACCCAATCAGCTCTAAAGTAGAAAAGGCATCTGCTCTTTTAGTAACTTTCTACTATGTGCAGGACTTTGCCCTATACACATGTGTACTCAGTAAATAAACGGATGAGCTCAGCCCTGACTTTTTTTCCTTTTTAAAACCTACTACTGTGAAATGATGAGGATCCTAACAGAAAACCTTTCTTAGAGAACGATTTTGCCCAGCCGTGCCCTTCCCACTTTAGAAAAGCTTATCTGCTCTACCTTTCTAGGTATATCTTTCTAGCTTATCAGAGAGGTTGGCTTGCTGTTCTCAATTCAACAAACACTTTTCAACACTGCTTTGTACAAAGGACCTGATTGGGCACTGTGAGGTTAGAGAGATGAATAAGACGCAGAGAAAGCCCTTGAAGTTTTTAAATTCAGTGGGGAGAAAAGCCATACGGACTACTGCAATAAAAAGCAGAACAAAATCCGTGCACCGGTGCTGTATGAGGAGTGCCTTAGAAGCACTGGGAACACAACAATTAACTCTTACCAGGGAGCGAAGGCGGTGGACTCCAAACCAGCCATGGAGAAGTAACAGAATTTCCTTAGGTGGAGAAGAGAAAAAGGTCAGTCTGGCTGAAATGATGGCATGGGGACCTAGAGTATGTGAAGCACACATGGCTTGCCTGCGGAGCTGCTGGAAGGCTGTGGGGGTGGAGACTGACACAGGGTGGTCACCAAGGAATGTGAACGGATTTAAGAGCTTGAACTAAACAGCACAGGGAATTAGGAGCTGAAAAACTGGAGCGTAGGAGAGCAATGAGAAGGATCTGGCCGCAGCCTAGCCCTGGGAGGGGGCATGTGAGCTGGAGCACAGGCAGGAGAGCAGAGAGTGGGGCTGAGAGGCTCAGTGGCCACCTGGTGAGAACAGAGTCTGGAGGCCAGCTGCTCTTCTCCCCTGAGATTCTGGGACCCCGGATTCTGCAGAGTGAGTGAAAGAACCTTCTGCATTTGGAAGAACCCAGATTCCAACCTTTCTCCCCTTTGTACATGTTTGGCAGCTGCAAACAATTCAACCCGGCCACAAAGGAGTCACTGGTGAGAGTAGTTGCTTTTAATTAACCTGTGCGAGGATCTGCTAAGATGGGTGCAAATTGAACGCTTCCTTTAAGAGCCTCTAATGAGGACCAAATTCAAATTAGGCATATTTTTTTCCACCACATGCCTAGTTTTCCCCTTGCTTCTGCAGCAACAGAAGCAACACTGATTTATCAGCAACAGATGATTCTTCAAGTCAACTCCCAAGGTGTGTAGCAGAAGAGGGCATCCTGTAAGGCCAAGAACTTCTTAAAGTTTGAGACTCAATAAGGGGCTGACTCTCCAAGGATCCATGGAAAGGGACTTCCAAATTGCCTTAAACTGAAGCTGTACAGAAGAAAGGAGCTGAGGAAGGAAGGGTGAGGGCAGAAGGTGGGAAGGAAAAATGGCCAACTGCTAGGTGTGAAGCCAGCGAGGGCCTGAGGGCAGGGGTCACTTGGGAACGAGGAAAGCAGAATGAAAACTGCCTGAAAAGCTCGTGGCCTATTCCAGGGGTGGACCAGGGAGGTGACATGGGAACCATATCGACTCCTTGAGAATAAGCCCAAATAGTGAGTAGGGTTTCTGCAGCCTACTGGGTCTGACGCTGGAACCCTAAGATCAGTCCAACTCTTTGCAAGAAAGGATTAATTTTAGGCTGATCTCTGAGAGCAGCAGAATTCCCTGCAAGAAAATCTCTCCTGCTTCCTTTTTTTGTTTTACGAGGGATTGATCTTCCTAGAATTTCCCTATTCCCTTTTTCTTATTTGTGATTTACCACACCAACATGAACTTCCCATTTTTTTTTCAAATAAAAAGTTCATTTGTCTTGATGGTGAAGAATAAACACATTTTAAATGCCATTTTTCTTCATGCTTAATTTTTTTTAATCCAATCTGAGGAGTGACAGGAAAAACAACAGTTCTGACAAGGAGCAACCAATAACTTTCAGCAAATCCATTAATTAGGGTCATGTTTACACTTCTTGTCATCAACTAAACATCTGCCTAAATAGGTTTTCTTAGTGTAGACAGTCATAACCATCTGTCCACAGGAGATAATGTACTCTGTTTAAGTTTTATAAGTATGTAGAGCGGCAGGCTTATATTTTCTGGCAGAAGAGGGATTTGGCTGTATGAAAAGTGCTGGATGTGGAGTTAAAGGCCTGGGCTGAGTCTCACCTTTGACACTTGCAGAAGAGAGGTTTCCAGAAAGTAACCTCTGTTTCAGCAATTGTAAAAGGGCAATGATAGCTACCTCCCAGGATGAACATGAATATATAACTTCTATGATATTGGGCATTTAGTGGTTAAACCATAATGTCTTGAGCAGCTTTTGCTACTCAAGGGTAGGGGTGTGGAATACCACTTAGCTGTGTTGCCCTGGAAGCAACATGGCATTCATGATTCTGTGAAATGGGCAATTCATCAACAGATTGGGTTCTAAGCAATAAAGAACTCATTCTGACCACAAATTTTCAATAGCCCCCCAAAAAGAGAGAGAGAGAAAATGCTAACCTGACAGGGAGAACATGGGACCCAGTGAAAATAGAGAGGGAGAGCACAGATTAAGAGATCTGGTCTCAACCACCACTCTTCGGAAAGCAACCAGACAGTAAAAGAAATACAAAGAAGAGGATCCACGCTGGACTAAGACTGTTTCCTGAGCTGCTGATTAAGGGTTAACATCAATTCACAGGTAGGGAGAATTTAAAGACAGATACCAGAAAACACTATATAATCCTTTCTGGTATATTGTATACACTTTGGTTATAATGCCATTTCAGAATTTGGGTTTAGTGGCTCAACAGAGCCCTCTGCCATTTTCAGTGTCATTTCAAGGACTCCCCTAGATACTGGCATTTATAAATAGCTAGGCCAAGTGAATCATATCTAAGTCTTAGAATCAAGATTCAGGTACTCAGAGTGAGCCAAACCAGGAACACTGCCTCCCTTTAAAAACTCTGTCTTAATCAGGTGTTTCTGGCAGGGTGAAAATCCATGACAAAAGCACACTGATGCGCCCCCTTCAAGGAGACAGCCCTCTGGGGGTACTCTCACCCATGCTCTGTCGACCTTGAGACTTCGAACATGCCTGACCTTCTTTCCCCCAAGCCCGACTCCTCACTTCATTCACTAAAGCTCCTTAGCCTGCAGCCCTCACGGTCCTCCATCCTTATATGCCAGACTTGCCCCTTCAGGTCAGCACGGAGCCAGTTTCCCCAGATGGTGACTTTGACTTCCATCCAAACTGCAATTTCATCTTTCCCCTTGCACTTGGCAGTCTCCAACAGACCACTTAGATTATTCTTCTTCCATCCCAACCAAACCAATGTGACCTTCGTCCCTTCTACCTGTAAGGGCAGCCCCCTAGTAACCTGTCCTAGTATTAGAGGCTGCACCTGGTCAAATATAAAGCCTATTTCTAGCAGTGGGTCCCTTTCATTCAATAGTATCATGGAGTGAATTTTAGTATTACAGTGTTACTCAAGAAACCAAAACCCTAGAATAATGAGAAGAGTCTTAAAAGCAAGAATTGAGTTTTCTAATACTTTTAAGGAATAATTATTGGTATATGAAATTATGTATATATAATATTTCTGTTAGGGCTTCAACGGTAAACTCTACCAAATATTTAAAAAACAATTAACACCAATCCTTCTCAAACTTTTCCAAAATATTGAAGAGGAAGGAGGACTTCCATACTTATTTTATAAGGCCAGCATTACTCTGGTACCAAAGATAGACAAAGACACTACAAGAAAAGAAAACTGCAGTCCAATATCCCTGAAGAACACAGATGCAAAATTCTCAACAATCTAGGAAACAGAATTCTACTGTATATTAATGTTAAAAGAATTATACACATGACCAAATGGGATTTACCTCTGGGATATGATATAGTTTGACATATGCAAATCAATTAATGTGATACGCCACATTAACAGAAGGAAGGACAAAAATCACATGATCATCAATAGACACAGAAAAAGCCTTTGACAAAATTCGATACCCTTCCATGATAAAAACTCTCAACAAACTAGGAATAGAAGGAATTTACCTCTATGTACAAAAGACCATATATGAGAATCCCAGAGCTAATATCATATTTCATGGTGAAAAGTTGAAGCTTTTCCTCTAAGAGCAGGAAGAAGGCAAGAATGCCCATGCTTACCACTTCTATTCAACATAGTACTGAAAGTCCTAGCCAGAGCAATTAGGTAAGAAAAAGAAATAAAGGCATCTAATTAGGAAAGGAAGAAGTAAAACTATCTCTGTTTGCAGGTGACATGATCTTACATGTAGAAACCCTAAAGACTCAACAAAAAAAGCTATTAGAACTAATAAATAAATTCAGTGAAGTTACAGGATACAAAATCAACATACAAAAAATCAGTTGCATTTCTATACACTAACAACAAACTATCTGAAAAGGAAATTAAGAAAATAATCCTATTTCCAATAGCATTAGAAGAATAAAATACTTAGGAAATTTATATACAAGGAGGTTTAAGATTTATACACTGGAAACTATAAAACTTGCTGAAAAAAATTAAAGAAGACACAAATAAATGGAAAGACATCCTGTGTTCATGGATTGGAAAATGTAATAATAGTAAAATATCCATACTATCCAAAGTGATCCACAGATTCAATGCTGTCCCCATCAAAATCCCAATGGCATTTTTCATGGAAATAGAAAAAAAAAATCCTAAAATGTTTATGGAACCACAAAAGACCCCTGAATAGCCAAAACAATCTTGAGCAAGAACAAAGCTGGATGTATTACAATTTCTGGTTTCAAAATATATAACAAAGTTATAGTAATCAAAATAGTATGGTACTGGCATAAACACAGACATACAAAGTAATAGAACAGAAGAGACAGGCAACAAATCCATGCATGTACAGTCAACTGATCTTCAACAGGGTGCCAAGAATATACGATGGGGAAAGGTAGGTCTCTTCAACAAATGATGCTGGGAAGACTGTATATCCACATGCAAAAGAATGAAATTGGACCCTTATTTTGTACCATATACAAAAATCAACTCAAAATGGATTAAAGACTTAAACATAAGGTCTGAAACTATAAAACTCCTAGCAGAAAACATGGAGGAAAATCTTCATGACATTCATCTTGTCAATGACATCTTGGATTTGACACCAAAAGCACAGCCAACAAAAGCAGAAATAGACAAGTGGGACTATATCAAATTAAAAAGCTTCTGTGTAGGAAGCTTCAACAGAGTGAAAAAACCAACTGGTAAATAGGAGAAAATATTTGGAAACCATCTATCTGATAAGAATTAATATCCAAACTATATAAGGACATCCTACAACTCGATAGCAATAAAACAAATAACTAATTTAAAAAAGCGGCAAATGACTTAATAAATAGACACTTCTCAAAAGGCCTAAAAATGTCCAAGAATACGAAAGGGTGCTCAACATTGCAAATCATGAGGGAAATGCAAATCAAAACCATAATAAGGTATTATTCATATCTCTTAGGATTGCTGTGATGAAAAAGACAAAAGATAACACGTGTTAGCAAGAATGTGGAGAAATTAGAACCATTGTACACTATTGGTGGGAATATAAAATAGGGCAGCTGCTATAGACAACTGTACGGAGGTTCCCCCCAAAATTAAAAATGGAACGGCCATGTGATCCAGCAATCCCACTTCCAGATACAAATCCAAAAGAATTGAAATCAGGATTTCAAAGAATATCTGCATTCCCAAGTTCATTGCAACACTCTTCTCAATAGTCAAGATATGGAAACAACCTAAATGTCCATTAGCAGATGAATGAATAAAGAAAATGTGGTACATACCTACAGGGGAATATTACTGAGCCTTGAAAAAGAGGAAATTCTGCAATATGTGACTACATGGATGAACTTGGAGGACAGACGCTATGCTAAGTGAAATACGTCAGTCACAGAAAGACAAATACTCCATGATCTACTTATATGAGGATTCTAAAATAGTCAAAATCATAAAAGCAGAGAATAGAATGGGGGAATGAGAAATGGGGGGCTATTACTCAACAGGTATAAAGTTTCAGTTATACAAGATGAGTAAGTTCTGGAGATCTGTTGTACAACATAGTGCCTATAGTTAACAATACCATACTGAGCACTTTAAAAAAATTGTTAAGAAGGTAGATCTCATGTTAAGCAATCTTACTACACAAACAAACAAACAATAAATATAAAGGAGCATGAGGAAATTTTGGGAGGTGATGGACATGTGTATTATCTTGATTGTGGTGATGGTATCACAAGTATTTGCTTATGACCAAACTCGGAAAAGTGTACATGTGCTATTCTGTATATATTAATTATACCTCAAAAAGCTGTTAAAGTATTTCTGTTCTCCCACCAGCTATAGAGAAATTGAGCCCATGTCTTAAACCGGGAGTAGCATAGGTATGTCCAGAGGGGTGGCCCCTGCCACCTATGAGGTTCTCTCTTGTTCTCCAACCCCTCTCTTAGTGATGTGACACTGACTTGGAAATCCCCACTCCGTTGGAGTCAGATATTAAGGGATTTCTGAAAATTCAGGCATTTCAAGTGGTTTAAGGAACTGTGTTACCTGAAAAGGGTAGCACATTGATTATCTGTCATAGCAACACACAAATTAATCGATGCTAATCTACTGGTACTCCATCATCAAAAGGTGAAAGGGTCATACAAAGGGCATGCATATTTGATTTAGAAGAGTGACAAATGGGACCACACAGCCATCACATCCATCTCTCACGGCTGCTGCACTCAAGGGTCCACACCACAGCCAGGATCCTAGCAATCTCTTTACTCTCACTGAGAAGTTCCAGAAGTTCCCCATTTTCCCCATCTTGTCCATTCCAAGTCTGGCATGTACGAATGATCCAGCGCTCAATAATCTTTAAAAAGGGCAAAAAGTCTAGAAGCATTCTGTAAGTGATGCCTTTATAGCAGCCACAGTGACTTTTTTTTTTTTTAAATACCAATGAGGTCACATCACTCTTCCTTAAAATCTGCCAATGGCTTCCCCTGTGCTATGTATAAAATTCGAATTCCTCACTGTGGGCTGTGAAGCCGTGCAGGATCTAGCTCCTTTCTACCTTTCCAGACGCCCGGGTCCCATGGCCTATTCGCTCACCAACCCCCAGCCACTCTGGTCTTCATTCTGTTCCCCGAGCACCTCAAGCTCATTCCTGCCCTTAAGGCTTTGCACTTACGTTCCCTCTTCTAGAATGTGCTTCCTCTAGGTTTTCAGAGATCTGCCTCCTCCCCCTTACTCAGGAGTCTCCTGACAGAGGCCCTGTCTCACCAACCAGTCCAAGGAGATCTCCTCCAGTCACAGGATCACACCTCCCCCTTTCATTTTCCTTGTTGAACTTATCACTCAATATCATTTGAATCCATGAAACAGATGTTCCTAGTCCCCAGTGGTTTCTCTTGGCCTAAGAATCTTGTTCTACTTCCCACGTTTTAGCTTGCTACATATGCCTTACTTGTCCATTAATACACCACAACTATCTCTATATTAATAGCAACCAACAACTTGCAGCACATGCATTCATTAGGGTCATATTTACACCTTTTGTCATCAACTAAACATCTGCCTAAATAGAATTTCTTAGTATATATGAAGTCATAACCATTTGTCCACATGAGATAATGTACTTAAGTTTTGTTAAGTACATGAGAACCGCAGGTTTATATCTTCTGTTGGAAGAGGGATTTGAGTGCTGGATGTGGCGTCAGAAGACCTGGGCTGAGTTTCACTCTTGAGACTAGACAGCAGAGAAGTTTCAGGCGCATAACCTCGGTTTCAGCATTTGAAAAAGGGTAAATGTGAATGGATAACATCAGTGATATCGAGCAATGAGAGATTAATAATTATTTATTTACTTGCTTTTATCTGGCTCTTCTCACTACATCATATGCTCCATGAGAGCAAAGACATTGTCTCTCTCTCTCTATTCCTGTGTCTGCAGTGCTGGGAACAGTGCCTGGCATATAGTTAGTGCCCACTACATTTGCAGAGTAACTATGTTAGCAACTGATGTTCACAGTTGTTCTGGGAGATAAATGCGTCAGCACCATTCACACGTGCAAGCCGGAAGCTCTAACTGGCCAGCCAGTATGGCGCAGCTGAGACTTGACTCCGAGGCGTGCATTCTCTGTACCACGACTCAGAGGGAATCGGGTCCTATACATATGACGTCAGGGGTCATTCATGCCACCTCTACTTTGTAGAGTTTTAATTCTAAAACAAGCCTTGTTAGTTGCTTTCTATCATTCGCCAGTTCATTCCCCACTATTTCAGAAACCTGTTCATCTCTTCTGATGCTTGTTGCAATGTTTGAAACCTTTGGTTCCACAAGAAGAAGATCTGTTCCTTTTTAGAAAGGAAATGCAGGTAATCACTTTTAGTGTTTGGGCTGGGGGGCGGTGGGGACTGTGCTGACTTCACACCCCTTCAGCAAACATAGTGCTCTCTAGTAGTAGAAACTCAGTATCACTGAGCCCGTGAAATAAATGTGGCTAGCTCCCGCTGACGTTCCCTCGCCCTAACAATCTGGCTTGACCTCTCACTTTTTAGCTGGCTCCATATGCCTTACTCTCTGCATTAGTGCATTCTGGCTATTTGGTTCTTTTGCTCTTGTTTCCCTGCTCTATTCTATACTTCTATAGTCTATACTTATATAGGCCCTCACAATGGCCACCCTTGCCCTTCTTTCTCATTCTCATGTCTTTAACTCTGAGCCAACACCCCGACTCTAGTGTCCAAACCACTCTTCCTTTATTTGCATCACTGTCCGTTTTTCATCCACAAAGATCCCTTGGCCCTTTGTAGATCAGTTTCTGGGCCACTCACTGTTCATCCAAGTACTGCTAGTGGCTCCCATGCCCCAGCCCTACACATAATTTCTCTTTAGAGACCGTGGCGGCTTTGTAACATGTCAACATGGCAGGACTCAACTAGATTTCCCAGAATCTCCTGCCCTATATGTTTCCGAGTAGAGCTGGCCATGAGAGACCTTCATGTGGGGGACCTGGAGGGCAGAAGACACTGCAGCAGACACTGAGTGGCTCACATACCTCACCTCATTGGCAGTAGCAGCAGTCACACCCAACACATTCTTCTAGACCCTTCTCCAGCTTCAGTTCCTGGGCCCCTCATGCATTTAGCTCCCTGATGAGGGACGCCAGCTTCTCCTCCAGGACTCCCAGCAAGGTCAGGGGCAGCAAGAACTAACCTGGGTTTCAGTCCATCCTCGCAGGTTCCAGCTTCTGCTTGTAGGTTCCAGGCTGTTCCTGCTTCCCTGTCTCACATCTGTTATGCAGCGCATGTTCGTGTCCCCAGGAAATCCGTACGTTGAAGCCCTAACCCCCAATATGCCTACACTTGGACATAGGGCCTTTACAAAAGTAATTAAGGTTAATGAAGTCATAAGGTGGGACCCTGATGCGATAGGATTAGTGTCCTTCTAAGAAGAGACACTGGAGAGCTTGCGCTCTCTCTCCACACATGTGCAAAGAAGGGGTCACGTGGGCACACAGCGAGGCGGCAGCTGCCTGCAAGCCAGGGAGGAAGACCTCGCCAGAAACCTAACCCTTCGAGACCTTGATCTTAGACTTTCCAGCCTCCAGAAGTGAGAAAATAAATGTCTGTTGTTTAAGCCACCCAATCTGCCGCACTTTTTTATGGGACCCTGAGCCATAACAAAGTACTGAGATGACAGCATTCATCTTCCCTTCCGAACTGCCTGTCCTACAGACTTCAAACTCCAGCACCAGACGCAGACAATGGCTTCAGAGAGACTGATCAGCTCCCACAATTGTGTAAGGCCAAGTTCCTGTAACAAACTTATTTATTTATAACATATATATATATATGTTTTATATACTTATAGACTGCATGTTTGTATCCCCACAAAATTCCTATGTTGAAGCCCTAATCCCTACTGTGACTATAAATATCCCTCCCAGTGAAGTACCTTTAAAAAGATGTTGGTTATGTTAAAACAGCTATCAAATCATGCAAAATATCATTGGCATGTGTCATGTGCCTTAATGCCACGTGTCCCCTAAGCAAGTTGTCCACTAAGCCTGCTCTTGGTATCCCTTCTATATTCTCTTCTTGGTCTCCTCCCCGGGCTCCTCACCATGAGCCTGTAAGTCAACATTTCCATCCAGCTCCTCTTTCTATCAAAACTAAATTGTTCCTGGACAAGGTGTGTCTTTTGGACATACTGGTTGTGAAAATTCAGTAATCACTGAATGGTGCTCAGAGATTCACATTACATGTCTGTATGTTAAAGTCAACACCAAATGACTTTAAAACATGAAAATAGTCTGTAAAGCCCCTTCCTCTGGCCCTTACTTGCACCTCCAGGCTGGTACCAATGCTTTCTTTTGTCACTCTGCCTCTCCTTCCTATCAAAGATACAGTCTACCGTCCTTCACTTTTACGGACTGGGCTAAAGAAATGCCTGGGCCACACAGCTGGGATATTAGGGGTGGGGGGATTGGACAGGAGAGGTATTAAAAATGGACACAGGGGATGCTTGAGTCTGCAGGGGGCTCACAATGAAGATCAATGTGCATGATACAAGAAACAAGAAGACCTGAGATGCACCTGCCACTTTAAACTACTGAACACACCAGGAAGAGCCACAGCTCCTGTGCTGCTAGCAAACCTTCCAACTTGCCAACTGCAGTGTTGAGAGAAAGTTGACTCTGGGACACTGAGAGAAGTTGTTCATTCATTCATTCAATTCAACATATATTGATTGAACACCTCCTACCTCCCAGGCACCGTTCTAAGCACTTAGGATATATCAGTGAACAAAACAAATATCCCTGCCTTCATGGAACTTGCATTCTACTAGGAGCAGACAGCAAAGAAAAAAAATAAATAAAAATAACAAAACCAGGTATGATGGCTCGCATCTGTAATCCCAGCACTTTGGGAGGCTGAGGTGGGTGGGAGGATCACTTGAGGCCAGGAGTTTGGGCAACATAGGGAGACCTTATCCTATAAAAAATGAAAAAATTAGCGGGGCATGGTAACACATGCCTGTAGTCCCAGCTACTTGGGGGGCTAGGTGGGAGAATCACTTGAATCCAGGAATTCATAGTTTCAGTGAGCTGTGATCACACCACTGCAGCCCAGCTTGGGTAACAGGGTGAGACGCTGTCTCTAAAAAAGTAAAAAATGTAAACAAAAACAGTAGAAATCAGATAGTTAAATTTTACTGTAGATCAATGTTTCTTATTTTTTCAATATCACCCTCCTAAGGAGGCTTTTTAGACATTTTTTTCCCAACTGCCTCCAAATAAAATTTTAATACCACAGTATATATATTTATGTATTATATGTATATCTGTGATTTATATACAAAAAGAGTAAGCTATTTTTCACCACTCCAACCCAGAACCAAGTTTTGCTCCCTTGGGGGCCACATTGTCCCCACTGAGAATGTATTTTATAGACTCATTCTTTCCATTCATTTAAAAAGGTTGGCTGGGACGGGCACGGTGGCTCATGCCTGTAATCCTAGCACTCTGGGAGGCTGAGGCGGGAGGATCGCTGGAGGTCAGGAGTTCAAGACCAGCCTGAGCAAGAGCGAGACTCCCGTCTCTACTAAAAAAAAAAAAAAAAATAGAAAGAAATTATCTGGACAACTAAAAATATATATAGAAAAAATTAACTGGGCATGGTGGCACATGCCTGTAGTCCCAGCTACTCGGGAGGCTGAGGCAGAAGGATTGCTTAAGCCCAAGGGTTTGAGGTTGCTGTGAGCTAGGCTGATGCCACGGCACTCTAGCCCAGGCAACAGAGCAAGATTCTGTTTCAAAAAAAAAGTTGGCTGCTTGGACAGTTTCAGAAGAGGAAAGATAGGTTCAATGTATGGGACTAAGCAATTTCAAAACAACATTTGTAAATTGTCAAGTTTTATGCAAAAAGGGATAAGGTGACATGGGTTTTTCTATATAAAAATGGGGCTTACAACTAACAGGTCAATGTTTATTTATGGGCAGAAATGTACCAGCAGCACACCCTCACTGGTGGTTAGAATATTGAAAAAGGTCTATACTTTAAATAACAGCTGCCCAAAGCTCTTAAGTGCCTCCTCCCCTCAACTCTGCCCTGTTGCCCAGCCCCATTCCCCAGAGTCCCCTGGGACAGAGAGGTCTAGGTCTTGGACAGAGGTGCTAGCCCTGGTGAAGGTGATGGCTCCCTGGTGGAATGAGGCCCAGTGCCCACTGGCCACCTACCGCCAGCTGAGCCCTCCCGAGATGCCCTCCACAGCTGCTCACGGCAGGTGGCGACTCTGTAATATACTCTACTTATGGTTAAAATTTTCTAATATCTGCCTTACTTATAGGCAAGGAATTAACTCAGAAGCTCAGACAACCCACATATGGACGTTAGGGTGAGGGGGGGATAAAGGAGAGGTAGAAAGGCACCGGCAATGTGCAGCAGGACACAGTGTGTGCTACTGTGGCCACCTAAGAATGTTGTATGCCAAGAGATGCCAGGAGTTACACAGCAATTCTGCCCATAGAAATAGGATAATTGAGGCTGTAGCCTACATGTAATTGAGACTATAGACATTGGCTCCCTAAGCTACATAAATTGCTAGGTTGTAAGCTTTTGAGTCTACAGCCTGGATTTCAGTCCCCCTACTGTGAAACTGATGGGCCATGAAGCTTTGTTGTAGTTATGTCTTTTCATCCTAATACCCAGTCTTCCAGCAGCATACTTAGGCCCCTCAGCCATCCAAATTGCCTCATGAACCAACCTAAATTCTAGGGCTATGAATCAAACTTGATTTTGAGGACTACCAATTGAGAGAGCACATGGCCTGAGTTTGCTGGGATAATTAGATGCTAAATAACTAAAACTACCATTTATCTATAGTACCTGTATGAGTTTTCTGTAAACTACATAACAAACTCCTACAAATATAGTGGATTAAAACAGCACCCATATTATTAGTTCACGGTTCACGAGGTTAGAAGTCTGGTACAATGTGACTGAGCTCTCTGCTCAGGGTCTCACAAAACTGAAATCAAAGCATCTGCTGAGCTGAGTTGTCATACGGAGGCTCTAGGGAAAAATCTACTTTTGAGCTCATTCTTGTTGGCAGAATGCGGTTCCTGGCAGGTGCAGGACTGAGGTCCACACTTCTTTGCTGGCCGTCAGCCAGGGCCTCACTCAGCTCCCATAGGTTGCCCACATTCCTTGACATGTGGCCTCTCCATCTCCAAGAGATCAACAGCACATCAATTCCCCTCATGCTTCAAATCTGACATCCTCTTTTGCTACCAGATTGAAAAAAATGTCTTCTTTTAAAGGGCTCATGTGATTAGGCCGGGCCTACTCAAATAATCTCCCTGTTATGAAGTGTGTATCACATAACATACCTAATCACAGAAGCAAAATCCATCATCTCCATAGATCCAGAGATTATTTAGGGCATGTACTTCCTTGAGGGCTGTCTTAGAATTTTGCCTACTATAATGCCCTTATTAAACTCATAACAACCTGGAAATCTACAGGCAATACTCATTCTTGTGCATTGTTCTTGGGATATGAGGGAATTATTTGATTTCACTTAGAGGACTGCTCCTTTATTTTTCTTCTTCTGTCTTCTATTTGGGCAAACAACACTCATGTTTTCATTAATGATTAGGTAACCCAGATTAGGGTACCATGGCAATAATGGATTTCTTTTTTCCATTATAAATTTTTAATTATTATGTCACTTAATCACAAAATTAATACATGTTCATTAAAGACATTTTTAGAAAATCAGGATAGTAGGAAGAGTAATGCTACCTTCCAAATATAATCATCACACAAGACAAATGAGCATTTGGTTAATTGCAATATGAAAGAAAAATCCCGTAGCAGAAGAGTTGACCTGCCCAAAGTTGATGCTGCGGTGGTTTGTGGCATTTGTTGGGACAAAGGTGGCAAACTTTCATTCTGGTGGGTGAGGGTAAGTTTTCTGTTGAAGGCAGTAGATGTGTTCTTGTTAGTTAACCTATAAATTGCTTAATCCTGAGGAAAGGAATAGGGTGAACTGTATTAGTTTCCTACAGTTGCTGTAACAAATCATCACAAACTTAGTGACTTAAAGCAACACAAACTTATTATCTTATAGTTCTGGAGGTCAGAAATCCAGTGTGGGTGGCAGGGCTGCGTTCCTCCTGAAGTCTCTGGGACAGAATCAGTCCCTTTGCTTTGTGTAGCTTCTAGAGGCCACCCACATTCTTAGGCTCACGACCCTCTGTTTCCATCATTATAACTCTTCTGACTCTGACCCTCCTTCCTGTCACCTTCTTACTGATTATTGCATTGTGTCCACCCAGATAATCCAGGGCAATTTCTATCTTAACTTACTCACATATGCACAGTCTCTTTTGCCAGGTAAGGGAACATATACACAGGTTCTGGGTATTCAGACCTAGACATCTCTGGGAGACCATCATTTTGTTTACCACACAAGCCTGGAGCCTGAAGGAGAGAACCAATTCCTCTGGCTTTGGGTTCATTCTCAGAGGCAAGGGGAGGATGGGAGTGGTGCCACTAGTGAGGGTTGAGCTGCCCTAATCAAGTCATTGATGGCAGCAATATTAGGTGAACTTGAATATCTAGGTCCATTATACAAATGGAAGCATACCTGTCAGAAGATGCATCACTATATGATGTCTTGTAGTGAACTGCAGTGTTTGAAAAAAAATACCATTACAAGCCGTGGATGTAGCACTCATGGTTGGAAAGCCCATGGACATGCACCTGAGTTTCAATCCTGAAACTGCCCTTTATAAATTAATAAAGGGTCACAAGATGGGAACTATGGCAGGGACCTAAAGCTATAGGCATAGTTAAAAAAAAAAAAAATATATATATATATATATAAATAAAACCAGCCATTGATCCCTAGCTTGCTTTCCTATAATTGCTCACTACTCAGGAGTCACATAGTTGATGGTCATAAAGATTCTTATCTTTCTTCATTGTTCTCATAGATAACATCACCCCTGTGAAACCTAAGCTTAATTTCTGAGACAGCTTCCAGGCCCTGCATTCCATCCTGACCAGCGGCCCATACCAAGGAACTGACTCAACTGGTCTTGCGACCCCCACCCAGGAACTGACTCAGCAAAGAAGGCAATTTCTACACCCCTATGGTTCCACTCCGAACGCAGCCAATTAGCAGATCCAATTCCCTAGCCCTTTGTCTGCCAAACTATATTCAAAAACCCTTTCACCCAGATTCCTGGGGAGACAGATTTGAGAACTTCCTCCTGTCTCTTTACGTGGCACCTGTGACATTAAGCTCTTTCTCTGTTGTAACACCTGCAGCAGTTTCTGGGCCCGCTGAGGACTGTTGCTAAAGCCTCTCCTGATGTGTCATCCTGGTCACCGTAGGTTTGCGTGGAGGAAACAACAATCTGGTATATCTCTAACTGGGTGTGGCATGGGAAGGAACAACCACCTCCCTCAGATTCCTTGGAATGACCCAGGCATAGCCACCAACTGCATGGACTGTCTTAGTCTGGTATTAGCTCTGTTTCATGGTGAGGAAATACTGCTGTTCAGTAGCAATAGGTGGTTCCAAGCCATTCTACACACTTGAGCATGGAATACTTGCCCTAGACAAGTGTCTGGGCAGCTAGACACATTTTCACGTACACTCCTGATGAAATTCCACTTCTATCTGTACATACCAGAGTCAAGGTCATCCCTTCTACACCTCCCTTCCAGGACAGCTTTTGCAAATGGATGCAACTCCATGTACCTGCCACACTGAATGTTTTCAGGTCTGTTGGCAGCCACCCAAAGCTATTCTTTGAGTGACTACAAAGGTGAGATTTTCTAGGTGTTCTTTAGGTCCTCTCTGGGGAAGAAAGGTTACCATGAGAGATTATACTCGAGGCATTAGAAGCTATTAAGTGAAACTAATGCCTTCATAAGGCAGGAATGTTTATCAGCTGCTGGTAACCATATTTCCTCTCATCTTTTATTACTTTAAATCTTAATAAGGCCCTTGCACTATTCAGCAGCTTATCAATGCCAGCAGCACAGTGTCGATTATTTCCTGTGTATGTGCTGCTCACTGTCCCTGCTGTCTACACTCACGCTGCGTTAGCTGTTGACCCAATTTAATGCCTAGCTGGAAACTTTCGTCTCAGTTGTGATTAAAGGGGAAAAAAGGAGAGAAGGAAAAAGGTGATTCAGTTACTTGCATATGTATAATTCTTTGATTAAAGAAAAACACGGTGGTGAGGAAGGAGGTTGCCTAATGACCGTCATATGTATGATTTCTCTTTAGGCTCAAACTTCTTACCCATAATGCAAGCTTTGAAAGCCCAAATTAACCTTCCCAAGTCACTCTGGAATGCTAACTTTCAATTACAGGTGACTTCATGCATCTCCAAGTCGATTTTCTTAAAGCCATACTTCAACTGTAGAGCCATAATTTTATCTCTAATTCACCTAATTCATTTACCTAATTCATGCATTACTCTTTTGGCATAGTATCCAATTTAGGAAAAACAGACAGGTAGTGGATACCATACGTTATAGCCATCAGGGGCAGGATGATGGGGCTGGGCCCAGGAGAGAGCTAAGTGGGGTACAGACACTGAGTTGTACATTGGACAATATTTTGTACATTCTTCCAGCATTTTGATGCTGAAATAATGGGGCACTACATTTTCAACAGGCCAGCCCCTTTCCATTTTAAATACATTCCCTGTAGGATTGGAGATCCATGGGCAGCTAGAAATTGAAAGAGGATCTGAGAACATCTAACCACCACCACCTTCATTTTGCAGGGGAGGAAATGGAGGCCTAGAGCAGTTCAACAACTCGCCTATAGACACTCAGCTGTTGGTTTACAGAAGAGAAGCTAAAATCCAAGTCTCTTGATTACCAGACAAGTGCTGTTTCCATATAACATGCCAGCCACCCGTCTCGCCTCAGCTGAGCAACCTCAATTGCACTGAGTATGATGATAACGAGGTCACTGTTGGCAAAGGCCAGGGAACCCTCCTCTCTCCTGAGCCCAGAATGCAAACCCCAGCCCTTACCTGACTTATCACCATCAGTGGCTTTAGGAACTGGATGAGAGTTTGTGGTAGGCAGAATAATGCCTTCCCCCCAAAAAACATACCTACATCCTAATCCCCAGAACCTGTGGCTATGTTATCCTGGATTACCAGGTGGGCCCTATGTCATTACAAGAGTCCTTAAAAGTAGAAGAAGGAGACAAAACAGGTCAGTGATGCTATGTGAGAAGGACTCAACTCACTGTGGCTGACTTCGAGGAAGGGAGAAGGCAAAAAGCCAAGGATTGCCGGAAGCCTCTAGGAGCTGGAAAAGGCCAGGAAATAGATTCTCCCCCTAGAGCCTCCAGAAAGGAATATAGCGTGGCATACCTTGATTTTAGCCCAGGGAGACCTGTTTCAGATTTCTGACCTTCAATACTGTGAGGCAAGAGATTTGTGTTGTTTTAAGCCATTAAGCTCGTGGTAATTGGTTACAGCAACCGAAGAAAACTAAGACAGAGTTGGAATGATTGCATATAGATCCATCCGGGGTTAGAATGCTGTGCACATACGTGGAAGATGCAGCACCATTCATTCTCTCATGGGCTCCTTTGACTACTGACCATGTGTGCACTGGGTCAGGTCTACAATGGTGAAATGCAGGGAACAGGTGCGATAGCTTCTCACTCACTCCTTCCCCTGGCCTCCAAATGCATGGTTGATGCAGCTTCCCTTGCACCATAACGGCCCAAATGAAAGGCATAGGTTTTCCAACCAAAATTTTTTCATCTTTTTAACCTCATCATCTAGCATAATGCTTGGTATACAGTAGGCGGTCAACAAAGCTTGGAATGGAAATGCCTGCCGAAAAGGAATGCCCTATATCTTTTGCACTTTCCACAGAAATATGAACACAGAACATAAATAAAAGAAAGGAATTCTACCTAACTTCTGGTGCATTCAAAAGTTTTCTGTGGCAGAATGAGGGCTTAGGATAAGGTGTAACTGCATGAAAGGGAGAAAATTGTGGCCTTTGATGTATTATAAAGTTCTTTAGTGACTCATCTTCCCCAACTGCCCAATGACAAATGAAGATGTATTTTAAGGCCTGGTGGACAGGCAGTGTTGGAAGTCCAAACTATTGTTGCTACAGTGGAACAGCTTGTCACAGCAGCATAATTTATTCTCTTTCTCTGAAAGCCTGGCACAAGATCTGCAACCGAAACTGCTTTTGTTTAAGACTCAGCTAATGCCGCCAACCAAGCCAAAAATGTGTAGTCACTGTGCGCGTCTGGTTGCATGTTAATTGTGGCAGTGTCCTCGGGTGACATCTGAAAGCCTGGACAGTTGACGATGCACAACACGTCACAGTCTTTGCCAATTGTCCTCTCTCCCGCCCTTTCCTATTGGCAGTTCCTGGGATTATGCCATTTTATTTCCTCTTTCTTTCGTTTTCTCCGTGCCCTAGAGGATTCCATTCGTTCTGGCTGTCACCCAGTCTCATTCTTTTTCTCGGACTAACAGTGTGGCCATGAACCTCATTGTGGGTGAGTGCCAGAAAAGTTGCATGTGGCTGAAATCTTGCAAACGAGAGCATTTTGAGTGCAAAAAGGAGCACGTGGCATAGTCCTCATTTGTCAAGGTCTCCTCTTCCAGCTCCTCCTCCAGGAAATCTCTCCAGATTTCTGCCAAATGGTTCTCCTTGCACAGCTCCTGACTTGCAACTTTTCCGGCATGTGTCATAAGCTGCTACAAATTCTAGCTCTTCGTTTTCTCCCCTCTTCAAAATGTAAACTTCTTGAAGGCAGGACATATATACGGTTTTATCCTTTTATCATCTAAATTTCCTGTACAATAGTTTGTGCAGTATGGACAAAGCCCATATTTGATGCATTAAATTAAAGCTACATAGTACTTCACTGAGATAAAATTAAGGAAGTATCCCCCAGGAGGGGGAAAATATTATGTCCTATTATATAATATCATCTATAAAATCACATATTAAAACAACATATTTTTCAAAATCTCATACTTAAACAAAAAACAACCAATTCTTACTAAAATGTAATGATTGTGACATTAAAACAGATCTGTCTTGAGTTTTCTAGCATTAAAAATCTTAAGGAGTAAGATCTCAGTCATTGGGGTCCATGAAGATTTAAAACGTATTCCCACATCTTGAATGCCTTAACCTCTTTGAAGCTGTGGTTTTAGGACAATGGCAGATGTTTCCTTTCCCATGTACTCATTCCTCTAATCTTACGTAATAAGTAACAGCTCCTCAATGCTGGTCAAGCCAAGTTGGTTCCAACCTTATACATGTATCTTAACATTCACCCCTTTGTTTAACATGGCTTTTGAAAGTGGAACCTCACACCAATCCATAGAATCCAACATATTTCTAATATTTCTTGACAGCCTGTAATGTTGAGCTCTGTGTTAACTTTACCCAACAGAAGTATGTTTGATTAGAGTGACGATGGATAGACCCATGACAGCCATAAGCACACAGGGTATGGTGGCCTCTGATGCTGCCAAGAGAAACTGTTCCCTTAGAACCACTTCATCAAACCAACAGACTTCAGACTAAGGGTGAGCTCAGAGCTCAGTGCAATTTGTCTGTCGCTGGGTCAACCAAGCATACTGACATGCAACTGAGTGCAGGACACTGCACCTAGGACTGTGAGGAAATAAATCAAGAAAAAGAAAACTTAGTTCTGGTCTGCAAAGAGCTTAAGCCTTTGATACACATTCAGAAGGAGGCAACACAAACTAAGCAGTGAGTTGGCTTATTTAACTCACCGGATTAAATGATAGAATTTTTGGTATAGAAAGAAGAATAATGATTGTCTACCAACTTCCCTATTATACAGGTAGGAAAGCTAACAAAGAGATGACATCATGTTCCCAAAAGCACATATCTGTGAAGCCCATCCTCTGGGATTTTTTATCATGAAGTCAGCTTTTGTAATTTTAGAATATCAATATCCAAATGAATCTCAGAAATCAGGTGTCAATTTTCTTTCCTGAACATGCATTCTTTAGCTACTTCCTAAAATGAGCGGCTTTCTACTCAAGGAATAATATAAAAATTAATCAGCAGTATGGTGGGAATCTGGAAAAAGCAAAGGGGCTTTGGTTTCAAGTCCTAGGATTGAATAACTTATTCATTCACTTATTAAACTTTACTGAGCATTTACTAAGTGCCAGGCACTAGGGACCCGGTACTGAATGACACAGGCAGAAGTCACACCCTCATTTAGCTTACATTCTAATAGAAGGAGACAAATAATACATACATAAATAATATATGCAGCATATCAGAGGATGAGTAGTGCTATTAAGAAAGGTAAAGCAGGTACAAGAAATAAGGAACGTGGAGCAGGTTGGGGGAGAGGGAAAGAGAAAGGTGTTTAGACAGAATGGGCAAGGTGGCTTTCACAGCAAAGACAGGAAGGAGGTAAGGGACTAAATCATGAAGTTTCCCCAGGCGAGAGTGTTTCCTGCAGAGGGAATAGCAAGTGTAAAGGCCCTGACTACTCAAGATACATCAGGGAGGCCAATGTGGCTGAAGCAGAGCATGCAAGTGATGGGAAACAAGGCCAGAGAGCTAATGTGGGTTAGGAGGCCGATCACAGCCCCTGTAAGGACGTCTGCTTTTATTTGGAATGCAGTGGGATTGCCCAGTGCATGGGAAGCCAGTGACGAGTCTGATCTGGTTTATCTGTGTGTGTTGGGAATTGACTTTAGGGAAGTCAGGGCAGAAGCATGGAGACCAGGTAGAAGGGTATCACAATGGTCCAGGAGAGAGACGACGGTGGATTGGAACAGGGTAGGAGGGGCAGAGGTGATAGATTCTGGGTATATTTTATAAGCAAAATGAAAGGGTGAACGAATGACCCAAAGGACACATTTCACACACAGGCTATGTGGGAGCAACAGGGCTGGTTTATTCACCCAGGTGTGGGTGGGCTGAGTCCGAAAAGAGAGTCAGCACAACAGGGGGTTTAGTGAGGGATTTTATAAACGGGGATAGCCGACCCCCCTCCCACCAGCCCTGTCCAGTTCTTTGTTTCTGGGCCAAACTGGCAGGTGAAGAATTGCTTCCTGCTGCGTGTAGCAGAGGACAGTGGGCAGAACAACTGTTTGTAGTAAATTTTTATTCAAACAACCAACTCCTATGACCCCTTTGCCCCCTTTACCCCAGTCGCATCCATCCTTCTGTTCTGGTGTCATCCTTATCAGGAGAGCTAGGGAGGGATAGCCCTGGTCTCCATCAGGGAGGGAGGAGGAAGGAACGCTGGCTGCAGCCTCTGCCAGATCTGCAAAGTCCAGGGACTCCCCAGACTCCTGCGAATATTGCTTTACAAGCCTAAGTTTTGCATTAACCACATTCTGTCCTGTACATACTTTTCAGGTTCCCGCCTGGAATAAACCTAACACAAAGCAAACACGGATTTACTGCTGTATTGAAAGTAGGATGCAAGAGAAATACAAGAGAAACTGAGTCACCAATATGTTTGACATAAGTAGGTGGAAAGACGGCCCTGCCACTAACTGAAATGGAGAAGGCTGAAGGAGGGGAGGAGGATCAGCTTGAAGCATAAGCTGTGTGTCACTGGGCAAGTCACTTAATCTCTCTGAACCTCAAAGTCCCCCTCTGTATTTGGCCATGTCTATTTAGCTTACAGACTCCTCATAAGATTCACCCCGGATGCTATGTCCTGGTATATTTCCCGGTTTAAAGCATGTGACACTGAAGATTGCTATAGTCTCGCGGGGCAGGATTCTGCTGCAGCTGTTCTGTCTCCTGTCTCTTCGCGCCCCACCACCCTTTCTCACTTAAAATCTCTCTCTCTGAGCCCAGAGTAAGTCACCACTGCCAAGTACATTAGAAGGCACAAGTAACTTACAGTAAACTGGTGAATGAAATCCTATTTCGAGTGAAAGTAACTGAAAAATCACATGCCATAGAACACATCCGTGCAGCCTCTTTCTCACTGATTTGCAAAGCAGAGAGGGAGCGAGGAAGGAAAATATCATGTGGGTGCGATTTCATTTCCCTCAGGGGGAGACACCTCCCGTGAGAGAAAGTCGTTGCCTATCCAACCAGGTGGAGAGGTTTTTAAAAATCACTATGGAATTTAAGAGAAAAAAAAAAAAAACAAAACAGCTGAGAAGAGTAAAACAGAAAACTCCCAATACCATACCTTAAAAAACTCACATTCAGGTACCAGCTTGGCCCAGTGGTGTTCTGGACACGAGCTCGCCCGGAACCCGCGTGGGCTATTTTGAAAGAGTGCTTCCCGCAATGTGCAGACCTGAGAACGGTTGTCTACAAGACAAGCCAGAGTGTCTGCAAACTTCAACAAATAAAACAGTTTAAAAATCATGTGTAGAATAATTGGGGGGAAACGATGGCCCCTGAAAGTGAAGTCAGATCCTTCGAATACGTTATCTAAGGCACTGCTGTGCGCGTGCGAGTGTGTGTGTCGGTAGGTATGCGCTGCTCACTGCGTTATTAGTCACTCGGGCAACTAAGATAATGACAGAAATAATCATATTCTATGCTTCGGGGCAGAAATTAATCGGCTATGAGGACAAAAATACTTTTTTTTCTTTTATTAAGAATCACTGAAATACAATGGGTTGAAAGAAGGGATACAACGGGGAGGACTATTCTAACAAAAGAAGCCTTTCATTTCTCTCCCAGTTCGAGTAATTAGTTTCTTCTCTGGCTTTTAGTAAGCCATGTGCTCCATGGAGTTGCAATGACAAAGAATGTGTTTGTTGCTAACGCTCATAATGGTTTTCATCTTTTCCCCGTGTCACGTCAGCACCCAGTCATGAGCTACACTTTCTGTTTCCCTTGCTGTAACCCGGAGCCTGGAATCCAGCTTTGAGAAATGCAACTGGGCTTGCATAGGTCAGTGAAAGAGTTACTTGTCTGTAAAGGGCAAGATAATAAGTATTTTTTGCTTTGCGAGCCATATAATCTCTGTCACAACTGCTTGACCCTGCCTTTGTCGTGAGAAAGCAGCCACAGATAACATGTACATGAGTGAGCACGGCTGTGTTCCAATAAAACCTTATTTACGGACACTGGAATTTGGATTTCATATAATTGTTATGTATCGTGAAATACTCTGTTTAAAAATGTATTTCCCAAGCATTTAAAAATGTAAAAATGATGTGTGGCTCATGGGCTGTATGTAAGGTGGTGGTGGCACCTGACTGGTGGCAGGCTGGAGTTGGCCTGTGGGCCGCCATTTGCTGGCCCCTGGTCTAAGGTGCCACAGCCTGGGGTGCAGAAGCCTTCACTCACTCAGCCTGGCGGGGAACTGCTCCTCGGCTGAGCCCTGGGCAGAAAGAGCAGTGCCTCCTACCTCCCAGCCTGACATACCTGGGGAAAAAAACCTAGAAATGGCTGTCAGCTTCGTTCTGAGCCCGGAGTGATGAGATCAGAAGAGGTATCCCTCCCAAAAGCCCAGATACCCCTCTGAGAAAGTAATCAGAGGAGAAAACTTTCTTTCCTCCAACGCTTTTCATTTCAATTCATATTTCTTGAAACCTGCCCTAGGTGCTAAATATTTATGAGGCATTCTAACTCTGGAGAAAGCAGCACACTACTCAAGGACATGAGCTAACAAACAAGGCAAGTGTGGAAGGTCAGTGGCAGCGGTGAACTCTGCCACACCACACATGGAGAGCTGGGGTCTGGGGTTCTCTTTCCCTGCTACTGAGAGGACTGTGTAAGCACCTGACCATTAGAATACGGCAGAAGGGACACTGGGCTCGGAGTCAGGAGGCTGGCAGCTTCCACTTCCTTTCTCCTGCAATGCTCGCCCTTGCAGAAGCCAGCTGCGGCAGGGAAGTCTGGCTGCTCTGAGGCTAGATTCTGGGGCAGTTTGTTATTAATATGTAGCTTAGATAAGCAAAACAGCAAGTATGAGGAGATGCAACCCCCACTGCCCCCCTAGAAAAAGTGGTATGGCTGAAATTCAGAGAAGAAAAAGGTCAGTAAGGGCCGGAGTAGTTGGGGAAAGGAGGGATGGGAAGAGACAGAGGCTGATGGGCTGGGAAAAGTGGGCTTTGTGCAGGCAGCGTGGGGAAGGCCTGGCGGGTGCATGGGAGCAGCACCGTAGGTCAGGGAGGGGTGTGTGTGTGAAGGCAGGGGTGTCGGCAAGGAGGCATGGGGAAGAGAGACCCTCAACAAGGAGGGCTGTGGTAGTGACGCGGGGTATGCCAATTTGGCTCTTGGTGAGCGTCGAGTTCCTTCTGGCCACTCGGCAGCCTTCGGTAGTTAGTGGCAGGTAGTGGTGGCAGTGGCAGTGAGAAGGGTTGTTGTAAGCCCTACTTCTGGCAACTTCCCTACTAGTGGGATGAGATCCAATGGCCTGTCACATAACAGCAAGCAAACACACCCACCCTGCAGCCTGCCTCTAGCTCCCAAGGGTCTTGTCCACCCTCAAGGGCCCTGGCCAGCATCTGGCAGGAAATGCTCCATGTGACCCACCAGGCCTGTGGCTGGACCAGGTGGCAGGATTCCCCATGAAGCAGAGAGACAGAGACGCAGGGTCAGTGGGATTGGGCCAGAAATGCTGTCCTGCTGACAGAGTTGCCTGGCTTGCCAGTTTTCTGATGCCTCATATATGCAAGGATGCCGAGTCCTTGTCACCATGTCTAACCCACCACCTGTACTGAACACCACTAATTAAATCAATCCCAAAGTGTTTTCTAAATTAGGACATTTTACACACTCTCAGCCAACCCAAAAGTCTTCATGCTGAGTATTTCCACAATCCTGTTTCCACAATTCTAATAAGACAGCTACCCCTAATTTCATTACTGATGGCAGCTTATATGTGATCATCTGGATGTACCAGAAGACCCTTTAAGCCCCTCCTCTCACTCCCCCTGGGCAGGCATCAGGAAGGAGGTGCATCAAATTTAGCCGTGACAGTTGCCAAGCACCAGAATGTATAGTACTGAGAAGTTCTTGAAAACACGCTATGTTGAAATACATCAAAGACTCTTGGAGCTGACAGATGGGATAACTGAGACATAGTGATGGTAAATGGTTGACACAAGCTGGCAGGAACGTCAGCAAAACTGGAATTGATTCTGCCCTCTAAATCTCCCTGGGAGAGACCAAGCCTTGCAAACTTGAAAAATTCTCTTGAACTTCATGATTCCAAGTGGTAAACTAACTTATTTTGGATGCTTGAACTGATTTTATTCCTGCTAAGTGTATCCTCTAATTTTTGTGCACAAAGACAAAACATTTGGAAAATCCTTTTGCAAACCCCCCACAGGGGTTGTTAGAAACAGAGAGTTATGAAAAGTTTCATGTTAACCTAATTTCACCTGGTGATAACCTTTTTTGGTGAGAATGCTTTTCTCTCCACTGTATAGTAAATGTACTTTAAATAAATGAATAAATAAAAACATTTAATTTCTTATACAGTGGCTTTCTAACTCTTTGTCCACCAATAACTTCTCAAAGTGAAGACATTGGCTCAAACTCTATTCCTCTTTATAGTTATCTATTCACAAAGATATAATTACATATTTTAAACATTGGAATGTGCTGCTAAAAGTGCTTAGTTGAAGTATTTTTTAAGTTTTACATTTTACAGAGACCAATCAGAGCTACTGAGATTCCAACAGAAGTATTGATGAGCACTTACTACTTACAAGCAAATATCGACACAGGATCCCTTGTTTATAATTCTGAAATACAAAGAGCCCTGAAAACGAATCTTTCTCATAACTCCTTTAATAGCAAAACCTGACATGAGCTGATGTAAGGCTACTATCGACTTTCTTTATCCCATGTAGTATGAATATTCATGCGTTTCACTGCAGAAATGTTAATGAGATGGAAGGGTGCTGCCCCAGATTCTGCTAGAGGTGTCAGTAAACAGCATATGTACAGTGTGACCTTTCTAAAACTAGAAAGTGAGTTCCGGATCACATCTGACTCCATGAATTTCAGATAAGGGATCAAGCACTGGCACTCACATGAGATGGGTGACACTAGGTGTTTTAGTCCATTTGGGCTGCTACAACAAAATACTGGGAGGCTGATAAACAACAGACATTTATTTCTTACAGTTCTGGGGACTGGGAAGTCCAAGATCAAGACGCTGGCAGATTCAGTGTCTGGAGAGGGCCCACTTTCTGGTTCACAGATGGCATCTTCTCTGTGTTCTCACACGGGGAAGGGGTGATAGGTCTCTCTCAAGCCTCCCTTATGAGAGCACTAATCCCATTCATCAGGGCTCTGCCTCCATGACCTGATTACCTCCCAAAGGCCCCACCTCCTAATGCCATCACCTTGTGGGTTAGGATTTCAATATATGAATTTCAGGGGACACATGCATTCAGACCACAGCAGTGGGTATGCATAATAGGGCAGAGAAGGGAGAGGCTGGAGGAATAGTGCAGAGACCACAGCCAGCACGTTAACAGCCCATGTGAGCCAGTGATAAGGCCGTACAATCTGAACGGTCTGCAGAGTGACATCTGCAAAGGCCAACATGACACCAATTGACTTTCAAAAAAGGTTCTGAGGACCTTCAGATAGAATTTCTCAGAGGATAATAAAGATGAACTAATTTGAACCTTCTATGGACTATATGCAATTATATAAGTCACAAAGTACAAATAAGTTATCTTAGCTCAGAAACCTAAACTGGGAACTAGAAGGGAAGGCTGTGGACATGTCTTACAATTTCATTTGGCTGGAATCTTCTGGCTGGTACTCCCAGCCTGTGACCACCGGGGTGGGCCCTGGGTCCAGGCTGCCAACACGTATCCCCAACCCAGGCATGGGCAGTCAGGGCTGACCCTTGGGAGGGAGCGTCTCTTCTTTTAAAGCTGCACATGCCAAGGGCCAGGTCAGCCTGGAGCTGCCCTGGGTCATCAATACCACTGCAGGAAGAGGACCGCTTGAGGAGGAAACCAGCACAGTGGAAAACAGGGCTCAGGGAGAGGAGAGAGAGCTGATGACATGAACCCCTGGACCCAGGCGTGGCTGACATGTCTGACCCTTAGCCATCTGCTATGTGAGCCAAACACAAAAGGTCCACTTTTGCTTCGGCTAGTGCAAGTTGGGTTTCAGTCATATGTAAAGGAAAATTTCACAGGCAATTGGTTCTAGAAGTCTAGAATTTAAATTTGGAGAATAAACATATTTTTCAGAAGTGTCAACTTTAAGAAGAGAAAACTTTTTAAGAATCTCTTCTTTCCTCCCTGTTACAGACTGAATTGTCCTGCCCCCACCCCCAAATTCATATGTGGAAGTCCTAACCCCCAGTGTGACTCCTTGTGAAGACAGGCCCTTCGGGAAGGTTAAATGAGGTCATAAGAGAAGGCCCCTAATAGACAGGACTGGTGTCCTTAGAATAAAAGGAAGAAACACCAGAGAGTTTGCTCTCTCCTAAGTGCACAGAGTGAGAAGGTGAGTCTACAAGCCAGGAGGGGAGGCCTCCTAAGAAACCAGCCCTGATGGCACCTTGATCTTGGATGTCGAGCCTCCAGAACTGCGAGAAAATAAATACCCAGTCTGTGGTGTTTTGTTAAGGCAGCCCAACCTGACTAATACACACCCTATAAAGTTTCTGAAGGAGCCAGCTTGACAACTTGTCACACTGTGAGGGTCACCTTTTGTCCTGCATTCTCTATCACTCTCTGAAAGGAACAGCTATGATACAGATGAACAGGAAACTTGAGCCTGCCTTCCAAAAGCCAAAACTGCTAGAAGGCACCAGTGACTCCAACACAATCAGAGAAGCAATCCAAGATATTTTAGGTTAATTTCTTCATATTTTCTATGAAACATGAAGTTACAGTGATTTAATAACCTCATTTGAAATCACCATGACTGAAGATCAAAATCAAAATATAGTTTTTAACTATTAGGTATCATGAGTCAGAAATTATCTCTAGAATAAATTCACCTTTAACACCAATTAACCAAGAGAATTTGTTTTAATTCAACTGTAAAAGAAAATGTTTTCAAGTGAAGCGTAGAAGGATATGATTTCAACTTTTAGCTATAAGACTTTTGAACAAGAAGCACCCTCCAAAAAATGGTTATAAGATACATAAGATGGCAAGAGAAGAAGGCTCCCTTTGTGGAAAGATTGATATTGGAATGTTATCAAATAATGTCTCAGTGTTACATGGGTTTGGAAACTGGTTCACTGAATGGTGGGAATTTAAGGATCATTTCCCTCTCATCACTATCTTTGACATGTCCTGTTCGATCTCCATTCCTGGTGGCCAGACAACATCTCAGGAAGACCCCGCAAGTTTTCAATCACTTTCACTTATAAGAATAGTCTTATTCATGGAAACGAAGACTCACGCATTTACTAAAGGTCTAGTGACCTCATATCAAAACATCAGTCCAATTAAAGCTTCTCCCCCTCCCCTCCTTGGATGACCTATAATGGGGAGGTGGCTGTGGCCTTTCCTTTCGCCCCCTACCCTCCTCTTCTTATTGTTCCTCTTCCTCACCCTGCTGCTGTAGCTCCTCTGGGGTCAATGCAGGGGAAGGGACACAGTAGGGAGGGGCTGGGTATCTTTCACATCAGGTGGTGCTGTTTGCAATTCTCCTTGGCTATCAAAGTTGTCTGTGCGAGGCAGGCAGTCACATACTGCTACCTTCACGGGGTGCATTTGCACGTTATTCAGAGGCCCATAGGGGCCTCCCCGTGCCCAGGCCCCTAACGTGGTGGAACACCCATTTGACTGGCCTTTTGTGACCCCTCCTCACACATGCACCTCCTACCTCGACAGACACTTCACATCCTCTCTGCCTGGGTCCCCTCAACCTAAAAGGCCACCTTCTAGGCAACAAACCAGCAACAATCCCCCAAACGCTCTACCTTTCCCCATGCTGCCTGGCCCAACAAAAACATACACATTTTACTCTGCCAAATGGTGCTGAGCTTTCCAGCTGATGAACACCTTTTTCTTTGCCTCACTTTTATGGGCTGCCTTAGCAACTTTGCATCTACCTAATCCTCTATGTCGAAATACAGGCTCACATACCCCACCTCATCACCGTGCTCCACTCTGATGAGCCCCGAGGCAGCTCAGCAGGCGTGCAACTGGGAGGTGAGATGCCAGTGCCCCACTGTTGCCATAACCTCAGTCTCTACGTAAATATTCTTAAATTCTTACTTGGTTAAAGAGCAACTGGAATGGATAGATACTCTAGGTAAGTTTCTTGCTAGGAGATTAGAAATTAGAGCCCTTCTCTCTTGGCTTGTGGGGAGGGCAAGAACACTTTTCTCCTCTCTCCATGGCAATGGGGGGTGGGGGTGGGGGGAAATGCCCAAATTCCCTCCAGGGGCCTCTTTGACTGGGGGGGAGGGACCTGCAGCCTTCGGGTCACATGTGGCCTTCTGGATCTTTGAGTGCAGACTTTTGACTGAATAAAAATTTTACAGAACAAATATTTTTATTAAAAGGGGTGCAACAGAGAAAGATAAAGCTTTTCTTGTCTCCCTTGGTGCTTAAAAAAGAACAATCTTGAAATCAGAAGGCTACAGGTTCCCTACCCCTCCATCACGAGTCATCTCTAACGTAGGCCAGAGCAGTGATGGGGGCTGATAGCCACTAGACCAATTTTGACATCTTTTATTAAACACTCCATATCCATGTCTAGCAGCACGTTTTAGAACACTGGATAATTATCACTCATTTTCAGTTTTGGAGAACTAATTCCTTCTGATAATTAGAAAAGTCTCCTTCAACATCCTCACTTCAAATTATGTTTCTGGAAAATTAGCAGCTCAGTGCTGAAAACATCTTACCAAACACAACAAGTCTAGAAGTCAGAGGACCTTGACAAAAATACTAACTTTATAGGGATTCTACTCTAACAGTAATGACAATTATAATTGTATAATAGACCTTAACAATCATACTTTATACATTTAAAGGCATACTTAAGGCATGCCTTTCCTATTATACTGTTTCCTGATTAAAATATATAGCTATGTAAATATTCTTAAATTCTTATTTGATTAAAGAAAGAGTGATCAGAACAGATACTCTAGGTAAGCTTCTTGCTAGGAGAAGAGTACTTTAGAAGATTCATTACTTTGCTAAGGTTGTCTTTTTTTTTGTTTGTTTGTTTTTTTATTTTATTTCAGCTTATTATGGGGGCACAAAAGTTCAGGTTATATATATTGCCCATGCCCCCCCATCCCCCCGAGTCTGAGCTTCAAGCGTGTCCATTCCCTAGACAGTGCACATCACACTCATCACGTAGGTATGCACCCATCCCCTCCCCATCCCCTCCCCCACCCCTATCCCCCCCAGTCAGAACTTCAAGTGTGTCCATTCTCCAGACAGTGCGCATCGCACTCATCAAGTAGGTATACACCCATCTCCTCCCTCCAGCCCCCACCTCTGTCCGATACCCAATTGGTGTTATTCCCAAATGTGCACTTAGGTGATGATCAGGGAAACCAGTTTGCTGGTGAGTACATGTGGTGCTTATTTTTCCATTCTTGGGATACTTCACTTAATAGAATGGGTTCTAACTCTCTCCAGGAGAACCAAAGAGATGACATATCTTATAGCTGAGTAATACTCCATGGTATACATATACCACATTTTGCTAATCCATTCATGAATTGATAGGCATTTGGGTTGTTTCCACATCTTTGCAATTGTGAATTGTGCTGCTAAGGTTGTTTTAATTAGCTATGTGAGACTCTTGTTCATTAAGCATGTTTTTACCCTCAGTGACCTGATTTCAAAGTACTAATAGGAACAGCAATATTCTACACTTCTATTGTGGTACAGTGTTGTATAATGTGTCATGTCAGCATTTTCCCATATATTATCTTAATCAGTCCTCTCAGGGATTATCAGACTTATAAAGCATATTACCGAGCCTACTACAAGGATGTTATAGTACAGTAGTCACTAAATCAGTAGCCTAAGTTGTTAAGCAGGCAATATAATACAGTAAGTAAGGCAGTAGGGAATGGTGGGGACTGTGGCAAACCTGAAATCACTGCCACATTAAAAAAAAAACAAAAACAAAATCCTGCTACTTGTGCCAATTAACTTTGATATGCAGCTGCAATGTTATCTGATCACCTGATTCTTAAAGAAAAATTAAAAATGTAATTATTGTCAAGTCTACTGATTTTTAATATGTTGGATCAAATTTTTTAGACATCAAGCCAAAGCAAAACTATACAAAAACTCCACAAATGCTGACATCTGTGAGCTGTCAGTTTGCAACCTCTCTATGGAGCAGATACTGTTGGTTGCATTATGCAGTATCTTCTCTATGCAGACCCTGAGAGCAATCTCTTTCAGTTAGGTACTAGGAAGATGAATATTTTTCCTGAGTTCCTAGTTTGTTGTTGATCTCATAGGCACTGTGACTAAGATCATAAGGCTTCCATTTCTTCCTTGGCTGCTAGAAAGCACAGAAGCAAATCTGTGGCATGTTCCTAGCAAGCATATGATCTGCACAGAAGGCACAACCTCTTGGCCCCATTTTGTACCCTTAACCTCCTCCCCTTTTCTTTCTCATCTGCTTTTAATTTATGTCATCTTGGTGTATTTCATACAAACCCATAGGTCCACTTTAAATCCTCTCTGGAACAAAGCAGAGTATAAATGATTTTCACAACAACCCCTGTGAATGAGACATCATTGGTCCCATTTGACAAATGAATAAATAAATCAAGGCTCCACAAGGATAACTGACTCAGTAATGAATAAAGAAGTGTGAAGACCCAACCTCTCTATTCTGGCTCCAAGTCAAGTGCTCCATTGACTATTAACAAAAAACAATGTAGTCACATAGCAGAGATTTCAAACTCAGATGCAACCTAGACTTGGATACTGTAGAAGCTGGAAAGAGTTTCACCTATGATTGGAAAGACCAAAATAGACACCCCTTCATCAACCAAGACAGACCCTAAGGTTAAAGAAATGAAAGTTACCTATGGGTTGAGGATTCAGGGCTCCATTGGCATGGCAACTTCCTGAATTCCCACAGCTACTAGAAAAACCACACTCTTGCTAAACTCCCTAATGATAGGTGCTATCAGGAAAATTGTCTGACCCTTCCTCACTCTGATTTACAACCCAGACCACTACTCTGATTGGACAGAGCCAGCCTTACAAACATTCTTTCCTCGTAAGCAACTGCAGATCTCAGGCCAATGTCAGACAGACAATAGAGACCACGGACAAACTGTTTATGTGTCCCCTAGTTCACCTTTTGACATAAAGAGCCAAATTCCACCTCATTTTGATTCTAAAGCCCCAGCCCAAAGTGAACATGGGATGTATGTTACATATATGTTCACCCACTATGTGTGTGTTCCACTGCTTCATAAATATGTAGAGCTTTTTCCCCAAACTTTCTGATTATGGATGACTCTGTTGTTCAGTACAGACCTGTGGGGCTTAAAAACCAACCTGCCCTTTTCCTCTTCAAAGAGAAGGCACCTTCAGTATGTGCCAGGCTGTCTCTTCCTGGTTTGCAAACTGATATGGCCAATAAAACTCCTTTCTCCTGTTTAGTCATCCTTGTGGTCTTTTGAATGACACACCCAAAGCCACTGCATTGTCAAGGGGCATAGTGCCCTAAAACACAACATGATCACCACACAAATCATGTCCCCTGGAGTTGGGTAGTGCTGCACGCCTCTTCCAAAGGCATTAAAATCCATTGTTCTCACAAGCTCAGCAACAAATTAATGGGGCAGACTTGGAACTGGCACTCCAGTTTGAGAATCAGGCTACAGAATCTGGCCAAATAAAACATGTGGACATACTGTATTAAAAAAAAAAAAAAAGAACTGATTCAATGAGTCTTGTGAAGATTAAATGGCATATTGTGGTGTATCCAGTGGCATGTCCCGGGGAGGGCCTCACTGTAGTGCCATCTCTAAAATCTAGGCCATGGGGCAGCTTTATGGGTGAGAGAGCACAAAGGAATCCTTTGGATTTTTCTGTAACCAGATCCCCAGAGAATGCTCCAAAATCAATCTGTTAAGCACAAACTCTGTTCTTGGCCTAGAATTGAATTATAGTGTGGTTCCAATGTCTTTGGATTAAATTATAACTGTATAAGAGCAACAGAACGTTCCCAGGTCTTAAGGAATTAGTTGTTCAAATTCAGTATTGTTCTTAAGTTTCTTTTCTCGTAAACAATGCTAGAGCAGTAGTTTTGAAACCTGTTTAAGCAGCAGAACTCTTTTTTTTCCCAATCACTTCATGGAACTCCAGTGCTCTGTGGCTGGTGATACACGGGAGTGGGGTGGGGGTTGTGGTGTGGCCCCGGACAGGATGCCTTTCTTTGACTAGAGCTATTGCAAAGTTAGGTTGGCCTCTCCCCTCTTCTCCTAGAGGGTGGCCCACCCTCAGCTGCAGTCTTATTTTTGAGCCTGCTTTAATGTGATCCAAATGTTTAGGGGAACCTCTGAAGTAGTTTTGAAGAGTCGTAGGGTTCCATACATATAACATGGTACGAAAACTACTTTTTTTCAGGACATATTGTCAGTCCAGTAATCATCTGGGTGATTAACTGTGAAAGACATTGTATCACTAGAACAAATCAAAAATATAGTGCCCCCTAATTCTGGTTTCCATGGCAACTTCTAACATCATCGACAAAATACCCACTGAAGTAGAAAGCGCCTTCACAAGAAAATGTTTTAAAAGTACTCCTCTTGCAGGTGGCTACCCCTATCAATGGCACGTTTTGCAATACACATGTATGTTTCAGAGGCCTGCTACAGGCCTTGCCCCAATCCCAACACCAGTAAGGTGACAGCCATCTGTAGCCATTTGCTAAGTGCAAATGAAATTCTAAAACTGCATGAAGGATCTACAGTACTGTCTACTAAGAGCAAGTGGTTTATTTTCTTATCTAAATTTTAAAACATTTACTACGTGTCAAAGGAAGTTGCTTCCAAAATTACAAAAGAAATCACAAAGGAAAGCTACAAAAAAGGGGAAGAATTTTACTGATATAAAAGCCAGGGAAAAATATGCATGTTTGAATAGCACCTTCCTTGTAAGTTATTACTTAGTTCTATCCCTGGAGAATGTGAGCAACTTATTCTATTTAGTAAGGAGTGGTAGAAAATGTGAAATGTGTTAGGTCCAGAGCGGAGAGGGAGACACTTGAAGCCTCAGGTGTAGCAAAATGCTGTTTATTTGACCATCTGGGTGCAGATGGGTGGAGGCCGAAAAGAGCGTCCATACAAGGAAGGGGAGAGCCTTGGGTTTTATAGACGGTTTTTCCAGGGAGAGTGAGCAACTGGGCCAGAACAGCCACTGTAATAAATTCTTTTCAAATAGCCAGTTCCTGGGACACCTGGTCAGTCACACCCTGCAGAGATAGGCAGGGGTCGCTTTGGCCTTATCAGGAGGGATGAAGAATGCAAGTTCCCCTCTTGCATTCCATTCCTTTATCTCCCGAGGGGTCTGGCAAAGGCTAGGTGTCTAATACAGCCTTAGGAAGGGGAGAGTGGTGGGTTTATAGGAGGTTTGGATGGAAGTTTGGGGAGGGTGAATTTTTTTTCTTCCCTCTGAACAGTAACTGGTTCCTACCAGCATTGCTGCAACCGTGTGTGGTCAGAGTCGGATTTACAACCTGTGGACTCTCCAGACACCTGCGGCTGTTGTTTCACAGGCCTTTCCATCACTAGCTAAGTTTTCCATTAACCGCATTCCATGCTATACATAGCTTCCGGGTTCCTACCCTGAGCAGGCCTAACAAAATAGAAATAAACAAATAAACACAATGGAAATAGGCAAAACCTCCGTGTATGGAATAACTGTGGCAGGTACAAGCCCCCAACATTTTGGTGTCTTTTCTGGTTGTAATAAGTTTTTTCTGTGCTGTCTTGACCCTGTTTTGAGGCCCTAGCTAGAGGCCAGTCAGTTCTCCTCCTTGAGGAGTCGAGTAAGTTCACACTTCCACCCACTTCCCTTAACTGGCTGTCACACTCTGAGCCACACTTAGTGCACTCACCCTAATCACCTGAGGCCAGGTACCAGACAGCCAGGGACAGCCCCTATGCCCCAGAGTGTGAAAAAATGTTTCAAAGCAGCCAGTCCTAATCCTGCTCACCCTGCCTCGCCCTTTCCTTCCCTGAAAACCACAATAAAATTGTTTGCCCACTGTTCTCCCCTTCCCTGTCCCTCACCACCCACCTGTGCTTCCCCTGAGTGGCTCTGCATGGCCTGCTGTGTCCTCCCTGGAAGCCGTGAGTGACAAAACTATATTTTTTTACCTTTTATTTTTTTTCCAGGTATACATAACCAGGAAGAAAACAATTACTTTTTAAATCCTTCATTATTATTATTTTTTTAAGAGACGTGTCGTGCTGTGTGGCCCAGGCTGGTCTCCAATGCATGAGCCCTGGTGATCCTCCCACCTCAGCCTCCCGTGTGGCTGGGACCACAGACGAGTGCCACCGCGCCCGGCACACCTGTAAACTCTTCCAATTTCTCTCTCTTGATCTGCGTCTGGGCTCAACATACCATACCTCACCCAAGAGGATATGATTAAAGCACAAGTCTATAACCTTTCGTGATTTAAAAAAACAAAACCTAAAAACCTCTGAGACTAACTGGGGGTGACACTGGCAGGAACGTATGGGAAACCTGAGCCACGGTGCTAATGAGCCAGACACCCCGAGACAGAGAGCTGCACAGGACTGGGCGGTGTCTGGGCAACAAATGGATTCTGCCTTTTGTTTTGTGGCCCCACCCAGGATTTGTAGTTTAAGACAGGGAGGGATTGCTGCTCCTCTCTGTGATTTGTTCTCCCTTGAGCATAAAGAAGAGAGAAGAGTCCCCTGTGACCAGAAATATCAGTGGTGATCATGCAGTAACTGCAGAAGGGTTCCTGGTAGGCTCAAATTGGCTAATACAAATGTAAGGCACATTACACAGAGAAGCAATTACCCAGACCTGGGACAGAGACAGGCGCAGTGGAAAGGTGACTCTCATGCACGTGCTGCATGAGATATTATGTAATATTATATATTATGCTGATATTATAATCAAAACATCATCTGAGTAAATTCTATCATCATGATCTACAACCCAAATATTATAAAGAAGTCAATAACACAGAATGCTACGTGGCGTGCACCGGGACGGCAGTGAGCAGAGGATCTCTAAATGTAATGCCAGACAGACCTGTATCAGTAAAGAGAGGCTAGGTTATGCTGTGGTAACAAACACCCAAGCAATATTAGTGATTTCAAACAACAAGGTTTATTTCCTAGTTACGCTACATGTCCAGTCATAGGTTAGCCAATGCGCAGCTTTGTAATGTTTTCTCTCAAGAGTAGCCACCAGTTTAAAATGGCTTGCATTCCACCAGCCAAGCAAGCATCACATCCAATTCACTGGCCACATACAACTTCAAGGAGGTGGGGAAGTAAAATCCTGTGGTAGGGTTGGCCAAACTGCAGCTCACAGGCAAACACCTGTGTTTGTAAGTAAAGTTTTATTGGGACATAGCCATTCCCACTTGTTTACATATTGTCTGTGGCTGCTTTTGCCAGAGTTGAGTAGCTATCACAGAGACTGTATATAGTCCACATGCCTAAAATATTTACTATCTGGTCTTCAAGACAAAGTTGGCAGGTCTCTAGCCTACCGTATGAGTTTGCTTTCATTAGGTTACGCTGCAGTAACAAACAACCTCCCAATCACAGCGGCTCATGTCAACAAAGGTTTCTTTCCCATTCCCATTGTTTGTCAGTGGTGGGCAGGCTGTGGCTGTTTTGGGTCTTTATCACAGGCTGAAGGAGCACTTCCTATCCTAACATGCCATTCTCACAGCAGAGAAGAGTGTGGCTGAATCACGGGATGGCTCTTAAAGCCCAAGTATGGATGTGGAGAGCACCATCGCTCACATTTTATTGGCCAGCGAAAGTCACATGGCCAAGTCTGCAACCCCCGGATAGAGAAGTGAACACCCCACCTACAAGGAGGTACTATGAGTCACCTGACTATGTACAGGGGTGTGTAATGCTCACAGAGAAGGAGCAAATACTTGGGAACACTAACACACCTGACCATGCTCACCACACTTCCTGAGGTATTTGGACGGACAACACCAACAGCTGGCATAAGACCTTGAGAACTACCCCTGGTGTGCTAGAGTCAGCTCAGTACTATGAAAAAACCCAGGATAAGAGTTAATAGACCACGGATCTGGAACTAGTCATTGCATGTCTTCAAGCAATTTATAGAGCCCTCCTCTGGGAAATGAGGTAAGGGGACTAAATCACGGTCTTCAACCTTTCCAGGTCACTGCATTTTGACAGTCACCCCACCCCCACCATTACCATTGCTCTACTTTGAGTAGTCATAGGCTGAGAACATGCCTTTGGCTAAAAACCATCATATTTATCAATTGTAAGCCATTGTTTACTATTTCTAAAGGTAATTTTGAGAAAATTGTGAATGACAATACTCTCCTGAGATTACTAATTAACACTTGAGCAGATTTGTACAGACTAACAAGGAGATGGGAACAGACATGCTGGCTTTAAAGCAGCTTTTCTGGAATTCAGACATCTAAATTTATACCACAGATAGATATAATGGGATTGGTACTAAATTCACTAGATGGTAATCATCTGTTAATCTGTATGTCTGTCTGATTTAGGACTGTCTTGTTCACTACTGTCTTCCAGGGATTTAATCTGTAATTGATGTTCATTAATTATTTCTAGACCAACTGATAAAAGGAATCATGTATTCAGTAATGCTTTTAAATGATTTTTAAAAATCTTTTCTGTCAATCAAGCCCACTCATACCTTTGAAGAAGAATGGCAGGCATATGCATGAGTGAATCATATTACATGTTTGCTTTACAGATAATGCTTGCTGTTTATATGGATTTGCATTCCTTATAACACTTCCTTAACCCTTCAGGGATCTCTGGTCCATGAGTTTGGATCCGTGGACAAAGAAACATAGGCAAATCCACCTTATGGTGCAAAAACTAGTCTAATACATTCTTTTTAATTCAGTTCAGAGTCTTCATTCCAATGGCGTTGCTCATCCAGGTAGTAAACTATATTTGAGGAATTGAGATTAGTTCTCCCTGCTGTTGCCCAACCATGTTCATATGCCCACTGACCAAGAGGAAGCCTGTATGCTGAATCAGCAGGGTTTACAAGGCAGAGAGTCTTTATTCTACATAGCGCTAAGTGGAGAGACAGGAGAAATTTCTCAAATATGACCCCCTGAGAATTTGGGAGAGAGTAGTTTAACAGGCAAGGGATTAGGCAATTAGGCAATTAGGTTTGTTAAAAGGAGCAAAATTATAGGGGTGTAGAAATCATCTTCTTGTGTTATTTCAGTCCCTGGAATCACAATTCAAGTTGAGTTGGTTTCTTGCTATGGGCCTCTGGTCCGTTGGGTGGGTCAACCAATCCACTGGAATGCGGGGCCTAGAAGATATCTTAAAAACTACCTTTAGGTTTCTAAAAGGTGATGTGCTCTATGGAGAAAGTTAAGAATCTTTATGGACACCAGCTATGGGGAGAAATTAAGAATCTTTATGACCACCAGCTGCGTGGCTCAGAGTGGCAATTATAGAGAAGCAAACAGGGGGACAGTTACTAATTATTATCATTATTTTTAGCCAGGCCTGTGTTTTATTTTTAGCCAGGCCTTTACCATAGTTCTCGCCTTGCACCCCATTATTGATTTGTGCAAAAGGCAGTTTCATCCACACCTTGAACAAGTTTCCCTTTGGGGGCAGCAATCAGTCATTAGAAAAGGTATAAGGTCATAAGATACTCCAGTGTTAAACAGGATTTAAAATCACATCTCCAGAAGGGCCTGTCGGGGCTCAGAAAATGGTGCTTTGACATGCCGAGAACTTCTGAGTTAAAAGAAATGGGAAGACCTCAGAAGCTCCCTCAGAACCAAGAACTTTCTAACCTTCTCTTGCCCATTCTGCCCCCAAGTTCAGGGAGGGGCTCTCTATGGAATTTCCGTATCTGAGTGAGGAAACTTTTTCTAAAAGAAATGCAATAGTCCTAAACCCCCACCCTAGAAATCTCATTAAATAATCAGGAAAGATCAAGCACAGGAGAAGAGTAGAGGGTAAAAGTCTGATCACACCCAGACAGACCTTCCACCTATTCTCCCATGTGGGCAGCTTCCAGAGATTACCTGAGAGACTCTGCATAAAATGACCACCTTTGTTTGCAGGTATTTCCTCCTCTCACCTTCCCATAACTTGTGGATCCCATTCAGTTTCCAAAGAGAATCATGTTCAAGCTATTGTCTGCTCTCTGGGGCCATTAAACTCTCCCAATATCATGTACTGTCCTTCAAAATTGCCCCCCTCATCTCCCTCTTTCCTATGGAGAGGGCGCTTTCAAGCTGCAGCTATCCGCTCGTCTTTGAGTCTTATATTTTGTATGGCTCCCATGCGTACACACGTGAATAAATTTATATGCCCTTTTCCTACTGATCTGTCTCTTGTCAGGTCATTTCAGCAGACTTGAACCTTCAGAGGGGGCGAGAAAATTCTCTTTGGCTCCACAGGTCCTAGCCCTGGATAAAGGAAAATGAATAAACAATTGAATCTTATACTTAAAAACTGTGTCCTTTGTTTGCTCTCTGCTCACATATTTGACTATGTCCCCAGCTCTTCATCCTCACTGTGCCCCAGAATCACCTTGTCAGAACTGAAAAAATACACAAGTGGTACTTAGCCCCTACCAAATTATGATCTAATCACCCAGACGTGGGCATTTGGTTCTTTGAGTTAATTGGTAATTCCAATGTGTATTCAAGAGTGAAACCCACTGGCCTATCTCAAGGACTATTATTCTCCCAGGCTATATAAATAAGACAGTTTAATTTTGAAAACTGGAATATTTTTCCCTTCTTTCTCAGATTCTGGGAATTTCTTTTATATCATAGTCATAACAGACAGATCGGATTTTTTTTCTTTTTCCTATGAATTTTTCCAATGTTTTTATATCTCTTGGGATTTTTGGTCACTTGATTTACATGTAAAAGCAAAGAGGTCACCCACTGAAAGTCCAGGTCCTTATAAATTCAAGGTAGAAGTGTACTAGAGAAATTTCCAGTAGGAGAATTTGTGGGACAGTGCAATGATGATGAAACAGAAGGAAACGCAGGTTTTTGACAATTTCTCACCCCTCTTACTCCTCACGTAACTCAATCTGTCAGCTCCACCACCTCTCTACTGTACAAATCCAAAAGGCCACAGAAAAATACAATTGCAAACTGATCCTTCATTCCATTCACATTGCAGGGTGGACATAAATGTCAGACAGGTCAGTCCTTTATCAGATTTCATTAGGAAGGGACAGGGCTCAGGACATGTCACCCCAAAACATGATTGCAGGAGACCAGAATATTACAACCTAAATATGTCTCTTTGGCATAGGATTAATTTGAGTTGGTTATTTTGAGAAACCGTACACATGGGAAGCTCTAAAAAGTTACCTTTTTGTAAGAGAAATGTATATCTATACAGGAAATTGCAATTTATAAGGGTGTCTCCCCCTCTGCACAGGGAAGGGAAGAAGGTCTAGATTGCTAAAGACACTTATCAATGGGGAAGGCATGACTGAAATCTGCACAACAAACCTTGCTTTTGTTTTTGGCGCTTTTCCTGGCCATGTCATGTTAAGCAGGCCTCTCCCCATATCCTTTCCTTTGTTTCAGCAAATGTATTTAAGCACAAAGATTAAGAGAACTTCTTTGAAATCTACTAGGGGTTTACTAATTTCTCTGGGTTATCTCCCATGTATACAGGAGGTATGCGTGTTATTGAACTTCTCTTGTTTTTCTCTTGTTAATCTGTCTTTTGTTACAGGCAGTCCCAGCTAAGAACTCATGAAGGGTAGAGAAGAAAATTATTTTTCTTCTCATACAAAAGAAATTTTACCAGAATAAACTGCTAAATTATAGCTGAAAGCTTAATTAGGAGAGAATCAAAGCAAGAGAAAGTTGATCAACACAGCCAGGAGAAAATAAAAAATGATCCCAGCAAGATTAAGGAAGGCATAGTTGAGCATTGCTCCTAACCCTCAAACTGTGCCTTAAAATTACCCAGGGATCTTGTTAAAACGTAGAGCATAATTCAGTAGGTCTGGGGCAGGTAGGGCCCCAGAGTTTAAATTTCTAACAGGTGCCAGTGGTCCAAAGATCAGGCTTTTAGTAACAAAGCCAGAGAATTAACATAAGAGCTAATTAATTTTTCCACTAGATTCAGTTGCAACACATTGATTTGATTTGGAGGCAAGCAATTAAAGAAAGAATTTTAAGAATATGTTTCTTAAAATACCTGCCTTGGCCTAAGATAGCAGTTCTCAAACATCTTCACACCCTCATTAAGGGCCTCAAAGAGCTTTTGTTTGTGTGGGTTACATACAGTGTTATTTGCTGTATATGACATTAAAACTGAGCAATTAAAAATATAGATTTACTAATTTATTGAACATTAACAATAAACTCATTACATGTTAATATAAATAGAATATTTTATGAATTATAACTCTATTTTTCCAAACAAAAAAATCTAGTGAGAAGACTGGTACTATTTTATATTCTTTGCAAATCTCTTCATTGTCTGGCTTAATGGGCCACAGCTGACTTTTCATATCTTCTTTCACACTCAATCCATTATGATATTACATGTCACATGGTATCTGGAAAACGTCATTGTCCACTTGTGAGAGGAGAGTGGAAAAAGGCAAATAATGTCTAGGTAATGTTATAAAAACCATTTGACCTCACAGAACCCCTGAAAAGGTCACTAGGACTGCTGGAGGTCCTTGGATCATGTTTTGAGAACTGTTGGCCTAAGATAGGGGACACAAAGGAATGGCTTTCATTGACACAGCTGAGAGTATGCCAGTCTCTCTTCAGTGAGTACCTCCTTAGTGTTGCAGAATCACTGTCTTAATCCATTTTGTGTTGCTGTAACAGAATGTCACAGACGGGGCAGTTTATAAAGAACAGATTTATTCCTTACAGTTCTAAAGGCTGGTGAGTCCAAGGCTGAGGGGCTGCATCCTCCCACTGCAGAAGGGTAAGAGCACAAATAAGAGAGCAAGAGGGAAGGAGGCTGACCTCATCCTTCTTATCGGGAACCCACTCCCGTGGTAACGGCATTAATTAATTTATGAAAGCAGAGCCCTTATGACCTAATCACCTTTCAAAACCCCTCCCAAACACTGCTGCATTGGGGATTAAGTTTCCAAAATACGAATTTTGGGGAACATGTTCAAACCATAGCAGTCACTATTTGGGGAGTAAAACCAGAAATTAATGGCTGATGTTCACTTCTCTCTCCTCACGTGCCTTTGGAATGAATGTGTGAATCAAGCTGTATTTCCCTGAAGGTAAGCAGTTGCATGTGGTCACTCAGATCAAAGTTTCAGAAAAACCTAATAAGAAATGATCACATGAAGTTATGAGAACATAATGAAGTTTTTAGGGGTAAAAGAGTTGCTTTTGAAGGATTTGAGTTGGTTACTACAGACCATATATCTTAATCAGATACTCCCATTAAGTGTGTTTACGAGGACACGAAAGAGGAAATAGGAGGGATAAGCCAGGCTTTTGGGGAGCTTACATTCTATTTGGGGAAAAAAATACTAGAAAGCAGTCTAAGCTGGCCTACCACCACATACTAAATCATGCAGGAAACTATTAACATGTTAAAGGAATTGAGAGAAGAAAGAAAGGAGCTGGAATTACCAGGGCAAGTCTTCATGGAAGAAGCCAAGTTATTCTAGAATTTTAGAATAACTTTCTGAAATGTTTTAGGTATAGAAATGGGGGAGGAAGGAGGGAGAGAGCCCAGGCAGGTGACAGGGCAGAGGGCGTAGCAGCATATTTGACACCCAGAGTGCATTATTTAGACCCTCTCCTCCATGGAACAAAATTACCTCCAGTAATGCTCTTAAAATAAAGCAAATAATAACAAAAGACAGAAAAGGATGGCAAACATAACAAATGGTCTTCTGTGAAATTTTGTATATATATATATGTGTATATATATATGTGTGTGTGTATATATATATATGTTCAGACCAGTTAAAAATCAATTAGTTATTACAGTACAGAAAAGGAAACAAAGTAATGGATTAATAATTTCTAATTACATTAAAGTATTTCTTTTAAGGGAGAAGGGGCACATAAAAGAAACACTTTAAAGGAGTGAATGCCTTAGAGAAAGATTTGCACACAGAACTGCAATAAGGCAAGCCCTGCTACTTCACCTTACAATTGTTGTGTTTTAATTATTTTGAATCTACTCTTTAAACATAGTACTAGGTGGTGCCCCAGGGCTTAGAGACACAAGCTGCACTGGCAGCAAACTCAAATGATTTTGACCCTTATGAACTTAACACTGATTGTGTACAGCAGGGTCACCTGTAGGGAGCCAATGGGTGTAACTGAGAGTTCTCCACGGTCAATTTCAAGTAGAATACAATGTTTCTTAAAAGATAAATAATAATGTGCTACTTCGATTATCATTATTATTATTATTAACACTCAACAATCATTAGAGCAATTCTTTAGAACTTACCTACCAACAAAAGAATTTTCTGGGGAGGAGTACTGCATCACTAATGATAAGGTTCAGGACATACCACCCCCAAAATATGGCACTATGGCATACTGAATATTTTAAGCTGAAGGAATTTGAAAAACAGCATGTGCAGGAAGGATTTTCTGTCCTTCCCCTAGAGCAGGACCTAGGACCCTCATGTGAGAGGTGCCCTCCCTGTGCCCAGAGAGAAGAACATCCTTATGTCTGAATTCAGGGGCAGCAGGAGGAATTAGAACATGCAGGCCTTGCTGTCTCCCCCACCTCAGCCTCATTTAACTACCTGGGTTCATGCTTTTTCTCTGTCCCATCGCATTTCCTCATGACTCTTCCCTCTTCATCAAACCTACCATAAAAACACTCAGGTTTAACTGCTTCTTGGGTCTTTATTTCCTTATGAAGTTTCCTGTGTCCTGTAAAACTCACATTCAACGGAGGTGTGTGCTTTTCTCTTCTCAGTCTGTCTTTTGCTACAGGGGCCCCAGCCAGTGATGCTAAGGTGGGTAGAAGGAAAAGATTATTTCCTTCCCCACACTGACATCATTTAGAATTGCTGGGCCGGGCGCGGTGGCTCACGCCTGTAATCCTAGCACTCTGGGAGGCCGAGGCGGGAGGATTGCTCAAGGTCAGGAGTTCAATACCAGCCTGAGCAAGAGTGAGACTCCGTCTCTACTAAAAATAGAAAGAAATTAGTGAGCCAACTAAAAATATATAGAAAAAATTAGCCGGGCGTGGTGGCGCATGCCTGTACTCCCAGCTACTCGGGAGGCTGAGGCAGTAGGATCGCTTGAGCCCAGGAGTTTGAGGTTGCTATGAACTAGGCTGATTCCACAGCACTCACTCTAGCCCAGGCAACAGAGTGAGACTCTGTCTCAAAAAATAAAATTAAATTAAAAAAAAATATAGAATTGCTGGAACTTGATGATAGCTTTAGTTGGTTTTATTATTGTTTTAAGACTTTCCACAATGAACCCGTTATTGCCAGCACCTGGGGCCAATGGCGCCCATGGTCTCCCCCTGGTTCGCAACTGAAGATTTGGGAATGGGAGAGAGGACGACACACTTTGAATATGAACATGGAGTGAAGGATTAGGGGGAGCTCTACCTTTTTTTTCTTCAGTTACCTTGTGACTAACTGGCTCCTGGTGTCGGGGAAGGAGCCAGCAGCTGTGGCAGGGGAAGCAGTTGTCCTTGGAGCAACGTCACAGTCTTCACTGGGGGCAGAGGGATGACATGAAGAGATTGGGGCAGCCAGTCCCCTTCTCCCTGGAAGACAGGGACACGTGGGGCTCACAGGCTCGGGAATAGACAGCATCACAAAGCAGTGGGTTTGATATCAGCCCCATGGTCGCAGTTTTCTCAGTGAAGTAGAAAGTGTGGGTTGTTTGCTCAGAAAGAGGTAGGTAGAGCTGACATTTTTAGGAAAGCAACAGAAGCCTAAAATAGAAAATCTCCCCCACGCCCCCAGAAAAGTTAGGCAAATAAAAACAAAAGCATGGGGCAGGGCTGGGCATTCTCCTGGAGGTCTTACTGCTGCCCTTCCTTGCCGTACACGCTGGCTCTGTTGTGTTCCCTGCACTACCAGTGTCTCCAGTCCTCGATATCTCTCAGGGGATAAATGGAGCCTTCAGGGTCTCAGGTTGGCTCCGTATGTTTAGCTGTTCCAAGGGTAGACTGTGGGGACGTTTCCAACTTGCTAAATATATCTGCTGTTTCTATCTTCTATATATAATTAGAGTCACAGATTCAGGCCAACAAAAATATTGAGGAATAAAATTCAAAGTAAAGCTCTAGCAAACCTTTGGAGAGCAACATTTCTGGTCCCTGAGCTCCCAGGCTGTTTTTTCTCTAATGGAGTGAATTGTATTTTCTTTATGGCTTTCTCCTAGCGCTAGAACTTAAAAGTCGCTTTGTCCCAGCCTGAATAGCTGAATCAGTGACACCAGATACCAGGGTTACGAAGGTAGAGAAAAAAGGTGCTTTTCCTAGAGAATCTAGGAAATGTTCAAATGCCCCCTCCCCAAATAAAATAAAAGGAAACAAGGTGGGTCATGGAGAACAAGGCATTTCACCTTCATATTAAATTTAAATGAAGGGGAAAGAGTTTATCTGGTTGAAATGGAAAAATATCCTTCTACCCAGGTGATTTATGCTTTTAAGACTGGCAAAAGGCTCTGGGAAGAGTTGGAAGGCAATGACTATGTGTGGCCAGGAGGCCACGGAGAGCCCCAAATGAATCGCATTGTTATGTATAATGAGCCTTGCTTCAGAGGTATGTAGCCCGTTTTCTCACTTGTCATGCCTGTCAATTATGTCTGTCACACTGCATTATCCACAAAGCTGCTAGGGGATGTTCAAATAAGGGTGGCTACAAAAGTCAAGATTCAAGGCACTGAGATTTGCTGAATAATAGCTATAGAACAAACTAGTTCCTAGGTGAATATCAAAACAAGGAATTAATCTAATTTTCCATCCTTGATATTTATGACTATTCATCCCAAATAATATAATTCAGAAGTTTTAAACAAATGCCATGACTGCATCCTGAAATGATGTACTTGGGATAATACTGTGTTGAGAGACACATTAACAATTATTTGAAACCCACAACTGGTGTCCACCCCCTCCATACACTGGTATCCATTTCTGCATAATTTATCTTCTAAAAGTAGTTGTCAGTTCCAAACAAATATATTCCTATCTGTGATAAAAATTATCCTTGTGCCATTTCTTTTCTCCTTTTATCCTCCTATATCACTTCTTACTGGTAATTTACCTGTTAAAAATGGGAGAAGACACCATTATTACTAATCTTCAGCATAATTCATGATAAAAATGCACCCATCATTGAGCACATTTATTTGTGATATTAAAAAAAGAAAAGAAAGTGAGAGGACCCACTCAGACCCCCAGAGTTGGTATAAATGTTATTTTAAAGTGAAACATTTGAGCTGCAGAAGCTGTAGAAAGAAATCTTATCTGAACGTCTGTTATCTGACTAAAGCAGAACCTCCCCAAAATACAGCCGCCATTAATCCCCCTCTGAGGCAGTTTGCTGGGAACTCAGCTACCATGGAGACATACTACCTATTCCCAACAGCATCTAAAAGCCCAATAAAACCTCATGTTTTCCCACTGAAGCCCTGAGTGCCCTTTCTCCATCTTTGTTAAGTTTGTATATAAACTTTCCCACCTTTGTTAAGTTGGTATATAAACCTTCATCTCGGCTACTCAGTGAGTCAGTCATTACTGAGCAGCAATCCTGTGCATGTGTGAATAAATGCTGTCTTTTTTCTTGTTAATCTGTCTATGGTCAGTTAACTGACAGGCTTCCAACTACTAGACCCAAGTTGGGAGAGGAAAAAGTTTTTCCTCCCAACAAAAGCAAAATGGAGCTTTGAAATAAAATAGGCCATTAGTTGATATTCCAGCATATTTCATTCATCAAGTTTCTGAGTTCAGAAACTATAAAGTTAGCAAGTGAATATTATTATAATCTTATCAGATATGTTAAATGATATGGCTGCAGTAAGACAGGCACTCTGAAATGCTTCTGGTGGACTGGAAATTGGCACAATTTTCTGGAAAGCAATTTTTCAGTATGTATCAAGAATGTTAACAATGTTCATGCCTTTAGGCATAAACATTTTATTTCTAGGCATCAAGAAATAAAGATGCTCTCAAATATTTATTTAAAGAACTTTCCAACACACTATGTATCTATTACTTGCAAGAACAAAAATCACAATTTAAATGTACAATAATAAAGAATCATTAAATAAAACGTAAGGAAAGGGGTAAAATCAAGCCATAAAACTATGTGATCTAAATTATGTTTGATATACACTTGGAAAGGAATCTAAATGAAATATTTCAAAATGCCAACGGTTGTTTTCTCTAACCTAAAGAATTATAGGTGATTTTTTTCCTTTTTAGACCAAGACGGGGAAAAAAAAAGACCAAGCTGCAGGTAAAAGAATCAAAATGTACCATAATTACGTATGAAGCCAGTTAGTAAATATTGTCTGGAGAGTTGGATCAAGAGATAGGGAAGGATTTAAAGCATTTTCAAAATCAAAGCACACAAGCAGTGTTTGTATGTGTGTGTGGGGGGGGTTTGTCAATATGCACACTGACTTGTTTACATCCATATTTGACCAACATTATTTGAGTTCCCATTGTACACAAAATCCCATGCCAGGCTTTTCCTTTTCCTTCTTTATATCCTTACTCTCACAAAGACATAATTCTAATTGTTGGAATTTGCTATAAGTAGTCATTGAATGGGTTAAACATTTAAATACTAAGCCACTTGGTTAAATATGTAATAGAAATTTCTGCTGCAGCTGGGTACAGTGGCTCACATCAATAATCCCAATACTTTGGGAGGCAGAGGTGGGAGGATGGCGTAAGCCCAGGAATTTGAGGTTACAGTGAGCTATGATCAAGCCACTGCACTCCACCCTGGGCAACAGAGTGAGAAGCTGTCTCTTAAAAGAAAAAAAAAATTAAGAAATTTCTGCTGCAAACTACAAAGACAACATTTTAGTAAGGAGAGGAAATGGAATTAAAAGCTCAACTCTCATACAATCATGCACCTTTCAAATGTACAAAGCATTAGAAACAAAAACCCCAAACTTAGTATTTTGAGAAGGAAGCTTAAATATTTATTATTTCTAATTTTAATATACAACTTAAAAAATTCCCCGAGGAACCAGCTACCAGTATAAATTTATATAAACATAATTAATAACAATAGCATAGCCAGGAATAATGAGGCTATAAACTTAATTAACAGCAGCAGTTACTAAATGAGTGGCACTTTAATAGCCCGAAGAGTCACTTGAAAGCATTATGCAGCTGCTCATTTCTGTGCTGCTCGCCTGAGTAAAGTGGCTCTCTATGCAAGTGGAAGTCACATCTGATAGCCAAGAAGCAGAATCAGAGCTGCATTTAAACATCAGACTTGCATTTAAAAATCCTCCACGTGAATCCGTCCACTGCTTAACTCACAGTTGAGCTGCCCACTCCCTGGTTTGCTGTCAGTGAGGGTGAAAGGAGGTGCAGGAGATTAGAACAGGGCTGCAGCTCTAACTACGTTAAGTGTGGAGGCAGAAAATTGTATTTACTCAAAGATTCTCTTAAACTGAAAACTCAAAGTTCCAGTGGAAATGCCAGTATTGCAGGGTTACTGGGTGGGGGCTAAAGGGAAGGATACATGGACTGTTATATCTCCCCAACACAATCCGTGTTTTATGTTGAAATACTCCAGGGGTGTACTGAGGGGTTTGTGTGTGTATTCATGTTAGGCCACCCCCAACAGTTACTCGTTACCATCTGAAGTACCCTAAGCAGAAATCTGCAGATAGTGGTGTTAGTGAGCATTTGAAAGACCCCATCAGAGTTCACATTCCTAGAGGCAGTTTCACAAAAGCTTCTATCTCCGCTATCTGAATCTGCATGGGAATTTCATTAATGAGTGTAAAAGGACATTAGAAATCAATTTTCAAAGGTGAAATGAAGGCTGTGAGGGATGTGTGGACTGGCACACAAAGGGTGTTGGGCTTAGCTAGCCTAACCAACTAGCGCTTTCAGAGGAGGGCTAAGGCCCAGAACTTCATTCAAGACTCTGTCCCACCACTTCCTGAAGGACTCTGCCCTGAACAGGAAGCCATCTGATCCTGCTATCAGACACTGGAGGGCCTAAAACCACAGATGGGGGACTCCTTGGGTTCACAGAATGGTTGTATGAGTGTCTTAGGTGGTGTATGAATCTCCTTGTTAATAAATGCTTCTACGTGTTGCAGAATCAGGTCTGAGGCTGGTGTTCATGACCCCAGAACAGCTGGTGTAGCAACAGTAGAGAAAGAGACTTGGGGACCTCATGGCTGACTTGTCTGATTGCAGGAGGCTGCAAGTCACCAGTAAGAACTGCCAGATTGGCTTAGGCTGCTCCTCAACACCTCCAACTCCCCAGCACCCCCGTCCCTGGCTACCTCTCCCCCATATACACACAGTGAAGACCTAGCAGTGAGAAAACAAGGCGATGTGGAAGAGGAAAAAGATCACAAGTTCTGGTGACCAGGAGCTTAAATTGTAATAGCCATTAGTTTTCTTTTAAAGGCCAAAACCACGGTGCAGAGCCAGTGGGGAAGGGTAGGATGTAAAGTGGAGACACCTTCAGTCCGGCCCTGTGACAGCAGCAGTCCAAACAGCATGGGGCTAGGAGTCAGGGAACCTAGGTTCTAGTCTAGCTCTAACAATTAGACAGCAACGACCTTCACTTCTCAGCTTCCATTTTGTGGATGGCCTTTGACTCTTCACCGGTAGTTATGAAGCTCATATGAGAACAGATGAGGAAAAAAGTGTGGTATGCGGTAAAACCCTATACTTGATGTAAGTTTTGTGCCAGGCCAATAAATATTGAGTACCTACTATGTGTAGACCCTATGCTAGGCTACATATTGCAGGCATTTCAAAAGTAAGCAGAAAGATTATGCCTACAAAAAGACTTGCAAAGAAGCTTTATTCATATTAGCCTCAAACTGGAAACAGCCCAGGTGACCATCAATAAGTGAATAAACAAATTATGTTGTATCTGTACAATGAAATACTACTCAGCACCAAGATGGGTACAGGTTACTGACATACGCGAAAAAGAAGAAAATAAGATGAATTTCAAAAATATGCTGAGTGAAAGAAGTCTTATGCAAAATAGTATATACTCTGCCTACCCAAAATACTATATATACTATATGCTTCTAGAACTGTATGAAGTTCTGAAACAGGCTGAGAAAAATCAGAACCTTGGTAACCTTGGTGTGGGCAGGTAGGGTGGAAATTGACTGGGAAGAGGCATTAGCATCAACATTCTGCGCGATAATAACGTCTGCAACTTGGTTAGGGATTGGCATTACACAGGTATGTGCATCTGTCAAAACTCATTGAGTGAGAAACAAAGTTTGTGTATGTTGCTGTATGTAAATTTTACCTTAAAAATACATATTGAACTCCAGTTAGTGATATGCATGCCAAACTCTTCAGTGGTAAGGCATACTGATTTCCACAATTTAATTTAAAATATATCAAAAATAAAATGGAGAGAAGGATGAGTACATGTGTAGACCATGATAAAGCAAATAAAACATTAATTGTAAAGTGTAGGTGGTGGGTGCATAGCATCTACTGAATAATTACTTGAGATTTTCTGTTTGAAAATGATCCTAATAAAATGTTGGGAAGGTCCCTGACCACTCTCCCCTCCCTTTCCTTTTGCCAAGCAATTTTAAGATATTAGGAAAATAAAAGTGTGTGATAAACAGCCGCTATAAGAACACATTTTTCAAGGCATCATGAAAATTGCATTGTCTACAAATCTTGCTTGCATCCTTTAATTATTGAAGAACTCTCTGGTAGTAAGTAGCTCCATTTGATTTGGAACAACATATTATTTTAATGGCCTTTAAGAAGATTTAGGGAAAATAATTCCATTTTCTAATACAATAAATATAGGACAATGTCTAGAATATATGTATCTCTATATCAAAGCTACCTCTGATAAGCAATAATGGACACTGAGTTAATATGTTGTGGGTTATTTGCAGAATACATACATAGTCCATCAACGAGCTGTTAACAAACAGTGCATTTGAGCCATATAATCATATCCCAGTGTGGGATTACAAAAAGGCAACTACTGAGCCAACTCATTTTCTCTTAGCTATCAAGGCCTCAAATGCAGGTGGCTGCTACCAGGTAAATGATGTTACCTTTGATAAGACATTGTAGATGGATATGCTTGAAATACAAATGATAAAAGAACAAAGGACAAAGGAAGTAGAAATTGTACATGATTCATCTGCCTATCTATGAAGGTGTTAAAAACAAGACAGATTGTTCATCGCAGTTTATTTCAGCTATGCCAAAGAAAGGCCTTCCACATTCTTGTGTCACTGTGGGTCAGCAGCTCCAGTCCCCACACACCCAGGCTGGATCTTTAGGAGGAGGTGGGGGCACAAGGACCTGTAGAGCATGCCCTGAGTTTGCACTGGATCCTTATTTTGGCTCAGGCCTTACGGCACTTCCCTTCCCTCCACCTCGTCACCAACCTGAGCTGGGGGTGCAGTGCAGACCTGCGATGGAGCCGCTGGGTCATTCTTCCATCCGGCATGTGTTATTTCCACCTGCCCTCACCTACCTCGTGCCACATACTGTTCCCAGTGCTGGGAATTTGGTGGTGAATAAGATAAAGACCCTGCTCTTGTGACGTTTACATTCTATTGAGAGAAATAGACAATAAACTACTACATGACCATCACATCAGCTGGCAATCGGAGTGAAGGAAAGAAGCAAAGCAGGGTAACCCAGTTTGCTCAGCTGAAAACAGGATAATGATACCTTCTCTCGGGTGGGAGATGGGGCTGACAATATGGTGTTTTCTCTTCTTTTCTTAGCCTTTCCCACAAATTTGGAAATGGAGCAATAAAATTTCTCTGCATGGCTTATAGCCATAAAACAAACAAACAAACAATGGACCAAAATAGTGATATGAAAAGAGAAATCTTGCTCTCAAAGTAAGACTACAACTTACTGAATATTAATATTATTAATATGAATTAACATAATCACTCAATTAATAAAATTAATATTAATATTACCCAATAATAAAATGTCAAAAGAAAGGAGGTATCAGCCCACCGGGGTGACGGTCGATGTTAGTGGCACTGCAAGCAGAGATGAGGGAGGCTAGTGACCCCCTCGCTGTGAGAGCAAACTTAGCATCCAGCCTCACAGCGGGCAGATCGGTGTTGGAGCCAAGACTCTCACAGGCTGTGACCCTGCCAGCAAGATCCCCGACCTCACTCAGCCTGCACTGCTTCTGCTCATAAATAACCTTCTGGTCTGGATTTATG